>NC_090927.1:841844475-842163725 GCF_040938575.1 Ambystoma mexicanum
GACACACCAACAGTCCGCTGGCCCAAGGCTCCCGTTTATAGGCTTCCTGGGGCCGATTTGGGCCGGGATTGCAGCAAATTGGGCCGGAGGGAAGTGAGGGCAGTTCCACCAAAGATCACTCTTTAAGGGTAACAGGAACCGCAGATGATGGCAGATTTTCGGCCGGTGCCACACGGAGCTAGGAGACTAAGCAGCCATCCTGGGCTGCTCAACAGCGCCACCTCATCTCTGGTCGCATTTTATTAATGCCAGTTATATTAATTTTTATGCGGGCATGATCACTCCCTTCTCCCCATATAGTTTCTATTGAAATATCCTTCGCCTGAAGGGCTTCAGATTCAAAGAAGTTGTCTAATGTCGAGAAAGAGTTGCCCCGCGACTAGATTGGATTTGCTGGCCTGTCACCTGTAGCCGAAACGTTTAACATACAAATTCCCCATGAGCTAAGATATTCTACCCATTGGGATCCTGTCTTTGTTTTTTTAACCCATTTTGAGTTATTTCCCGTATTCTGTTTTGTTATACATTGAGCATTTAGATCATCTCCTAGTATCACGTTTACATCACTATGGGTTAGCAGTATCTTTTCCATTACTATGGTCAACAGGGCCTGAAAACTTTGGCGAATCAATTGTGCCGGTTTCCAATATACATTCACTATTACTAGTTGTACCTGCCCCCCTGTAGTATTGAGCCCCACTTTGCATGCAAGGACACCGTCTTTGTCGCTATGTAGTATTGTAACATCTCTACTTAGTGAGTTGTTGATCCCAATCAACAGCCCGCCTGATGGCCGACCCAGTGCTTTCTTTATTGCAGGCACTGTAATGACCGTGTATCCTTCTGTTTGCAGTGGATGTGTATGCCAGGACCCTTGAAGTAGTACTATGTCAATGTTATGAAAGAGGGTGTTTTTCATTTTATTTGTAGTGTAAGTATTTGGACCACGGGTATTCCAGCTTGTAATTTTTATTTCATCTTGCCTAAAGGTGCGGAGGCCCCAGACCTAGCTTCTGGAGTACCTGTGTAAGGATTTCAGGAAGTGCGGCCAATGTGCAGCCCTTTGGGTCAATATTATTTACATTAGGGCCAGAGGAGGTATGTTGTTTCAATGCACTCATGGTTCTTATATTTGCTTCATTGAGGTTACAATTCCCGATGTCGTTTTCTTTAACCTCTTTCTCTGGTAGATTCTCCAAAACCATGAGGTACATTTTCTCTAATTCTCTTCTGTTAGCTTTTATTGCCTTCCGTGCTTTCAGTGATGTTAATCCCACCACTGCCAATTTTGATTACTGCTATTTGGGAACTTTACGTATTCCATATATCCTGTCCCAAAGAGGAAGAGATTAGGGATCTTGTTGATGTAGCCCAAGATTGCCCTTCTGCAGAGTGACTTGTGTTGTGGGATTTTATTTGTCGCCTTAAACCATATTCTTGGAATTGCATATTCATGATTGTCAGCAATTTCCGCCAATGCCTGTGCCTGGTGCTGAGGAGTCTCCCCTTGGCAGGGCTCTTGTAAAGTCTTCTGATCTTGTTGTTTAGCTTCCTCTCCTAATTCCTTTGTTTTGCCTTGATCATTTTTACTGACCATTTGAATGGGCAGAATTGTGCCTCTTTGGCGAGGATGTTGCAGAAAGATTGGCGCAATTTTTCTGGTCGGTTCAACTGCTGGTGCAATGATTTTCTTTGACATGCATTTAGCCCCCTTCTTTAGGAATATTGGGGCCCATGCAGGACCTTTTACAAGAGGGCACGTCTTTGTGATAGTCTTCCTTGAATTTACTTCTTCGAGACCAGTGTTATCCCTTTGCAAGTCTCTTGGGGTTTTCTTTTGGTTTTTTCTTAAAGCAATTGGAAATGTAGTGGTGCATTTCTTTCTGGCTTCTTTTTTCCTTGCTTTCCTCCTTCCCTTTGACAGATGGTTCCCTGCTTCTGTCCATTCTGGAGAGGTCTCTGGCTGTTTTTTTTTTAAGGGCATTATGTGTGCTGATTTGAGGTTCACTAAATCTGACCTCCCCAACTTCAATCACATGTGGCAATCTTCTGAACTCCTCCAAGACGGATTCCGAAAGCGGTGTGTCGTCGAAGCAGATGGCTTCAGCCTCTTCTTCTAAGGGAGATTCTATGGCTACACCACTTTCTGCATTCTGGTTTTTAAGTAGTGAGAGGATTTCTGTTAGCAGACCTTCTTGCTTATCTTTTTCTTCTGTCTTCTGTTTAAGAGACCTTTGTACTGCTGAAAGATCCAGGCCTTGTTTAGTTAGTTCCACCCTCAAATCATATAGCCCCACTATTGATGGTTCTATACAGGCTGGTTCCCGAGTCAACTCTAGCAAGGTGCCGCCTTGCGATTGAACTTCAGTTTGTAGGTGTTCAAAAACTGTAACCAGGGAGTTCAAGACAAAATTTAATGCTGAGAGGGTTTCCACACTTGCTTGTTTTACGGCCGCTTCCTCCAGCATTTGTTGGGGCCCTTGGATTGAGTCTATAATTTCCTCAGTCAATTGCCTCCCACCATTAATTGCTTCAGTTGGTGTCACCTTTTCAAGTTCATCCTCCTGGTTTATACCCTCCATAGAAGTTTCAGCCAAGGCATCTTTTTCCAGTAGCAATTGGGGTAAAGGGCCATGATTAGGAGGTGTCTCCTGTTCCCCGGCATACGAGATGTGCCAGTTCTTATTTTGGGCAGTGGTCGTATTTTTCAAATGTTTCTCTCACAAAAGTGGTCTTTTATTTTTTTTTTGTATTTTATCAGTTGTGGTGGTGTATTCCAAACCGCGCTTCCATTGTTGAGCAATGTCTGTTGCTGCATAGCTGTTCACTGATTGCGCTGAGTGTACCTGCACAATCTCAGTAATATTTGAAATTGAAGGTGCTGGTTCCACTCTACATGGTGTACAGTGTGCGTCTTGTGGTGTTATTTCCTCTAAGTATGACCTGTCCCATTCCGGGCAATTACGATCATCTAAGAGGACGTTAATGCGCAGCTTCATTTCCTTTTTTTTTTTTAAAGAATAGAAAATATCTGTTTATAATTAATGTGGAGTGTCAACCAGAATTAGTGCGCTCGCGCCTCCCCCTTACTTCTGGGTTGCTATTGCTTCGCTCCCCTAATTATGAACAAGTGATCAATATGCACAGTTAATTATGTAGGGTACCTTAACAGTTGCCAACAATCTCTCAATGCACTACAACTGGCAGGGATCTCACTCCACACTTGTACCTTACAGGATGCTGGATAGAATGCTCCTCACAGCTCCAAACCGTCTCCTAACAGTCCTTGCTCTCCGCCCTTATCCCGCGCCAGGCTTCACACCGGAAGGGTGACGCGGAAGCTCTTTTATCGTGCACTTCCTGGTCATGTGGTCCGCCACGTGACGCGCCGCGCATCGGGAATTAGATGCTGCAGAAGATGCAGATAAGGGTTAAAGGGACAGAGCCCTATAATCAAGTTTGTGAATCTCCTCACACTCCTTTCTTACTCGTATAGGGGTGCAGGCAGCACTTCCAGAGGGGCTTCAACAGGACAAAAGAGACACAGGGCAAAAGAGACACAGCTCCACATTCTCCTAACAGTCCTTGCTCTCTGCCCTTATCTCGCACCGGGCTTCTCACCGCAAGAATGATGCAGAAGCTCTTTTATCGCGCACTTCCTAGTCATGTGGTCCGCCAGGTGACGTGCCGCGCATCGGGAATCAGATGCTGCAGAAGATGCAGATTAGGGTTAAAGGGACAGAGCCCTATAATCAAGTTCGTGAGTCTCCTCACACTCCTTTCTTACTCGTATAGGGGTGCAGGGCAGCACTTCCAGAGGGGCTTCAACAGGACAAAAGAGACACAGGACAAAAGAGACACAACTACACAGTCTCCTAACAGTCCTTGCTCTCTGCCCTTATCCCGCGCTGGGCTTCTCACCGCAAGGGTGACGCGGAAGCTCTTTTATCTCGCACTTGCTGGTCATAAGGTCCACCACATGACGCACCGCGTGTCGGGAATCAGATGCTGCTGAAGATGCAGATTAGGGTTAAAGGGACAAAGCCCTATAATCAAGTTCGTGAGTCTCCTCACACTCCTTTCTTCCTTGTATAGGGGTGCAGGGCAGCACTTCCAGAGGGGCTTCAACAGGACAAAAGAGACATAGGACAAAAGAGACACAGCTCCACAGTCTCCTAACAGTCCTTGCTCTCCGCCCTTATCCCACGCCGGGCTTCTCTCTTTCAATATTATAACTATTAGGATGTGGGCTAGTAGTACTTGTAAGGGGTTGTTTTGCTAGCTGATGAAGAATGTATCTTATCACAGAGATGTTGTACTCTACCATAAATAAATTGTGGGAGGCAATATTTGCCCTCATGTCTATTTTCCACATGTCTTGATTTACCAAATATGTCAAGTTTCTACACATTTTCCGATTCCATCGAATTGATAGGGCCTGTCTATCCACTTCTATCAAAGACAGTTTGGTTGTGTGCATGTATGATTTAACAGGGATGTTTACTCCGAGATTTAACATCATATGATAACCCGAACTTAAATCACTTATTAAGATTGGTACACATATCTCTAATAGATTTTTCAAAACAGCAATATAGTCAATCAGTGACCTTGAGTTCCCTCTCCTCCAAGTAAAATCACTCTGATCCTGTGTATGAGGGACTAGATGAAAGTTCCAATCTGTTAGAAAATTCATCCAACATCTCCCATGTTCATAGGATAAAGCAGTAGAAGAATGATTAAATTGCCCAAATTTGGAGGAGAAGAAGTCATTTAGAATTGCGTTGGAATCTCCTCCTAAAATCTTTTCATATTTCTCATTATGGAGGAAGGCTTTTTGTAAAATTGCATCAAGGTCAGGTATTATCTTTTCTATAGTGCATTTCTTAGGATTCCAGTACAGATTTATAATTAGTATGTGGTGCTGATGGACTAGCACATCAATAACAAGCAATTCATTAGTAGAAGATATAAAGGTGGATGAAATCTTCATACTATTATGAACTAACGTCAAAAGGCCTTCTGGAGGTCGGCCCTGTGTGCCCAGTCTAGCAGGATGGCTGTGCGAGGTAAAACCATCCAGTTTCACAGCCATCGTTTCCTGTATTAGGATTATGCTAGAAATGTTAAATATTGGATCACCCGCATGCCATTTTATTAAGTTGGTAAACCCACAACAATTCTAACTTAAAATGGAGAAGTGTGTGAGTTATGAGTGATTTTGCGTGCTGTCAAGGGAACTCAAACTTTTTAAGAGAGGTTCTAGACATGCTAACCCTTTAAGAGCATTCACAACCGAGACTAATTGTTTAAGCATGTCTTGATTTAATGCTAAGTTTGCTACCCCTTGTGTGCCTGTTACCACATTACACTTAATCTTCTCCAGTTGGTATTCAATAAACCTAGTGGACTCCTGTAAGTTTACAAATACCTGCAATTCATATCCCAACAACTTGAAATGTTCTCTTTGTTCCCACAACATTTTAGTAATTACCAGAGATTTAATTTTGCAAAGCATCCTATTGTTGTTAATAAGAGAGAGTTTAATCCATTCAATGTCTTGGGAGTTTAAGTTGCGCAATGTTGGAATTTGTTGGAACACATTTAGCAAATAATTGCGATTAATTCTATCACTACCATGTGCAACTACATCACTGCTCCAGCCAATAAACAATTGCATCTCTTTAGGTATCTCTTCATAGGTTCTGGGCTTAACAGAAAGACTCCTCCATGCAGTCTGTAACCCTTCTATCCCCAAATCATCACCATTGTTGGGCAGTTGCTCCTGTGTCACCTCCCTGGCACTAGGATGTTCACATTTAATTGAAATACACTGTGTCTCTTCATTTATATTCAGTGGCTGCTTACACAGCAAGTTCTCAGTGCCCAACTGGGAATTTGTGGGGTTACCTTTACTTGGATTACTATGCTTCAAGTATATGCATGAGGGTTTCGTTTCAGTTTCCTCTGTAGGACCTACCAAAGTAATCTCCTGTGCATGTTCTCCATCACAGCTATCTTTTCTATAATTTCTTTTATTTTTCATTGTTTGATAAAAGGATGCAAGATTAGATTGTTTCATAAGTACTCCAGGTGGAGTATTCGCGGCTAAAGTGCTCACATGGACATCCCCTTTGATGACCCCAATAAAATTGATTTTAGTCTGTAGGCTTTTATTGGGGAATGTTTTGGCGAGCGCTTGAGATAACCTATTTTGGGCATGGATGGGCATACGTGAGTGCTGCCCTTGTATCTGCAGATGAGTTTTGGATTCTGCGTCTAACTGACTTAGGTCTAGACGATGCTCCTCTGACGTATTAGTCGTGGCATTACAACACTCCTGGCTGCACTCATTAGAAGCAGCTATTACACATTTGTGACTTTTATTACTCAATATTGTATCTGATGAATAACAAGATTTCCGTTTCAATACTTTTAGTTGTCGTTTTTTTGCTCTTAGTTGCAGCTTTTTTGCTTTGAGGGACATGTAATATTTCCACTCGTGATTGTCCTCTGTCTTCGATTCATCTACAATGTTGTCAGCAAGATCATTTTTTCCTTGGGCCTGTTGTTCAATAATTTCAGTCAAGGCAGAAGGACTATCAGGTGTGTCAATATCACTATGTCTACATTCCTCATAAGGCTGCTCAGCATGTATGACACTTTCATTAGATGGAATCAAGTTGGCTTTCATCATCAAGTTTTTAATATCAGTATTCTTTCATGGTGACGCTTTGCTACTTTAATAAGTTCAATCTTCTCAATTTCTTCCGGGGAGGGTATATAGCCTTCTTGGTTCTGCAGAGGTTCTACTTGCTCTTTTAGATACATCTCAGCTTTATACTCTATCAAGATAGTTTGAGACGCTTGAGACAACTTCATCACACTGGGGTGGAATAAGTCAGCTGGTTTGTGGTTGGTCTGAGTCATGATATCTGTGTGGCCTGCTTGCATAGGTCGAAGCGACTCATGAGCTAGCATGGATCCTTCCAACCTATTCAGTTTACCCATCATTTCAGCTATAGACCCTTTAATTTCCCTTATAGCAATGTGAGTGAATGTGTGTCCCTTGTCTAGCAGGTTCAGAACCGGTGTTAGAAGTGGAAACGTGTAACAATTCTGCTCATTAAGATCTAACATCGTTTCATCAATGAGATTATTTTCTTGTTTATTCATAGAGTATTTGCATGGAGTCACTTTTTCTTGCTCGTTCGCAGCCATAGGGAAAGGGTCAAACTCTCCAAAATCCTGAAATTTACATTCGTTAGCCATATCACCCAAGAGTGGCAAGTCGGGAGATTTAGGTGCGTTCTCATGTCCCCCATCATCTACCATGTACTGCTCAGGTGCATTAGTACACATATCAATCTGAACAGTACTATGTAGATGCACATGGTCTCTATGTCTTCGGGTGTAGATACAGGAGTGGATGGCCCCAAAGACATACATACACATTTGTCAAGCTCTGCCATAATGGCCAGAGCTAACATAGAGACATCAGCGACATCTTGAGACGTTTTTAGTGCATATAGGGCCCTAGATGGTTCCAATTACAGGCTTGTGTGAAGTCACCCTCATTGTTATGGATACCATTCATTTCACTGAGGTAAGGCACCTTATCCTCATTTGTTAAGGACTGTGGCATAACTGGTTGGACCACCTCAATACCTTGCTCCTCTAAGTGTGTTACGGAAGCATTATAAGGCAATTTAGACAAATTGAGAAGTGAAGGCACAAATGTACAGATCGAATTATCTCTCTGAAGTTCACTTTCTTGGTCCTCTTGGAGAACCATCTCCTTCCTCCCACTCACCGGAGGAGATTTTGAGTATACTTTTTCCATTTTCACCACAGAAGAAGTTTCCATTTTTATACGTAGGTTATACTTGGCAGCGATTCTCAATATAGCCTGCCAGCGAAAGGCTAAGGTTTGTTCACTTCAGAGACCAATAATACGTGACAGCAGGGCTCAAAGGATTCAATCCCACAGTCGCCCCACTGTTCAAGAAGGCAAGTTCTCAACGTATGCAGCAAGATCACGATTCTCCTACTGAAGGGATATCAAGAGGCTCAAAGGCCAACATGCCCACAGTCACCTCAGTAACACCACCGAGCTAGAGTAGTAGAACAATACATAATCAACAACACTTAATTTGAAAGACCAAGGCGCTCAAAGGCTCTCAGGCCCACAGTTACCCTTCTAGTCAATTTATTCTTAAGCAAACAGTGCATACACCTTGCTTACCCTTTATGCTGTTAAACCCCAGGGGCTCAAAGGCTCTCAGGTCTGCTTAACCTTTGGGGGGTAATACACGCAACCTTGTTAACAATTTTTACCACAATACCTCGGGGTTCAAAGGCTCTAATGCCTGCAGTTTCCCTTTCTGTAATAATGTATGCACATTTTAAGTGTGGATAAACAATGTTTTGCAAACAATATCGTACCAAGTGTTATCTCCCCATTTGATATAAGTGACTGCGTAAATAATAAGCAAATCCTGGCCTCTTCACAGTCATATCATTTAGCCACTATTCCACTAGAATGTGAGAGGAGTCACATTATTCCACGTGCAAACCCTTCTTGGATATACTCTTTTTGTCCTTCAATTTCACTCCACTGGCACCGACGTTGTACAAGTTCCTGCACAAACCGTTATAACGTAAGGTGAAACCTCTCAGTTATGTGAGTCCAATAGCAATAGGATTCAAATGGATGCATCCTCCAGTGGTTTGAGGGTTCACCCTGTTATGGTGACCAACATTAGACCACCAAGCCCCCACTTCAGGCACGTGAACATGCAAACACTTATGGTTTAGTATCAATACTTTCCACTCTTTATCAGACACTCCTTATAGTTCACCAACATCCAAGATCTGAACCGATAGTATAATTGGAAAAATGGAAAACAGGGACCTGGATTTCAGTAGGGTAGTTACGTAGCAAGGTAATGCAACACCACACGGTCACTTGATGTAGGATTTGTTGCTTCTCGCTATTAATCCTCAAGATTTCAGCAGTGTTCCGCTGCGACCGCTACCCCGCAGTCCACAGAACACAAAACACACAGTTGGCACACCACGCATGCGCGGTGTGTATGTAGGCAGGAACTCCAGTAATGGAAAAAGAAAGAGGACTCTGATGGCAAAAGTCCACAAATCAACACATCCAAGGAAGCACACAAACAGGACCTTCTCAAAGTCCACACAAAACACACTGCTGGCACACCGTGCCAAAGACTGATATGCAAATGAATATTTCTCCTCTGTGAAGGGTGCAGTGAGCTAAAACCTGGTTGTAGACTCTCCTGACTGGAAGAAATACCATAGAACAGGGTATTTGACCCATGTTTGTTCTCAGTAGAGGGGCTCCCACACTCCTTCATAATTTTGTAAAACTTGGGGCTTCAGACATGGACCCCCTTGCTCACTTTGTCTTAGAGAGGCTCAGCTTCACCTCACTGATGAGGCCCCGAGTAGGCTGAAACATGGTTGCTGATGGTACTCCTTTTCAGAGGAGATTTGCCTAGCATTTTGGGCTGGACTGCCTTTGTGGGTGGGACAAAGACTGGTATGCAAATGGATATTTCTCCTTTCTGAAGGTTACAGTCAGCTAAAACATTGTTGTAGACACTCCTGAGTGGAAGAAATTCCATAGAAAAGGGTATTTGACCCATGTTTGTTCACAGTAGAGGGGCTCCGGCAATCCTTCATAAATTAATGTATTATGATTTACATTTGTACAAATAGCATTAACTCATATTAAGTGTTCTGTTTTTTACATGCAGGTTAAGTATTACCGATGCAAAGCATAATATTACTGGAGAATGATGTCTACAGAATGGGCAAAATGTTTGCTATACGTACATATATGTACCACTTTTATGCTAATAAATAGTTTTTACACAGTGCATAAATATAACACTGGCATAGTACATGGTGTAGATAACAATACATAATAAGTAGAAGAAAAACAATACCATATGTTTGGAATACAATATTTTTTGTTTATCTATATATATATATATTCACAGAAAAAAACTTTGTTAGAGGGACGTTATGGTTAAGTTCCACTAATAAAAACCTATGAAATTCAGTGAGAAAACTTTGTTAAAGGAATGTTATGGTCAAGTTGCACTAAAAGAAAACTATCAAATTCAGTGACAAAACTTTGTTAAAGGGACGTTATGGTTACAAGTAAAACCGAAAACCCCCAGAAATGTGCAGTTATGGTAAGCTTAGCAACCATAACTCGCACCACCACCATGCACTGCTAAAACTAACACTCAGGACATCAAAGATGACATCATATGGCAAAATCCATTTAGACTTTGCATAAGCATTCAAGGTTGGGTCTATAATCTTTATAAAAACGTTTGTTCAGATTTATCAATCAGCACCAAAGCTATAAGCCATTTAAAATGTTAAGACCCCCCCTCTAATTGTACCCACTCTTGACAAAATCCCACAAAACGTTGCAAAAACATTCAAATCTGGGTCTAAAATCGTTTTGCAAACATTTGTGCAGATTTGTCAAACGGCACCAAATTTATAAGCCTTTCAAATATTTACGGACCCCACTCTAATTGTGCCCCCTCTTGGCGAAACAGCACCAAACTTTGCAGAACTATTCACGGTCATGATATTGCAGAATTATATATAGATATATTGAGTGGCG
Source organism: Ambystoma mexicanum (assembly GCF_040938575.1). NCBI lineage: Eukaryota > Metazoa > Chordata > Amphibia > Caudata > Ambystomatidae > Ambystoma > Ambystoma mexicanum. Next base: position 841,855,151 of record NC_090927.1, read on the forward strand.
CCAAAGTTCTAAGCCATCCAAAAACTGCTTTTCAATGCTTTTCAATGACCCTGTAATGCAGAAATATACATTAATGTCCCCGACCATCTGAAATGTTTGCAGATTTTGTAGGGAAAAAAACACGTGATATTGGGCTTTTTAAGGCCGTATCCCATCCCATCCTCATCACCCTCACCTCGCCAGAGATTGTTTCATTTTTTTGACAAGTGCAATGTTGTGTTTTTTAATATGTTTTTACCGCAATGTTTGCGGACTATGGGCGTTCTTTGTGACTCCAATATGGCATCCAATTCAAACGTTTTTACGCACCTCATGTTTTAAATTGACCAATCAGTGGGCATGTATGATGTTTGCAAATGTCATGCTGCACTCTGATTGGTCGAGGGGGTGTCTGTGTACTCTGAATCAGAAAATGAGCCTGCGGACCGGACCAGATATCACTCATTTTGTTTTCCTACTTCATGACCATTTTTTTTTTTAAACTACTGGACGGATTACACGAAATTTGCAAAAGCACGCTTTTGGGGCCAAGCCAATGCTCCTTGCGCAAGTTTAGTGCAAATACATCCAGTGGTTTGTGCTGTAAGCACGAGCAAAATTATTTCTATTGAGTCTATGCAAACATTTTGGGACCTTGCCTATAACTTTGCCCCCCCCCCCTTGATGAAATGGTACCAAACGTTGCAGAATTGTTGCGAGGGGGCCAGACCCTTCACCAGATTGTTTTTGCAAACTTTGGTGAGGATTCCTCCGGGGGGGCAAAGTTATGATTTGATATGGCATTTATAATGTGCCTATACACAAGTATTTCAAGTTAGAAGCTGTCCAAAAATTGCTTTTCTATGAGTTGCACAAATACACCATAACTACAGGGCCGCTACCGCAGGCCTTGTAATAAAAGGGAAAATGTGTGTGGGCCTGTTGGAAATGTTCAGCATACTTTCAAACATGCTACAAACCTGAAATTTGTCATGTGGGTAGGTTCCATGGTGTAGACAATGTAGAAAGTATAAGAGATACATTTTTTCTAATTTTGTTTTTAAGCGGTCTGAAGTTCTTACCCCTCCCATATATGGATATGTGTGTTTGTCTGTTGGAAATGTTCAGTATACTTGCCAACATGCTATAAAACGGAAATTTGTCATGTAAGTAGGTTCCAGGTGTAGACAATGTAAAAAGTATAAATGTACAGTTTTCTAATTTTTCCTTTTTTTAAGCAGTCTGCAATTCTTGGATATATGTGTGGGTCTGTTCCAAATGTTCTGCATACTTCCCAACAGGCTACAAACCATACATTTATCATGTGGGTAGGTGCCATGGTGTAGCTAATGCAAAAAGTATAAAAGGTACGCAGTCTACAATACTAATCCTTGCCATTTGTGGAGATGTGTGTGTGTCTGTTCGAAATATTCAGAATACTTCCCAACATACTACAAACCTGAAATTTGGCATGTGGGTAAATTCCATGGTGTAGACAATGTAAAAAGTATAAGATATATAAATTTCTAGTATATGTTGTTATGTTTTGTAGATTTCATTTTTCATGAAAATGTATGTTGTGGTATTCTTTTAGATGTATTTTCTTTAGACTTACATGTGTTTTTACCCATTGCGACACAGACATTTTCTTCTGTTAAGTAGAAGAAAAAACAAACAATGGGCCTTATTATAAGTTTGCCGTTCTGGTAACTACAGTACCGGTAAGCTTGTCGGTACCATAGTTACCAGACCAGTAAACTACGAGTTCTGATCGCGGGAGCCTTCCCGCCCACCAGGTCTGACCCAGCGGGTGTACCAGGACCCGCGAGCACAGCATGTCGGATGCACCGGCACCATTCACGAAAGAGAACGGGAAGCATTTCATTCCGGCGCCCGTGAACGGGCAATTACTGGGTCCGGCAGGGCCGTAATGACCCAGTAATTGCCCAAATATATCGCAAGTTTGGCAGCAGCTTGCCGGTTTTACCAGCAAGGCTACCGTCAAACTTGTAATGTGGCCCAATATGTCGGAATACAATTTTGTTTGGTTTATGTTATATAAATTAAAATGTGTTAATGTAGTTTGATAGTATTACTATATACGGTTTAACACTCATACAGTTAAACTATATATATATGGACTAATGTCTTTAATACAACAGTATGTACACATAATTTTGTGACAAATAACTATTCCTCACGCAAAATAACTATGGGAAATTGTGGATTACTTTTGTAAATGTTACAATTGTAACACATGGGATTTTATATTTAGGAAACACTAGCATCATATTATTATCATTGACAAATTAATACATTATGGCATATGTTTTACATTTGTACAAATAGCATTAACTCATATTAAGTGTTTGGTTATTTACATGAAGCTTAAGTATTGAGACTTTTCTTACTGATGCGAAGCATAATAATAGTGGAGAACAATGTTTACAGATTGGGCAAAATGTTTGCTATAAGTACATATTCGGATCATTTTTACGCTAATGTATTAGGTTTGCATTGTGCATAAATATAACGTTGACATAGTACATTGTGCAAATAATAGTACATCATTTATCTACTACTTTTGTTAAATGGGACAGATTAACTATGCTCAAAATGTAGAACTGTAGTTATTTTATTTCGCTTAGTACATTTAGTTTTACTTGCACTATTAACATATATATATATATATTCAAGGACAAAAAAAAACGTTAGTTTCAGGGACTAAGGTCCGGTCTTGACTTTCTGTGGGTGCTGCTGAACCCCACTGTGCCCCCCGTTGCCTTCAGCCCCAGATGCTCTATAAGTACATCTAGAGACTGATTAACCTAGAGGCAAAGAGAAGTGGATGAAATAAAAAAAGGCACAGGCTTGAATAACTTGCTGCTCTCCTGTAGAAGAGAAAAGCATAACATGAGTTGATCTGTATTGTAGCTGTTCCTGCACCTCATGTACTCAACTCTCCCATATGTTCCTTTTATACCTGTGCTTTCTCAGCAAAAGCCTTGAGTCATGACAGAAAACCATCTCTCTATTCTTTAAAAATATTCATTAGACAAGCTTTGAAAAGAGCAAGAAAAATGCGGGAGTAGCTACTTAATGGTTTGGTGCCTTGAGGCCCATTAAAGATATAAAAAGGCGAGCACTTCTTCCACAATGCCGACATCAGGAACAGCCTCAGACGAGAACAGTGCTGCAGACCCACTGGCTGAACATTGCAGTTTTGAAGTTCAGATGTATTGGAACCCCACAGAATTACAGTGTCAAGGTTGGCACCTGTGTTTTATAAATGTGTAAGTGTTTCCCTTTTGAGGATGAAGTTCTGTGAAATAAATACCTCTGGACGTGTATGAGGGTCAGACGCTTCTCCAAGCAGAGAGTTGACGACATATCTTTCTTCTCGGCTGGGGCTCCCTCTGGAACAGCCTCCCTGCCTATCTCAAACGTAAGCAGAACCACCTCCGGTTCCGGAAGCAACTCAAGGCCTTCCTTTTCGCTTCTGCTTTCTCTTTTCCTCTACCTTGCTGACTTACCTATCTGCTCCGCGCACTGCTCACCTGGATACCCTCTGAACCCAGACACAGTCTTCTGCATGCCCATTTGCCCTCGCACTGCCTATGGGCTCCCCCAGCACTTAAGGGTCTGTACCTGCAAGCAATGTTCGCTCGAATTATTTTTCTCTATGTGCGGAATCGGTTGGCTGTTGTGCGCGCATTATTTTCCACGTGTGCATCTGACCATTGAGGTAAGCCACTTTGTGAACTACCGTTGCAGAAGAGAGTTTGAAAAGGAATTTCCTCTTCCCAGCAAACTGCAATTCTTTTTTAAAACACATAGGCTAAAATAAAATATGTCGTATGTGATTATACAGAAAACTCATCAACCAGTCCAAGACTTCTATATCTGCCACAGTACCTTGCAAACGTACTTCTGCGCAGAGAAAAATGTTGGCCTCATTATAATTTTGTCGGTAAGTGGTACAATTGGCAGAAACTCCATTATCGCCAACTTTACCGCTATGCCAAATTACGATTTTGGGCCTGGAGTGGAAGATTTGCCTCCAGGAAAATCCTGGAGGTAAATCCTCCAACTCAAATCCGAAATTGTCAGAATTTCCTCTGCGGTAATTCCGCCAAAAAACAACATTGAGTCCAATGGACTCAATATGAATGGGGAATTACACAGCCACAACCAGTTGTAATCTGGTGGGAATTCCAAGTGGCGGTAATAGTAATTTGTTTGGGCGGTATTCTGGCTGAATTATGCCGGGATACCACCCCAAGTCTTAATGAGGCCCTGTATGTTTTATGCCACTGGAAAATCTCTCATTTGAATTACAAAACCCAAATATCTCTTAGTTGTGTTCCCAGATATCTCGTGCAAACAATATGTATTCTTAAATAAATGTTTCTTTGTATTCTGATTTTTCAAAAATAGGGAATTTTATTCTTGATGCGATAATCTCATGGTCAGCCGACATGTGTTTCGACCCGTGGGGTCTTTATCAAGGCTGGTGTGTTAGTATTCATTGACCATTAGGTAGGTTGGCTCTTGGTGGTGGGCTGGGGTAGGTGGGTCCCACTCCTTGAATAGGCTGGCTTGACAGCCTCTTACTGCTGCGAAAGACATCACTGGCGTTTGTGACCCTCAAATATCTCTTGTCATAATTGATGTGACTGTCAAGAAACTCAGACAGAATACATTTGCCGATGGATTAATGGCAATTAAAAGCAATGTGTCAAAAACATGCTGAAAGGAGTTCAAGTGCCACTTTAATGAAGTAATTCAAGGGCCACAAGAACATGCTTCCCATAATTTGTGTAAGGATGATAATTGCATCAGAATAACTGCACCTTAGAATATGATGATCCATAATTCCTGTCCCTCTGCTTACTATCCACATTACGTTCTCCTGTGGGTAGTGATAACACCAGCCTTAGACATAAGAGACATATGCACCATGCATTTTTACTCCCTAAAAAAGGAAAATGTGCCTAACAAAACCGAGAAACAATCAACATATCATTGCTTCAACCCACAAAGCTCTGCTGATTATTTTCGAATTAGTGACCAGTAGAGCAGTGGCATAGGAAGGAAGGAACTCTAATAATGTTAATGCCCGATCTCAAAAGGAATTTCATGGGGAAAGAACATCTTTTAATAAGCAGAACGTATCCCTATTGGCAAAGTTAATAACTTTTTTCCTCCATGAAAAATCATTTGACTGCAAGTAGGCAGTAAAATCTGATTAGAGCCCTACTTGTACCCCGGACATAGGGAGTGAAATGACAGGCCACATAATAGAAGGGTAAGGGCCTCATTACGGCTTTGGCGGTAGCCATGCCACTATTGGCGGCATGGCTGCCACCAAAACCGGGTCCGGGTTCCCTGAATGGGGAATTACCGGGCCATTCCGAGTTCGGAGGGCCCGGTAATTCCTCCTTCCAGGTACCTGGACCCGTACCTTCCCCATTCCCATTTGAGCCCCCATAAGGCTCAATGGGAATGGGAGAGGGAGCTAACGACCGGCCCGTTGTTAGCACCCTCTTCCCCTCGCAGCACCCAGTAACGATGCCTGGTTTTACCAGGTGTCTTTACCGGGTCCCGCGAGGGGACCTCGTAATTTTGCGTAATGCGTTTAACGGGTCCGCCTCCATTAGCGAAGCCCGTTAACCCATTATGCAAAAGTCGTAATGAGGCCCTATATGTTTGTCAACCCTTCTGCACCACAGCCTAGATAAAATTAAACAAGAGCCTTACTGAGGTTTATTATGGAAACCTGCAGAAGAAAATCACACATCTATGCCTTTTAAGTTAGCTGCATCAATTCATCAGAGTTACAACTGATGTACAGGCCGATTCATGGAATTAATGTGCGCCGAAAATTCCGGCGCAGGGGTGCCAAAACGTGCGAATCGCAGTAAAAGTGCGAAAATCGCAGTGCAACTGCGAAAATCGCAGGGAAACCAGCGCACATCGATTCATGGAAGTCCGTGCGCGAGAAAAATATTGGATGTGCGCTGAAAAAGTGCGCGGCGCACGCCGGCGCTCAGGTCATCCAACGGCGTGCGCCACGGCTGCTGCGAAATCGCACATAGCGCGGCGCACATAACAAAAGTAGGCGGAACACGGGGCGTAACACTCAGAATGGGGAACAACGCATGAAAATATGGGCGTCACGGGGGAAGTACAGGAGGCAAGTGCGCGGAACGCCCACACGCTCGCCTACAACTCGTATTCATGGATTCGAATAGGGCAAACCAGCGCACGGTCAAAGACGCGCACAGGACCAAACAAGTCCGCCACAAGAAAGCAGGCGGTAGCGTCCCTGCGCCTGAAATAAATGTGCGCCAAAATGTGCGCTAACAAAAAGCACCCATATACAGCTATGATGAATGATCCATACTGTGGCCCTCTAGGACAAATGAGGTGCAAAGGGGTACCGACAAACACGGACACCCGCTGTGTGAAAAATAGCGTGTGCTTGTATTACGGGGTGCGTGGGAAGTTCCACATGCGATTTCAGCAGGGTACGTGTATTACAAGGTGCGCGGGAAGTTTCACACGCGAATTTTCAGGGTACGTGTATTTCGGTGTGCGCGTGAAGTTCCACACGCAATTTCAGCAGGGTACGTGTATTACAAGGTGCGCGGGAAGTTTCACACGCAAATTTTCAGGGTACGTGTATTTCGGTGTGCGCGTGAAGTTCCACATGCAATTTCAGCAGGGTACGTGTATTCCAAGGTGTGCGTGAAGTTTCACACGTGAATTTGCAGGGTACGTGTATTTCGGTGTGCACGTGAAGTTCCACATGCAATTTCAGCAGGGTACGTGTACTGCGGGTGCGCGGGAAATTCCACATGCGAATCCAGCAGCCTACATGTATTTCGGGGGTGCCGGGGAGTCCTACACGTGAATTGGCCATGTGGGTCCTCCCAGCTGTTCCCTCTACACCCTCCACGGCCCCTGCAAGCGGCCCACACCACAGGGGACTACCCTGCACATGTCCCGCAGGTAGCCCATCCACCATGGCCATGCCCCCCAGCCAACCCACATGTCACCTTGCACTACTGCCCACCAACGCATGTCTCCCTGCACCCCCACCCCCCAGCACTGTAGGGCACCCTCCACCAGGCCCCCACTCATGTCCCCCTGCACCCCCACCCCCAGCATCTAGGGGCACCCTCCACCAGGCCCCACTCATGTCCCCCTGCACCTCCACCCACCTGCATCCAGGGGCACCCTCCACCAGGCCCCCACTCATGTCTCCCTGCACCCCCACCCCCCAGCACTGTGGGGCACCCTCCACCAGGCCCCATTCATGTCCAACTCATGTCCCCCTGCACCCCCACCACCCAGTATCCATGGTTACCCTCCACCAGGCCCCACTCATGTCCAACTCATGTCCCCCTGCACCCCACCCACGACAGCTTCATTTACAGGATGTCAACCCTAAACCGGGACATGGAAGCTGGGCGGCATGGCGATGCATGGCTGCTTGGTGAGTATAAATGCCACAGCACACGCATGCAGGACAGATACAGAGTAATGTCACTACCCCACTAATGATCCCCATCACCACCTCCCCAGGGGACAGTGCCTACCCTCTGAGCACCCACATGATGACGCCAATTCGGAACCCCATCACGCCTCCCGAGGTAACATACAACACAGCCCATATTGCAACCTGGGGCATAGTGGAGCGCACATTCGGAGTGCTCAAGTCACGCTTTCGCTCCCTTGACCGTTCTGGCGGGCAGCTGTTATACGCTCCCCCAGCAGTGTGCAGGATCATAGTGGCAGCATGTGTCCTGCACAATGTTGCAACACGCCGGGGCCTGGCTGTGGACATGGTGGTCCCCCCACGTCCCCAACCACATGCACGTCATGTGCGCATGGGAGGGGAAAGGGCACGGGGTGAGGCAGCCCGTACGCAGCTGGTGGCTAATTACTTCACATAGAAATCACACCCCTGTGGAGTGCACACAGCCCTGGCACATACCATCTGACAATCAATGATGACTAAATCTGACAATTCTGATGAATTAAGGGACAGTCAACTGTCAGAACCATAGCGGCCTGAGATTGTTCATCTGGAAGTGTCACAATGTGTGCATCCCTACCTACACAAACACCTCCAATGCAGTGTCATCAAAAGACACACTTCTATGCAGCAAAAATGAATACCCACTTGCAAAATACAACATGAGAACAGTGCCATGTCACCCAACCCCTCCCGGCACCGCCACACAACACACCATGGCATGTCATGCTATGTGAGAGCAAACAAATGAATCCCCACAACATGACACAAGTGTCACAAACTACAGTGTCCCTAATGGAAACTGGCCACACATGAAATGCTCACAGTAATGCAGGACCAACAACACACATTACCAAATATTTACCAATAATACGAATCACCTACACAACCTCCAACCTACCATAAACATGACAGTACGGACTTAAAAAATTGGTAGCCTCAGTACCTGATAATGCCAGCACTTCAAACACTTCCAACTGTACAGTGTTAGTGCCACGCAAAAGTGTAGGTGCAATGCTTACAACATGGACTCCATTTCCAAAGTAGACCTCCTTGTGAAGACATGAGAAATGGACCTGCAATTTAGGAGGATGAGATGGATGCAGAGGCACATATCAATGCACCATGCAGTGTACAATACAACAACAATATGCACTAGGAATGTATACACAGTATTGACTACAGACTGCCCACACATCCAATGGGAGTCCAACGTCACTGTGTAAGTCAATGTCACTTGGGCACACCCTTTGCAAGCCCATGGAAACGGGAAGCAGGAGGGGTGTGTGTCACACAAACCCAAGCATCTGACCCAAATTCAGGACAAGCCTGCATGTGCCCAGCCACAATACAGCGTATGCCCACGGGAGCCGCACAAGGCAACACATTGTCCAAAAAATAAAAAATAAAAAATGGCCATGAATGGGCCAGGGGATGTGGGGGAGGCCACCCAGGAGGTCCGACGACAGGGTGCACACCAAAACCCACCTGTGTGGATCTTGCGAAAAAAAAACACCTCCATATGCTCATGACCTGCACGGCTACCCTATTGTGAGAGATTTGCTGCTGTCGCTCCCCTCACCCTCTGCAGCTGCATCAGGAGGTGGTGGCACTATGGGAGGCAGCTCACGCAAAGCCCTAGTCTGGTCCTCCATGGCAGCAAGCATGCGGGTGTGGAAGTTCTGGTTCTGGAGGATAATCGTGCGGAGGTCCCCATGCAACAATTCACGGGATGCCCGGACCTCCTCCCTGGTTGCCTGCATCGCAGCTGAGAGCGTACGTGTGAGCCGCTCCAGCTGCTGTTCTGTCCTTGTGTTAGTTGAAGCCTCAAGCTCAACAAGAGTTACCCTGAGGTGACGGAGTTCCACCCTCAGGGCTTCTCTGTGGCCCTGGGACTCAATAGAAATGGCTTCCCGCAGAGTCTCCAGTGCCACCCCCCTGTCCTTGTTGGACGCCAACAGGTCCTCCCTGTGTGACTGGCAAATGGAGTTTGTTGCCTGCTGTAGTTGTTCAATCAGCCTTTCTTGGGGGACAATGGAAGTGGCCACCCTATCCATGGCCTGCGCCATCATCTCAGATGATGCTTCCTGTTGGTTTGCCATACCGTATATGGATTGCTCCCATGCGATATTGCCACGTGGCATACGGCCACCGCGTCGGCGGGCACCACACTTGTCTGGGGCAAGGCGAACTGCGCATTGCTGTGCCGGCACTGCCTGAGGCTGCAGGACTGCATTCCCCCTCTGATCTGCTGGCCCAGGAACAGGATCAGATGTTGCGGAGTGTGACCCTGCATCCGTATCCACCAAAGGCGGACCTACCAACACTGACATCCCCATTGAGGGTTCGATCCCTGGTGCAGGTGGGTTGGACAGTACAGAATCCCTCCCAGAAACACTTACCTGCGACAGCACATAGGTCTCATAATCCGAATCAACACCTGAATAGAGCTCGGGGAGGTGCACCCAGAGACACCCCTTGAGATGATGGTCTGCAGCAAGTGTGGGTTCTCACCCACCACCACACCACGTCCCTCACTGGTGCCCGGTCGGGCCTGAGACCCCTCCTGGGTCTGGACCATCTCCACAACCCCAGCAGTATCAAGTGCGTCATCCCCTGCAAAGACATGAAAGAAAAGAAATGGGAACAGGCATTAGCACCATGGCACACAATTAAGGCTGAGAAGCAACAGAAACAGTACTTCATTGACACATGTCCCACATGACTATAACCCTCCCATGCATGCACCATCACTGCGTATGAAGGGGAGGCAAATGGCACACATTGATGACACCAAGATGGAAGACCAACACATTTGCTGCATGCTGGCTAGCAGTGCCATCACACATTGGCCTGTGATTGGCATGTCCAACACACATACATGACACATGCCATCACACAGATGGCATGTACCATAGCCATGTCACACATGTGACAATAGGACTGAGAAATGCCCAGTGAAAGTGGTGGAATGCAGACAATCAGCCTGAATGAACACAGAATAATATGCAACTATGTTGTGGCAAGATGACACTTCAAGGGCAACTGGCGTGAGGTTGGGCTGAATGTCTACTGTTGCCAGAAGGGATACTGCAATACCCAAATCCTGGTGTGCAGAATGTATTGGATGAAGCACATGGGTGACCCAAACCATCCAGGCACACACACCCTCACCTGGCACTCAATCAGAAGCCCTCACACACACACCATGCACATGGATGACACGCACATGCATGTGCACTTAACGGACAATGCCTTGTAATCAGGTCTCCCACGCCTTGGATCTGTTCCTCTGTGACGTAGGTCCCAGCAACATACTCATGTGGAGTGAGTTCTATGTCCTCTGCTGGAGACCCACCTCCAGTCACTAGAGTTGCGGCATGACTTGAGGCCAGTTTTTTCTTTGCCCTGCGCTTCAGGTCATTCCAGCGCTTGTAGCAATCATTAGCTGTGCGCCTCACGAATCCAAGGGCACTTATGAGGTCCGCGATGGTCTGCCAGTGTGCCTGACATTGTGCAGGTGTGGTCTTGCATCCTGCAGTAATCACCATTTCGCTGTCATGTGCGGACACATACTCAACAAGTGCATCAAGTTCGGCCTGATTGAAGCTGGGCTTCCTTGGTGGGCCAGACTGTGTAGCCGTGTCTGGGGCATCAGCCTGTACTGGACGAGCACTCTTCCTCTTCCGCTTGGAAGGTGGTGGGGATCCTGAGTGTCCTACGCCGCTCTGGACACTAGGGGCAGGAGCCCCGGTGGACTGTGCACTAGGAGTGTGGGAATGAACACTCACCATGGGACTTGGTGCAGGCATTAGCTGAAGTGTGATGTAGTCAGGGGGAACGTCAGCAGGATGGACTGGGACCGACACTGTCCTGGCTGGGAGACTCAGAGCTGGGGTGACAGATGACATAGCTGCCCCTGATCCACGTGGCCTGGTGACACCAATGTGCACCGCCACACGTGGCCCAGACCTGCTGACCTGGAAGTCAGCCATGGAGTCACCCTGTGCCAGGTCTGGTGCCACAATGGGCTGGTCCAACAAGGGCTGAGCAGGGATGGTGTCAGCCACGTTACCCTCAACCAGGGGGGGGGGCATGGGTGTCCCTGACTGGTCACCCACACATGGGGGGTTAGGGGCATCCTGCAAGCCCCGGCCACGTCCCCTACCGTATCCACCACGGCCACCTCTTGTGGCTCGGCCACCTTTGTCACCCTTACCGCGTGCTCGCCTCCCAACCATGGCACTGATGTTGTTGTGCGTATGGGAGTAGCAGTAAACTATTGTCCTGGGCAATTGGGGGTCAAAGGGATAGGGTACTAGATAGAATTCGTACCCTAGTGCTCTAGCAAGGCTGTATGTGACCCCTGGGGGAAGATGACGGGTCACGCAATGCACAGGCACCCCAAAAAAGGGAGATTATGTGCACGCAACCCCTCCTAGACCACGTGCGTGGAAAAATAAACCTGCACTACACTGCGCCACCCAGAAACACAAAAATGAACGTATGCGTGTCAAACGCAGTCTAGATTGACCTCTGAAGGGGTAGGCAACACACGGGGCAAGCACAGATGTTAAATACGTGCGCGACTCACCGTCTGCCAGGAAAAATCGCATGAAAAATATGCGCGTGTGCGCGTTGGCAACGCCCCCGCCAAAAGAAGAATTGTACGCTGTCTGAGGAGACAGGACAACAGGAGAAGTGAACGCTGTTTGAGGAAACAGGCCCAGGAAAGAGACAAAAAGAGAAAAAGCTGTCAGAGGTAACAGGGAGTACGAACTTGGAACGCTGTGAAGTAAATTGCGTGTGAACCGTCAAGAAGTACAGATTTCACCCACTCGCTCTCCACGAAAAGCACGTACAAGGAAATGGTGTTCTACACGTACCTTTTAAACATGCCCACACGTCCAGCGTCACTTCCGCGTGCACGCGCTAAGCCCCCATCCTCCAATTACACGAGTTGACACTCTGATGTGCAGTCATTGGACGTGTAACAACCACCCGTGTACAGGGAAACGCCCGCGCACACTTCACAGACGCGCATACGCGGTGGTGGCCTTTGGGCCAATTAATTTGCGTACGTGTGCTGACGCGCTTACGCGCTAAGGCCCTTTCCTCGAATTACACGCAGACGTGCTGGATTTTCACGTGCCAAATCACTCCGTATCAAGCTGGCCACGCGTAAGCACACGGAAGACCACGCTCCTGCCCAGAAGGCCGAATTACTGCCCCCCAGAGCCCCGAGCACGCTCCCACCTGCCATCTGCTGCTGCCTGATTGCCTTCTGCCCACATGCCCTGCCATTTGCTGCCTGCACATCAGCCAGGGGTGCTGTTGCTGTGAACACCCCTGCTGGAACCGAAGACTCCCGACTGGGATTCCATCACTCCACAGACCAGCCCCAGGACCCAGTTGCCCACCCACTCCTGCCTCTGGGGTTGTCATGTCGGGCACTGCAACATCTGGCACCACTGGCAACCCCCGGCCAGAGAGGCAGAGGGGCACCAGCTTCACAAGTCCTAGGGCAGTATGATGTCCTCTTCGGAAGTTTGCGCACCAACAAGGAAGGACGGACTTGGATCTGGACGGACATCGTGACTGCCATCAACGCGGAGGGGGTGGCAGTCCGACTAGTCCATCATGTCAAGAAGCGCTGGGAGGACTTCAGGTCCAGGACCCTCAACAAGGCCCGGCGCCTCTTGAAGGCAGCGGATGCTAAGGGGCGCCGGGGCCACTTGTCGGACGATCAGATGAGGGTCCTGGAACGCATATCCCCAGCGCTCCACGTCCAGGTCCTTGATAGGCAGACCGGTCTGGAGTCGAGCAGTAAGTGTACATGCATCATCATTGTAAGCTGTGCGTGTGGTGATGTGCCAGTAGTGTGCAGGTTGCACATGTGTTTTTATGGGGCCAAGTATGGGGTGGGGTTTACAGGCCCGTGAGGCTAACACATGCGAGTGCTCTCATGTGTGAGACATGGATGGTGCTTGTGTGTGTAGGCTTGCATGCCAAATGCAGTTGTGTCGGCACACATGTTTGGATGAATGTGTATGTAATTAGACATGTTCGTGATGTCACCCATGGATGTTGGTTTCAGCTGCATGTATCAGCACTGTGTACATGTGCATGTGTGTGTATTTGACAAGGGTGCAACAGTGATGCAGCATAGATGCATGTGACAGCGGGATGTGGAAGCCTGATTGGCAGATGTGACATGGATGCCAATCTGAAAACTTCGACAGTTAGCAGAGGTGTACACATGCATGCAAGTGTGGTGCTGTGTGTGCATGTGTAGTGCACTCCCTGTGTGTGATGTCTGGGTCACCTTTTCCTGCTCATGCTGTTGTATGTGTATGGATGGTGATGGCTTTTGTGATATGGCTGTGGTATGGCTCATGTGTGCGAGTTGAAATGACATGTGTGTTGGCGATTGTGATGCCATGTCTGAGGTTTGCCAATGCCACTCATGTACAACTGTCATGTGTGTATGTGTCCATTGTACAGTGCCCTGATGCCTGTGTTTTATTTCTCCCTGTCTGCAGCGTCAACTGATGAAGAGGGCGGAGAAGGTGCTGTGGAGCACAGCGGCGGGGATCGCACCGCCAGCCAGAGACGCAAGGCCCGGCTCCCCTCCCAGGTTGTCATCTTGTCGGTGTTACGTTCACCTGATTCCCACGGGGGCGTCGATCTGGACTGGCCCGCTGTTGCTTCCACCAGAGTAACACGTAGAGCCGAGATGACAGACTGGACAGACCCACTTAGCTTCGTTTGTTGGACTCGTACGAATATCTTTCTGCAATGGAGAAAGGGAATTAACCTCCCATAATCTGAGCGTTAACCCGCCTTCCACTCCCCTTGTCTGCCCACAGAACACTCCTGAAGTTCCCTCTTAATCTCACCTGAAGATTTGGAAAGATGAGCTCTCCATCCTGCGCCGGGCGCAGGGGCGCGTAGACGACCAGTTACTTCACTGGCGTGGAGGAATTGGTGAGTTCCAGTATTGACTCTAAGTCCAATTGTTCGTAAGAGTTCAAAAGTCTGATCTTCACTCTGCCAGATTCCTTGCAGGTTGTGGATTTAAACCACCAGAAGAGTTCCAAGTGGCAATTGGTAAGATCCTGGTAGGTCTATTGTGGTTCTCCCCTTTGGGGCCGGGGTACAGCGATGATGCAGTATTAACTGCGCCGACCTGAAATGAGGTGAGTACCCCCCTGTGGTAAATCAGGTAAGTCTTTGGGGTTAGGTTGTATTATCCTTGTTTTTTCCCCTTAGGGGCTGGGGTGCGGCGGTGATGCGGAATTGACTGCGCCGACCCGAGATGAGGTGAGTACCCCCCTGTGGTTATCAGGTAAGTCTTTGGGGGTGATTTGTATTGTTCTTGTTTTTCCACTTTGGGGCCGGGGTGCGGCGGTGATGCAGAATTGACTACGCCGACCCCAGATGAGGTGAGTACCCCCCTGTGGAAAATCAGGTAAGTCTTTGGGGGTGGTTTGTATTGCCCCTGCTCAACTATCTGTTCTTGTCTCCCCCAGGTGTTGAAGAATGGCCTGGAGATGCTGGATTCGCGATGGAGTAAGGAATGCAGCCTCGGTTGGTGAGTTCAGCGCGGCGCTGCGAGGTGCGTGGCAATGCACCCGAGATGGCTTCTCTCTTCCAGATCGACGATGTGCTGGATCAATGATTCAGGTAAGGGTTTTGTTCTGACCTCTTCTCCTCCTCTTTTTCTTGTTCCAGGTGTTCCAGGGCTGAAGCGGGCGTGGCTGAAGACTGGAGCTGCTGAAGACACGGTGAGCGTTACGCTGCAGCAAGCAGAATAACGTGAAGCATGTGTGGCTGTCCGGGTGTGGCTTAAATAGCCTTGGAAGAAGTCCCAGGTAAGTATTTTTCCACAGCCCCACCCGAGAGGAAAGGAGTCCCTGAGGTAAAGTAGTCCCTTTAAGCCCCATTTGGCTTGTGGCTTCGTGCAGCCTGGTCTGCATCAGCTAGGTATGCAGCATGGTCTGCAACAGGTAAGATTTCTGTAATGAGCCTGGCGCCCATGGCGCCAGGACTGACTTTATTCTTATGAGCCTGGCGCCATAGGCGCCAGGACTGTAGCCAAAGAGCCCCTAACTGGGGTTTTGGGCATGCTTCAAGTGGCATGATGCCTGCTTCCGGGGTTGCTGGGCCTGGTCTGGCTTTCCGGGGGCAGGCATCGTGACAGTCGGGGAGTGAGGAGTCTGGTGCCGCGTCCCAGGCTGCAGCTGCCGGGGGGAGGTCCAAGAGGCATAGGTCGGAGTTGGACTCCTCGGCAGCAGAAGGGGCAGCTGGGCCCCCACAGGGCCCAACGGGGGAAGATGGCATGGAGTCATCCAGGTTGGTGGGGGGTTTGGTGGAGGAGGAGGCTGTGCAAGCGACAGAGACGGTGTCTGGAGGTGGGGATTCCACTGGTGCTAGTGGTGCAGTGTAGGACCGGGGACAGGAAGCAGCACAGGCTGCCGCGGAGGTGCCTGTGTGCAATCCTGTCCCTGATCCTGTCACTGCATCATCTTGCACAAGCAGGGATGCCTACGTCGAGACCCGTTTTCAGGCAGGGGATGAGCTTACAACAACTGGCCTTCCTCTGCCTGCGGACGTGGCTATCCAGGTACGGGTTGAGCCTGTCCTGACTGGTGTGGCGTTGCATCAACGGGCCATGCGAGGTGGCCTGCAGTCTTTTCATGAGGACACTGCACGTCATCTCGAATGGCTCGTTGACCGCGTCGGCCTACTGGGACCGGTCACCCAGGCCGGATTCCTCCATTTGCTGGAGCTTGTTCCGACCCCCTCATCAAATGAACACCCTATGCGCCAGTCGTCCTCCGTGCCATCTATCCACCCATTTGTCACCTGGGTGCCCTGTGGAGCTGCCTCTGATGGTGCGGCCAGGCTGGTGGAGGACACATCCCTGCCACAGTCGGGAGTCCGACGTCCAGCAGGGGTGGCCACATAAACGACTGCACCCCGGCCAGTGGAGGATGTGCAGGCAGCAGGAGCCAGGGCACGGGCACAGGCACAGCAGCAGCAGCAACGAGGTGGGAGCCATGATGGCTCAGGGCCTTCGACATCGGAGGGGCAGGCATCGGCCGGAGGGCAGGAGGACCCAGGACGGGAAGTGTCTTCCGTGTGGCAGCGGTTGGGCCACGCCATAGATGCAGAGCGGCAGCGCGCGGAAGAGGCACAGCTTACGATGGTCAGGGCGGAGAACTCCATGCGGAGGGCCCTGAAGCGGACTGAGTGCCTCGAGGCAATCCGCAGGGAGTTGGAGGAGAACATGTCGTCAGCCCTGCGGACCCTCGGGGCCATGGAGGAGGACCGCCTCCGGGACATTGAGCAGGAGTTCGATGATGCCCTGGCCCGGAACATCCCGAAGTGAGCTGTTGGACTAGCCCGCTGCCCTTGTAAATAGTTATGTAGTTAGTGTTAGGTTTCCTTTGGTTTTTCTTTTTTTTTTGGACCTTTTGGACAATGGACTACATTTTTGCATATATTTTTTTAATTAGGTAGTATTATTAGATAGGTTTCATTTTTTCTGTTGGGATAATGGACCCTGGATTGGTTAAGCTGTATATAGTTGACTGTTGGATTTTATTTTTTTATTTGGAATTTACCCATGGAGCAATGGTTTTCGGTTTTGATTTTCCTTTCGATTTACTTTTTTGAACTGTGACTTTGGACACCTTTCCTTTGGATTATGATTTGTGGTTTTACATTATTTTATGGACATGCTGCTTTTTGTTTTTAATTCCCATTGTCGTTTGTTTATTTTTTATTCCATTTATGTTGCTTTTAATACATTTTCTTCATCAAACTTCAATGTATAGTAGCATCTCATTGGTTTCATGCATGTCATGATATGTGTTTTGACATTCACTGACACCCATTGTGTGTATATGAGGGACATGTGTTCATTTACATACTTGCCATTGGGGTTGTATCATGTAATTGGCATTTCTAAGTGGGTGGATGCAATACTTGGGTGGGTGTTTGGCATGTGGAGGCAGCCCATAAGGGCCAGGGATCTAGATTCTGATGACGTGTTGGCTGGGGGACATGAGTCGGGGCCTGGGGGAGGGTGCCCCACAGTGCTGGGGGGTGGGGGTGCTGGGAGACATGAGTGGGGGCATGGTGGAGGCTGTCCCTGGATGCTGGGGGGTGGGGGTGCAGGGGGACATGAGTGGGGGCCTGGTGGAGTGTGCCCCTGCACTGCTGGGGGGTGGGGGTGCTGGGAGACATGAGTGGGGGCATGGTGGTGGGTGTCCCTGGATGCTGGGGGGTGAGGGTGCAGGGGGACATGAGTGGGGGCAAGGTGGAGGGTGCCCCTGGATGCTGGGGGGTGGGGGTGCAGGGGGACATGAGTGGGGGCCTGGTTGAGGGTGTCCCTGGATGCTGGGGGGTGGGGGTGCAGGGGGACATGAGTGGGGGC
Organism: Ambystoma mexicanum; assembly: GCF_040938575.1. Lineage (NCBI taxonomy): Eukaryota > Metazoa > Chordata > Amphibia > Caudata > Ambystomatidae > Ambystoma > Ambystoma mexicanum. The sequence goes on from NC_090927.1 coordinate 841,873,117, forward strand.
CTGGTGGAGTGTGCCCCTGCACTGCTGGGGGGTGGGGGTGCTGGGAGACATGAGTGGGGGCATGGTGGAGGGTGCCCCTGGATGCTGGGGGTGGGGGTGCAGGGGGACATGTGTGGGGGCCTGGTGGAGGGTGCCCCTGGATGCTGGTGGGTGGGGGTGCAGGGGGACATGAGTTGGACATGAGTGGGGACCTGCTGGCAGGTGCCCCACAGTGCTGGGGGGTGTGGGTGCTGGATGACATGAGTGGGGGCCTGGTGGAGGGTGCCCTGCACTGCTGGGGGGTGGGGGTGCTAGGAGACATGAGTGGGGGCATGGTGGAGGGTGCCCTGCACTGTGGGGGGTGGGGGTGCTGGGAGACATGAGTGGGGGCCTGGTGGAGGGTGCCCTGCACTGCTGGGGGGTGGGGGTGCTGGGAGACATGAGTGGGGGCATGGTGGAGGGTGCCCTGCACTGCTGGGGGGTGGGGGTGCTGGGAGACATGAGTGGGGGTATGGTGGAGGGTGCCCCTGGATGCTAGGGGGTGGGGGTGCAGGGGGACATGAGTGGGGGCCTGGTGGAGGGTGCCCTGCACTGCTGGGGGGTGGGGGTGCTGGGAGACATGAGTGGGGGCATGGTGGATGGTGCCCCTGGATGCTGGGGGGTGGTAGTGCAGGGGGACATGAGTGGGGGCCTGGTGGAGGGTGGCCCTGGATGCTGGGGGGTGGGGGCGGAGAGGGACATGAGTTGGACATGAGTGGGGGCCTGCTGGCAGGTGCCCCACAGTGCTGGGGGGTGGGGGTGCTGGGAGACATGAGTGGGGGCCTGCTGGAGGGTGCCCTGCACTGCTGGGGTGGTGGGGGTGCTGGGAGACATGAGTGGGGGCATGGTGGAGGGTGCCCTGCACTGCTGGGGGGGTGGGGGTGCTGGGAGACATGAGTGGGGGCATGGTGGAGGGTGCCCTGCACTGCTGGGGGGTGGGGGTGCTGGGAGACATGAGTGGGGGCATGGTGGAGAGTGCCCCTGGATCCTGGGGGACATGAGTGGGGGCCTGGTGGAGGGTGCCCTGCACTGCTGGGGGGTGGGGGTGCTGGGAGGCATGAGTGGGGGCATGGTGGAGGGTGCCCCTGGATGTTGGGGGGTGAGGGTGCAGGGGATCATGAGTGGGGGCCTGGTGGAGGGTGCCCCTGGATGCTGGGGGGTGGAGGTGCTGGGAGACATGAGTGGGGGCCTGGTGGAGGGTGCCCTGCACTGTTGGGGGGTGGGAGTGCTGGGAGACATGAGTGGGGGCCTGGTGGAGGGTGCCCCTGGATGCTGAGGGGTGGGGGTGCAGGGGGGACATGAGTGGGGGCATGGTGGAGGGTGCCCCTGGATGTTGGGGGGTGGGGGTGCAGGGGGACATGAGTTGGACATGAGTGGGGGCCTGGTGGAGTGTGCCCCTGCACTGCTGGGGGGTGGGGTGCTCGGAGACATGAGTGGGGGCATGGTGGAGGGTGCCCCTGGATGCTGGGGGTGGGGGTGCAGGGGGACATGAGTTGGGGCATGGTGGAGGGTGCCCTGCACTGCTGGGGTGGAGGTGCTGGGAGACATGAGTGGGGGCATGGTGGAGGGTGCCCTGCACTGCTGGGGGGTGGGGGTGCTGGGAGACATGAGTGGGGGCATGGTCGATGGTGCCCCTGGATGCTGGGGGGTGGGGGTGCAGGGGGACATGAGTGGGGGCCTGGTGGAGGGTGCCCCTGGATGCTGAGGGGTGGAGAGGGACATGAGTTGGACATGAGTGGGGGCCTGCTGGCAGGTGCCCCACAGTGCTGGGGGTGGGGGTGCTGGGAGACATGAGTGGGGGCCTGGTGGAGGGTGCCCTGCACTGCTGGGGGTGGGGTTGCTGGGAGACATGAGTGGGGGCATGGTGGAGGGTGCCCTGCACTGCGGGGGGTGGGGGTGCTGGGAGACATGAGTGTGGGCCTGGTGGAGGGTGCCCCTGGATGCTGGGGGGTGGGGGTGCTGGGAGACATATGTGGGGGCATGGTGGAGGGTGCCCTGCACTGCTGGGGGGTGGGGGTGCTGGGAGACATGAGTGGGGGGCTGGTGGAGGGTGCCCCTGGATGTTGAGGGGTGGGGGTGCAGGGGGACATGAGTTGGACATGAGTGGGGGCCTGATGGAGTTTGCCCCTGCACTGCTGGGGGTGGGGGTGCTGGGAGACATGAGTGGGGGCATGGTGGAGGGTGCCCCTGGATGTTGGGGGGTGGGGGTGCAGGGGGACATGAGTTGGACATGAGTGGGGGCCTGCTGGCAGGTGCCCTACAGTGCTGGGGGGTGGGGGTGCTGGGAGACATGCGTTGTTGATCAGTAGTGCAAGGTGACATGTGTCTGGGATAGGGGGCATGCCCATGGTGGATGGGCTGCCTGCGGGACATGAGCAGGGGTGCAGGGTAGTCCCCTGTGGTGTGGGCTGCCTGCAGGGGCCGTGGAGGGTGTAGAGGGAACTCCTGGGAGGACCCACACGGCCAATTCACGTGTAGTACTCCCAGCGCACCCCTGAAATACACGTACCCTGCGGGATTTGCGTGTGATACTTCCCGCGCACCCCTGTAATACACATACCCAGGACGATAGCGTGTGGAACTTCCCGGGCACCCCTGAAAGACACGTACCCTGCTGAATTCACGTGTGAAACTTAACGCGCACCCCTGAAATACACGTGCCCTGATGGAATCGCGTGTGACACTTCCTGCACACCCCTGAAATACACGTACCCTGCTGAATTTGCGTGTGATACTTCCCGCGCACCCCTGGAATACACGTACCCAGGATGATCGCGTGTGGAACTTCCCGCGCACCCCTGAAAGACACGTACCCTGCTGAATTTGCGTGTGGAACTTCCCGCGCACCCCTGTAAGACACGTACCCTGCTGAATACACGTGTGAAACTTCATGCGCACCCCTGAAATACACGTGCCCTGATGGAATCGCGTGTGACACTTCCTGCGCACCCCTGAAATACACGTACCCTGCTGAATTTGCGTGTGATACTTCCTGTGCACCCCTGGAATACACGTACCCAGGACAAACGCGTGTGGAACTTCCCGCGCAGCCCTGAAATACACGTGCCCTGCTGAATTTGCGTGTGAAACTTCCCGCGCATCCCTGGAACACACGTACCCAGCAAAAACAAAGAGGTGATGGCTGGAAGGTATAGACTGAATCTTAACCACTGGCATTGCTCGTGGCAACCCTCCAGACCATCGTTCTTCGCCTGCCAAGCCATTACAGAAGGGGAAAGACCATATGCAAATCAGGCTTGGCCCCACCCCAAAAGGGGAAGTCCAGCCCGAACTGCTAGGTCGCATCCCTTCTGCACGAGATCACAAGCATCCCCAAACATGTTTCACCCTTGTTGGGGCTCATCAGTGAGGAGTAGCTTGGGTCTCTAGGCCCAGCAGGCACGGGGACCCACGTCTGGGCATACCCGTCCCACTCGGGGTGACAAAGCAAAAACAAAGAGGTGATGGCTGGAAGGTTTAGACTGAATCTTAACCACTGGCATTGCTCGTGGCAACCCTCCAGACCATCGTTCTTCACCTGCCAAGCCATTACAGAAGGGGAAAGACCATATCCAAATCAGGCTTGGCCCCACCCCAAAAGGGGAAGTCCAGCCCGAACTGCTAGGTCGCATCCCTTCTGCACGAGATCACAAGCATCCCCAAACATGTTTCACCCTTGTTGGGGCTCATCAGTGAGGAGTAGCTTGGGTCTCTAGGCCCAGCAGGCACGGGACCCACGTCTGGGCATACCCGTCCCACTCGGGGTGACAAAGCAAAAACAAAGGTGATGGCTGGAAGGTTTAGAATAAATCTTGACCTCTGGCATTGCTCTGGGCAACCCTCCAGACCATCGTTCTTCGCCTACCAAGCCATTACAAAAGGGGAAAAACCATATGCAAATCAGGCTTGGTCCCACCCCCAAAGGGGTAGTCCAGCCCGAACTGCTAGGTCACATCCCTTTTGCACGAGACCACAAGCATCTCCAGACATGTTTCAGCCTTGTTGGGCGTCATCAGTGAGGACTAGCTTGGGTCTCTAGGCACAGCAGGCAAGGGACCCACGTCTGGGCATACCCTTCCCACTCGGGGTGACAATAGCAAAACAAAAGAGTTGATGGCTGGAAGGTTTAGAATAAATCTTGACCTCTGGCATTGCTCTGGGCAACCCTCCAGACCATCGTTCTTCGCCTGCCAAGCCATTACAAAAGGGGAAAAAACCATATGCAAATCAGGCTTGGTCCCACCCCCAAAGGGGTAGTCCAACCCGAACTGCTAGGTCACATCCCTTTTGCATGAGACCACAAGCATCCCCAGACATGTTTCAGCCTTGTTGGGCTTGACTAAATCCCACCAAACTCTGCAAAATCATTCATATCAAGGTCTAAAATCCTTTTGAACACTTTTGTGCAGATTCATCAAATGGTACCAGATTTTAAAGCCTTTAAAATATTTTTGGACCCTCCCTCTAATGTTGTTCTCTCTTGACAAAACAGCACCAGAACCCAATGAGCGTCAGTAATGTCATCAATGACAGTTGTGATTTCCTCTTTCATGTCCTGGGTGTTAGTTTTAGCAGTGCAGAGTGGCAGCGCGAGTTATGGTTGCTTAGCTTACCATAACTGGCGAATTTCTGGGGGCTTTCAGTTTTACTTGTAACCATAACGTCCCTTTAACAAAGACTTTTCATTGAAAATCATAGGTTTATATTTGTGCAACTTAACCATAACATCCCTTTAACAAAGTTTTTTCAGTGAATACATATATATTACATGGCCTGCGGTAGCGGCCATGTAGTTATGGTTAAGTTGCTAAACCCATAGGAGAGCACTTTTTGGATGGCTTATAACTTCACTCGCCCTGGATGAATCCTCACCAAACTTGGCAAAAAAAGTATATGGCCCACATTTCACACCTCACCCTTTAACACTTTAAGACAGTGACCATGACCTGACATGCATCAGCAAAACATAAAGTAGGGCACTATACAAGTTTTTCCCCAAATAAATTGTTCAGTCATGCAATTCTCCAGATAGATCCAGGTAGGGGTCACTCCCTGTTAAGATGGATTTCTGAACTCTAACCTGGTGGGCAGAGGTTCAGAAGGCCAGCCTAGTTTCTTGGAACAGAGTAACCTTCTGGGCAAGCAAGACCAATCAAGGTAGCATTGGCAGCGGTCAAGACTAGGTCTCAGGAGGGGTCAGGGGGACTGAAAGCCCACAATGAGCACACACAGTAAAGGACACTTACAAATCACTCGCAGTCAGGTACATTTATTCAAGGCCTTTGAGTTTCAACACACAGCAATTATCAATAGTAATACTTTTAAACCAACACAAATCTACTACAATACATATATACAATACCAAATGGCCTAAAGGGGAAAAAGCACAGAATGGATCCACAACCTAGAAGGGAAGGAGACAAGCAGTGCAAATAGTCTTAGGCAGTTCTTCATTAAATAAAACCTAACTGAGAGGCAGTCCAGTCCCTATGAAGAGAGGAGCCTAGTGCTCAATGTACATTCAAATGCCGGTAAACGAGATAGTGCAGAAGGGCGAAAACAGGGTCTCCTGCAGGGGCTGTAGCAGCTCAGGAAGGTTGGTAAGGCAGTGAAGAATAAGTTCCCACTATTCGTGGAGGGTCTCCCCAACAGGGCAAAACAGGTTCCAGGAGTTGGGAATGGTTCGGTAGCACAGGCTACCAGTGGAAAGGACAGTGGCCCTCAGGGGACACTCATGCGTAAAAATGGGTGGATGCGCTAGGGTTGCAAGTACTCACTGGCCCCTGGCGCACTCCGGACCAAACTTCGGCAGTCGAGTCCACTTTGGTGCAGGTTCAAATGCGGCAATTGTGCAGCTCTACGGCTTTCAGCAGCAAAGTTACAGCGTTGATTACCAAATGGGACAGTGGCGAGTTCTCCGAAACTGGTGGAAGGATCAGGCCAGTTTCACTGTAGTAGGCTTCAAAGCAAAGAGGGGCAAAGCTGCAAGGCACCTGCAAAGTTTATCACCACGGCTGGGCAACACGGTAACCACACGTACTCCGGTTCGGGCGCTCTCTCTAACTCCAGACCTGGGAATGTGAAATGTACGTAATTCGGTGTTAGAGTGCCGTGAACACAGAGCTTGCGATGAATCAAGTTTCAAGGGTCTCCTTGAAACGGCAGTGGTGTCAGAGCAAAGGTCCTGCGTAAACTGCTCAGCCCACTAGTTGGCCCAGGGACACTTCCGAGAAAGCTTACTTGCAATGATTGATGAATGTGCCGAGAATAGTTGATCCCACTATTCTAATAGGTCGAAGCGTCTTCGCAGACCTTCTATTTCGATCAGATGCAGAGGGTTCCAGCGGGACAACAGAGGACTCAGGGTGCCAAACCTTGCAGCGGTTCCTGCAGTACTTTTGAGGCTGTCTCTTCTGACATATTGAGAGTTCTCATATTGAATATGTCTCTTCTGACATATTGAGAGTTCTCCATCCGCATTTACATAGCAAAAGTGCAGTCATAGTAGGACGCACATATACCAATGGTGATTGTGTGGTGCATACTAGTCCGCATTTACGCCTCAATATTGCATCTGAAGAGTTCATAGAAAGTGGCCATGTGATGCCATGATGACCCACTTGGTGAATGTCACATAAGTGCAAATCACATGCACAGGACCTTGCCCCCCTGCTACTTCCTCACCGTGTGCATGCTTCTGCCGCCAATGGGTGCACCTTTCTCCTTCCTTTTTGTGCACTCTGGCTCCTGCTCTCTGGTCATCCAACTTGGCACTGTCCTGAAGTGGCTCTTTCAACACTGCACCTATCGTCTCCTGCTATACCACTCCCTGACCCTTGCACCTGTATCATCAACTCCCCCAGGTCACCTTATCTACCTCATTTGGACAAAAACACATCCATCTGTTCATCAGAGCTCCTCTCTCCAGCAACACCCAGTCCCACTGTCACCACTTCCATCATCCCATACACAATGTCAGGCACATCATCAGAACCAGCCGAGGTGGTGAAGCTGAGGGCTGTTAACTTCTCTGCTGTCGAAATTGGCATCCTGGGTGGCCAGATCCTGAGTAACTCTGAGTCCCTCTTCAACACAGAGAAGCAGCTTGGAGCAAAAGCATACCAAAAGTCTTCAGGACCACATTATGGCTGCCATCAACATAGAGGGGGTGGTAGTCCATAGTGCAGAGAACATCAAGAAGTGGTGGAATGACATGAAGAGCCCGAGAATAGCAAGGACTGCCATTTAGGTAGGACCCAGTTTCAAGGTCTATTCTCATGGCCCCCCTTCGGGTGACATCATTGCATGTCAGGATCCTTGGGAAGGTGAAGCCAGAGCTTCAAGCTTAGGTCTTTGAAATCCAAACTGATTTAATATTTATTTATTTATTTTATTTGCATTTGTAAAGCACACAACTGCCCTCAGGCATCGTGGCGCTGTTAAGGCTTGCTTGGTTACACAAGTGCATGTGAGAAATAGACAAAAACATATAATTCTTAGTGAGATAAGTGCTAGCAGAGACATACAGTTTGCCTGATCCCATAGGGAGCGGCAGTAGCATACGATGCATGGAGACAGCGTAGTTGGTGCAGAAATGAAGTACATCTGCATTTTGAAGGGTGGGAACATTATACAACGCAGGGTCATTAAAGGTTAGGAGGCACAGGCATGATGCACAACCCCATCTTGAAAGGTGGCAACATTATACAATGCAGTGTCATTAAAGGTTAGTAGGCACATGCATGATGCACAACCTCATCTTGAGGGGTGGCAACATTATACAATGCAGGATCATTATAGGTTAGGTGGTACTGAACAGATGCACAGCCCTATCTTGAGGGTGGCAGGAAAGTACAATGTGTAGGTCAGTCTAAGTGGTACAGATATGCTACACATCTTAAAAGGTGGTAGTGGCAGGTCATAAAGGTCAGTGGCACGTACATGGTGCCAGCCACAAGTTACATGGCGGCAGCTACACAGAGATGCAAGGTCTTCGAAACAGTGGGCAAATAAATGGAGCCGATCACTCGTTGCATGATGGGCTCAGCATACAATGCCAGGTCAGGATCGGTAGCAAATGCAGGGTGCCAGCCACTGTACTTCAAGGGGCCACTATGCTTGAATGCAAGGTAGAAGACAACAGAGAATGGCATAGGGCCCGCCCCATGAAGAGGGCAGTGGAAACGTATTAGTTCAGTGTTGGGATCAGAGGGCTGAAGTATAGCGCAATCTCAGATATAGGGCGGCACATCAATGCAGATGCGAGGTCAGGTCAGGGGGGCACTTGCTCACATACAGGCAAGGGGTGGGATCATTCAACGCATAGGCGATCAGCGGGTGGTGGGATCATTCACAGCACATGCGACCAGTGGGGTGGGGGTAGGTTCATTCCCAGCACAGGTGACCAGGGCAGTGGGGGGGATCATTCAATGCACAGGCGACCAGCGGGGTGGGGGATCATTCACAGCACAGGCGATCAGCAGGGTGGGGGTCATTCACAGCACAGGCGACCAGTGGAGTGGTGGGGGATCATTCACAGCAAAAGTGACCAGCGGGGTGGGGGGATCATTCAATGTACAGGTGACCGGCAGGGTGGCGGATCATTCATAGCACAGGTGATGAGTGGGGTGGGTGGGTCATTCACAGCACAGGCGACAAGCAGGGTGGGGGATCATTCATAGCACAGGCGACCAGCAGGGTGGGGGGTCATTCACAGCACAGGCGATCAGCGGGGTGGGGTTTGAGGAGGCAGATAATGGCGCGAGGCGTACCGTGGTGGACAGGGGTAGACAGGGCCTCAGGAGTGGGCCTTGTGAGGAGGGCCGGCCAAGCCTGCCGGCTTTCGATAGGCACAGAAAAGCAGTGGCTGCAGCCAATCACTGCCCGCAGCAGGGAAGAGGCCCAGGCACTGCAGTGCCAGGATGAGAGAGGCCATCTTGGAATGGCAGGCATAATGGGTGCCGTGGCAAGAAGAAAAGTTTCCAGGTGCCTTCTCGTGAGGCAGCTTAACTCCCAGGAACAAACACGCAGTCGCTGGATGAAGCGCTGCAGTAGCACACACATGAAACATTATTAAAATGCAAAATGTGCGCGTTCATGTGTGCGAACATCCACAAGCCCTCGAGGGCTTATGTTGTCAGTACATTGTGGGGGGAAGCTAGATGGAGGGCTCTAGATGGTGGGTGGGCATCAGCAGCAGTCCCACAAGATGCGTTCTTGAAGATCAGAGGGATAGCAGGAAAGCGAGGAACTTCAGCCGGGGCCTGGAGTGGGCCTTGTGAGGAGGGACGGCCAAGCCTGCCGGCTTACGATAGGCACAGAAAAGCAGTGGCTGCAGCCAATCACGGGCCGCAGCAGGGAAGAGGCCCAGGCACTCCAGTGCCTGGATGTGAGTGGCCATCTTGGAATGGCATGTAACCAAAGAGAGGTACCATGGCATGATAGGTACCCAAAGAGGACCATGGCAAACCATGTGCTGAGGTCATGTATGAGTTGTCATGAATGTATCTGGGGAATATGTCTGCATTACACTGCTTGTCCATGCTATGTAGAATGTTCCTTCATTGCCCCGATAAATCAAACCTATGGTCAGACCACACAATGTAAGCATACATCTGGCCATATAGTCAATGTCAACTCCCCCTACTGTGAAAAACCAGTCTACATGTGGTGTGTGATGTGGGCCATCATCTGTGTGTGTCTCTGGAATGCTTGAGACATACACACAGGCCCTTGCGATGCTTTGAAATGTGAATGATGTAAGGTCATAATGTCTCCTTATCTACAGAGAGGACTATGCTCTTGTGATGTGTAAAGGCTACATGGGGTATGCAGCGCATGGGAGGAAAGGACGATGTGACTAAAGTGGTGCATGAACCTGGTGACACCAGAGCTAGCACATCTTCTGGCTGAGATCGTAATGTCTGTGAGACATTGCATTGCCCCACGCTGTACCTGTGGATCTTTCATCAATGTCAAGAAGATGGATGTATGTTTCAGGGGAGAGTGAACGTGAGGTCATTGTGAGAATTGCTGATGCAGGGGCCATGAGCCTGAGCTGTGCAGATGACTCAATGCAAATAAACATGTACTGAAAACAGTACTCCCATAAATGATGGGATGTTGCTTGCAAGAGCGACATGTAGCACAGTCTGTAATCCGGCTCACCATATGGCCATGTGATGTTTCCATTACACTGTCTGCGGTGATCTCTGCCCAGAGGCATCACTAGGGGGGGCTGAGGGAGCTATAGCTCTGGGTCTTTTGGTTGTAGTCCCGGATAGAAGCTCATGGGCTACAACCAAAATGAAAGCTAGCCCTGAGTCCCGACATTAGCATAGTCCAGAATCTTTCACAAACCTAGCAACACCATTTTGCCTGACCTGCATCTGTGTTTACACCGCTGTACACAGATCAGGTGAATTCATGTCTGCATGACCATATATTGACATCGCTGCCTGTAGAAACACTTTCTTACAGCAACGACGATGTACGTTATCTTCTTTTGCAGTGTCACAATTTGCAGAAGAGGAAGCAGCAAGCTATCAGAGACAAAAACCCCAGAAGGGACCATATAACCCAGCCACTCTCCATCACGTAGAGATCCATCATTTGCATGTGGCTGGGGTTGGTGACATGTCCAAGTGAACCGCTGATGACTGAAAATAAGGACATGAAGAATGCTATTGTTGTGGGCACATCGGTAGCAGTGGGACAGGGGATTTTGTCCTAAAATGCAGAGGAGACAGGGAGTCTGGAGACCTCATTTGATGTGGCAGGGCTTGGTCTGAAAGGTGGAAAGGAGGGCCTTGAGGGCATGCCTCCTTCATCTGTTGGAAGATCACAGGGGTAGACACAGACTGTAATGATGTGTGTGAGACAGGAGGGTGTGCAGTGGCCCGTGGGGGTCTCTGTGCCTTCACCTGCCCTGCTCACCTGTACTGCCATGCTATAGCATGCCTGCCCAGAGAAACCACCCCTCCCAGAGCTGGGATATAAGCTCTGGGAGGGGTGGTTTCTCTGGGCAGGCACCATCAATTCCTTCTTCCTCCACTTCCACCTCCATGCCCCAGATTGCTTCAAGTAGGACATTCATGCTTGTAATCGAAACAGGCTCCTCCCATGATGTTCCATCCTCCACCCTTCACCCTTTGGGTGTACATTTGTCCCACGTTGAGGTGGAGGTCCATGGAGTGGTAGAAAAGTCCACATCCAGTGAAAAAGTGATGGGCAATGCATCAATGTACGGGAATGTGGGAGAGGTGCAGGGGTCATCCTCTGCAATTGGAGCCACCTGTTGGAAGGCTGTAGTGGACATACAGTCAACTCAGCATGGCAGTTTCTGGGTGGTGTCTCGCTACACAACAGATCATGTTTGCAGAGGGAGGGCCAGCACTTCAGACAGATTGCCAGACTGCAGGAGTTGTTGCATTTAAGATGGGCAGTAATCCAGTAGAAGCCAGTCAGGGTAGTCCAATTATATTGGACCTTCAGAAGGGATTGACAGCAGGTCAGGTATAGGGTGCATGAACAGGTACTTGCAATGTGTGCCTGTATGAGGCATCAGGAAGAGGAAAGGCTTGCAGCCAGGGCTGCTGTATATGCGCATGGCTATTGCCAAGGCTAGGACTGAGGCCGAGCAAGTCATTTCCTGCGCCAAGCCCTGTATCCATACAGATTACCATAGGACTGAAGAAGCGATTGAGGCCCAGAGAAGGCAGGCACTTGAGATCTTCCGCATGGAGGCTGAGGTGACACTGAGATGGTGGGTGGTCCAGTTGACCTTGGTCTGGAAAATGGAGGAACTGGATGCAGAGGACAGAGTGAAACACGTACTAGAGTATCTCATCATGATTAATGCTGCATAAATACTGAGTGTGTAAGAATAACATGGTTGTAAATGGACAGTATTTTTAAATGCAAATTCCAATTAAGCTTTGCACTTGAATCGACAGTTATGAAAGCATGGCAGCTCAGAAAACAGGGAATAAAAACAATCAAACGACAAAATAATAATTGCACCTCTTTGCAAGGGGAAACAAGGTTTATTACATGGAAAAAGGGTCTCAGGTGGTCCTGTAGAACCAAACTGACACAAAGCTGTCTGATTTTCCAAAGGGTTACTGGTTATATAGTGGCCAGACCGCAAATTAACAATACTATGCATGATAATGAGTACAGCATAATCCCACCACTCTCATTGGCTACCACCAATAGAACATGCTAATCCCGCCCACTAATAGTCCCTTGATCGATTAGCCACATCTACGCTTCACCCATTCCTCTACACACTTGTCCCCTACATCATCACTGTTGAACCCAGGTACATAATTGGTGGGTTCTTATCAATAGGGTCATACATTTGGGACCATCACCTGATGTGCACCCTCTGGTTCCAGACACGATCAAAGTAACTTGCAAGACCAACTCTGCTTTGATTAGACAATAGGCTTCCTCATTAACCCAGACGTCATGGCACACACGAGTAGCACCCCCAACCTTGAACTAAATGAACTGGCATCACCTCTGCTCCTTCTGTCTTAAATAACAAGATGTTCCAGACATGGCTACCCCTTATCTTCTCCCAGCCCCACGCGCCCAGGGATAACGTGACCAGGGCACTGCTATCAAGTATGAATTTCAAGAATTTGCTTGCTTAAGTTGTGTGTCTAGATGTAATTCATACGGGGAGTCTGCATCGGGGTGAGGGCAGTAGTGTTCTAAATCTTTGCCTGGCTCTTTGGCATCACAGAGCCCCGTGCCCTATTCTCATGTATTTCTCCTTCAAAGGGCACATCTCTTCCTGCTCTTTTATCAATTAACAATACGTTCCCACTACGTTCAAGACCCGCAGCTGGATACAATTAGTGCTTATCTGCACACCATGGGTGCCTCTGACCTCAACTTCTCTCCTGAGGATCGGGAAAGGGGATTCGTTTTTGGAGCTGAACTACCAGAGCCGCACCTCCAAACCAAGGCCTGGATTCTCATCTTTTGATTTTGTGCAATGCCTTAACATCCAAAATGGCGACACCTCTGCCAAGTTAGTACAGCACCTTGCTTCTACCACACTGCCTTGCTGACTCCATCTTGCTCTTATTTCAATCCTTCCCGCACATCACGCTATCCTATGACGCTAAAATACATCAACAAAGCATAGGCCTATAATGCTGCCCTATCTATGACCTCGACAACTACAACTTTACAAGCACAACCTTCACTCTGCACCCAAGATGTTGCACTCTAATAGGTTTTTCTCTACCAGAACCTTTTTGCCTAGCTGGGACGCTGCATGTGCATCCCAACATTTACATGGAGAAACAAACTTGGTAAATGCTACATCTTGATGATGCCCTAAGTGATGTCATCAGTAATGTCATCTGTGATGTTATCATTGTGGTTATGGCTGCACAATGGAGGCCTCATAGTTAAAGTGGTGTAGCTCGTAACACCTTCAGAATTTCAAGGGTTTTGTTGCATTAAATCGGCACCTTAACATCAATTCAACTACAGATTTTTCACTGAATAAAACCAAAGAAAAGCAGCAGTTATGGTAAGCTGCGTAAAGATAACTTGCACCCCCACAATGCACTGCTCACACTAACACAAATGACATGAAAGATAACATCACAAATGGCATCCTCGATGACATGACTGATGACTTGACCAATGCTGCAAATTCTTTTTGTTAAGGGATAATAAGTAGTTTTAGAAGAAAAGTTGAATGGAAAACTTCAAAATCATATGTTAAATGTACTATAATGGGCATGCCTTCACCACACAGAATGTTCTTAAGTTAGTTTCCTTAGGGTTGGCTTGAGCTAATGCTTCACATACATCGAACAATAAGCAAGCATAATTCAATTTCTGTCCTTCATATGTATGATGACTAACTGTAATATTAGTTTCATTCTCTGATCATAGTGTTTGTTTCCACCTTATTAAATGTTACCTGTCTGTGCCTCAGGTTTGCATACCCTGATGAAATAAGTATAATCACTATATTCACACAAATGTCTTCTAATTCATGTATAGTTATACTTTTGGCCTGATGCCACCTGGGTGTGCTGACGTTTGCAAACAGGCCCCACATCTGCAGCATCCTAATGCACATTTTATTTGTTCAGCAAAGTGACGTCACCTGGGTGTGCTAACGTTCGCGAACCTTGTGACGTGGTCACTGATGGGCACAAAAGTTATGATGTGACCTCGCCCACGTGGTGTGATGATGTGTCTCCGGTCAATGTTCGTGTTCCATGGACATTTTGAAATCCATTTTATGCCGACGTTACCAATTCTTACGTTAAAACTTTACCTTTCAACAACGTCTACTAACATTCTTCGTTGTTCTCTGAACTTTGTACAATTGCTACTGTCCTTTTTTAGCCTCTGAAGTCCACAGATGGGGAAAAAGGACAGCAGACAGTTCTTCCAAAGGAACCCACCCATTTCTTATAGTCATTCTCAATCTGGCAGAGCACAGAATAGGAAGAAATATTGGGAGGTACAAATCTCTTAAGAACCCCATCAGCCATGGCCATCCCTCGCCCTCAGGACCACCTGGAGGAACTGGAGAAGGGAATAAGGGCACTGCAGCTGATGAGCTTCAGGAGGAAGAGGAAGCGTAGGATGCTGTGGAAGAGGTACCTTCTATGTGCAGTGGTAACAGGGAATTGTGGGTGTGGCTGATTTTAACGATTATTGGGGGAGTGCCGAAGGCTCAGGCTGCCACGCGCGCTGCACTGAGTGTGCACTCTGTCATGGCGAGATGTGATGTCCATGCGGTGCCACACTGGGATATTCCAGCTGACTAACTGCAGAAAGGAAATTCCCTTCTCAGGGCATAGAGGTACCCCGTCAATGGCACCATCCTCTTTCAAACCTGGCCATACTCGTACCACCTCATTTCAGTCAGAGAGTTCTTCCTGCCACATCACAGGCTATACAGGCCACAGTTGACCCCCACCTTCAGAGGACAACTGTCCTATGTGTATACTGTTATGCTCTCATCAGCAGGGAGGAACAATTTCGGAGCACCTTCAAGGTGACAGGGAATGTGCATGAGAAGGATTTCCCCCTCCCATAGTTAGAACATCTTACTTTCTCCATCTGTCCATCGTTCTTAGTGGTTGGTGCCACTACCCTCCTTTAATCTCTCTCCTCCGTTCCTTCTGCTTCAAAAATAAAAAAATTAACAATTTAGTAGTTTCCATGGGGAAAATAGTAGTTTCCATGGGCAACTATCTATCAAAGTCGAAAATTAGAAAGAAACAACTACTATCACCCTCTATGTATTCCCACTCCTGATTTCCACAGTCAAGCAAATATATCTGCAGACTATACGATCACAAAACATGGAATGGCAGCTGTATAAACTCAACTCCTTTTTGTTGCACTCTTTTATGTTGGTTCATAAAAGAGCCTTTTTATTGTTCTAAGAGGGTGAGCTGAACATGTACACACACAATGTGTAGGCTTACACTTTTTGATTACATACTGCTGTTTTCACAATGAATCTTTTTTCATACAAACAATATTTGCTCCATTCTGAATATTGGAAAGATGCTAATTTCAAGATTTGTGAGATGTATTTCCTCTTTTCTAAAAATGTTTACTCCATTGTGTTGAATATTGTCATTTCTAAAAGTTGGCATTCCAAAATGTAAAAGAAATGCATAATGTTAGGATCTCTAGGTTGCGTCGGGCCCATGCCCCCCTCTTTCAAGACAGGCGCTGGCAGCCCATGTTGACAAGGTGATACATTGCTGCTATAGGCCGCTGTCATCTGGGGATAGCAATGTTAAGAAGGGATGAACTCCCATTCCAATATGACGCCAGAGTTTGACACAGCATGCCCATTCCAAGATAGCAGACGGAATCGTTACAGCCGCAGTACGCTGAAGTCACACACAATGATCGCCATAAAGAGATGCAGCGAGTGTTCTCCGGCTTATCGTAATCTCGGCTCTCATGGATATGCATAGGTAATGAGCCTTCTTGTTTACTTTAATACCTGTTCTTTTTTAAGCTTAGGGAATAGTCCTCTCGTCCCAGAGTCTGGTTTAGAGTCCAACCTATGCTCTTGAGTATCAGTTGGTAACCAAGGTGGCATCAGATGAGTTACTTACTGCTCAGATATGGTGATTCCAGTCATACCTCCCAAGGGTTATTTACAATTCTATGTGAAGCAACATTGATTGATGGGAAACAGTGGTTTGTGAGAGACTCTTGGTCACTCAAGTAAGTTCCTTGGGGAAGGTTGGGAAAGGCAGGAAAGAGGGTGTTTAGAGTTTACCTACCCATACTGATTGGTACCTTTGTCATCCTGCAGCGCCAAAGTCATGGTACCAGTTCCCGTGAAAGGGGGTGCAGAATATAAGTCTCTCCCACCTAGCCTGAACAATCCTCCCTACCTGTGTAAGCTACAACAGTGGGGAGCCTTTCCTTCCTTGGTGTGAATAGTCCTTCCCGGCTTCCCATGAGACAGATACTGTAAAGGAAGTCTGAGTTGACACACAGACAGCTTTGTTCACATTCCACCTTGCTTTTTGTATTTGCAGACAAAACATCTTAGATCTTTTCCAAACTTGTCTCTGTAATAATATAGTTTGTGGAAAAAGATCAATCAGACTTGTAAATCTATCTTTCATAGCAAACTACAAAGACACTCCAGTTACATACCCTGAATTGTTACCTCCACAATTCAAGGAGCAGAAAAGAACTGGCAACCTAAGCGCTAGACCAAAGGGTTAATCTAACAACTATAAAAGCAACTAGTACATGGACACAAAGCAGAGGCTGAGTGTATAAGATCGCGTAGCCTCTGCTCAGGACTCCAACATTCAAGAACAAGTATTTATAATGATACAATCACACTGTGCATAAGTCCAGAATCCTGTTTTAATGATGGTTGCACAAGGTAAGTTACATTTGAAACAGCTGACACGTGTTTCGAGCTCTGCGCTTCTTCGAGGGCTGTGATATTGTGTAACATGATACATCATCTGAATGTACAAAGAAAAACCAGCACAACAAACCAAGGTTGTATCAGGAGAATTGCCAATAATTTGTCATGTCAAAGTTTTATGTCCCAAAACAGTTAACACAATTAAAGATACATTAGGCATTATACATTTCGTGTCCATCAAAGCATACAAAAGTCCAATGATAGAGTACACAAAAAGGAAAATACAAAGAGCATGAATCTCATTTAGTTAACATTCCTCATTGCGCTCCTATGATGTGTATTGTGTCACATCAAACCACACATTTCCAATCCATTGTGTACCTTATGTCTTCTTGTGTAAAGGATTCAATCTACAACACAAACACACACATTGGGGGTATTGTTGGTATGGGTTAACTAAATCCCTTGTCATAAATAGTGCCAATTGTGTACGGTAATGCCCCAACATAATCAACCAATATATCTATCATGTCATGCTTAGCCTATTATGTACTATAATACTTTCTGGATGTTCCAAATGTGGCATACTTCACACATGGGTAACAGTTGATTCCCTTTCATACCATGGCTGTCATGACTGGGGCCTCAGGGCCACATACTGCTCAGACCTGCACCCTTCACAGACTCACTCAGGCCCCACACAGCTGACAACATCACCCTCTAGGGAGTACACAACTAGTACCCACGTGGGCGCCCTTGGTGAGAATGTGGAGCTGAACTCAGTATCAAAAGCCACTTGGCTGTGTTGCTGGAGAGTTGCCATCCTTGAAATCCTGCAAGACTACAAAGTCTCATGGGATAAGCAACTCACATGCACCATTTTGTATGGGCAGGCTATAGAAGCCTGGCAAATCCTAAGGAACAGGCTCAGCGTTCCAAACATCAACACTGCACCAGCGCCAGAGAGCCTCTCAAGCTCAGCCAGAGACACTTATCTTGGAAACACCAACACAACCTCCACAGGATCCAGGCACATCACGGGTGTACCGGCAGAAGAGAAAAGAGTTATCAGGACTTGGGCAAAAACATTATACAAGCTGTAAGACCAGAAGGTCCTTACAGCAACCACAATGAAGAGGAAGTGCAAAGCACAATTCGCACTCCTGCCGCTCATCTTGAAGTACCAGGAACATTCACGCCAAAATATGTGACATATGATGAGCAAATTAACCAGCAGAGAGCCGCAGTGGGGCTCTGTCCAGTACTTATCAGAATAACAGCACCTATTGGAATACCGACACCTAAGAAAACCTGGACATTAAGGTACCCATTGAGAAAACCATATAGACAAGTGAGACAGAGGGCCTCATTACGAGGTTGGAGGTAGCCATGGTGTTATTAGCACCATGGCTGCCTCCAAACCCGTGTCTGGGTCCGGGTAACCAGAATGGGGACTTACCGGGTCATTTCAACCTTGGAGGACCCGGTAAATCCCTATTCTGAAAACCATTCCCCATTCCCATTCAAGCCCCCATAGGGGTCAATTGGAATGGGGAAGGAGCAAGTAGCGGGCACGTTATTAGCTCTCTGGTCCCTTAGCGGCTCCTGCTAACTACGGCTGGTAAAACCAGCCGGCCTTAGTGGGACCTGCTAACGGACCTCGGAATGAGGCGGTAGGGGGATAACGGCACCAGCATCCTTACCGGTGCCGTTAACTCCTCACCGCCGGCCTCGTAATAAGGCCCAGAATGACGATCGTCACAATGCAATACCCGAAGAAGCTAAGAAGATACTGAAGGAAGACGAATGATTATGTCATAAGAACCCGGACTGACTCACATAATAAAAGATATAACAACCTGAGAATGATGACAAATGAGACGAAACACCATGGACAAGTGACATCTTAAGCCTAAAGTGAAACAATTTATGTCAAGATGTCAGAAACTTGTGCCATAAGCATGATGAAGATATTGAGTTAGCTTAAATGTGTACATATGCAGAGTAACCACAAGAAGCACAGAAACCGTGAGGCTTGCTTATGCTTAGTAGTAAGATAGATTGCGGCAAGCGCCACCTGTACATATAGCCACCTCAAGAAAGCACTTTATATAAGTATACTTCCACTAGGCACAAGAGCAGAATCAACCAAAGGTTACTAAAGGTCTCAAGAAGAGAGTTTTGCAGCAAACAAATCTAGAATTAAATACGCAGAGAAACTCAGACGAAGGTAACCATGCCAAGAAGCCAAGGTTGTATCGTCTGAAATAGACCAACAATGGATACAATTAAAGAGAAGAACAACAGAGTATCATGTTCGGGGAAGGTCAAGATAAGCCACAGATGGCAGACGACTGGCAGAACTAAATCAAATATACAAAATTGCATGACGTAAAGGCCGATTTCACGGTGTCGGAATCACGTGACCAGACAAGCAGGAAGGGAAGAAACGTTCACACCTATACATGGACCTTTGCCATGCCCAGACCCCTTAACTTTCCCAGACCAAGAAGTAGACTCGAGGCCAACCACAAAGAAATAATTGACACATGAACACTGAGGTGATGATTGATTGTAACAATAATTGGAGGGAGGCTGGGGTGCAGACAAACACCCTGCACCTGGCCGGCTTATCTGCACGCTGCTAAGCGCAAGTGGAAAAGTATGAGTGAGTTTGATGCCAACCCAATCATAGTGGACCATGTAATCTAGGGTCCTATAGTTAGAACCAATGAGACGTCGTATTTTTAGTGACATTTACTATAGCCATTTTGAAGGAAGGGCTTAGTTGCCCCACCTTACATTGTCTATCCAATCCCCTCTACCCGTTACCATATACAGATATAGTACCTATATTAAAGTTACCTTCCTAGAACCAATCAAGTTGCATGCTACGTTTTAAGAGTTACACGTCAGTGATGACGAGTTTTTGGTATAAATGTTATCTTTTTTCTGAAATTAATTGCAGTTGAAGGGAGAAGGAAGATGGAGCGATTGCTGATATTCATTGCACTCCCTGTTGTTTGAACTTGTCATTAAACTGACTTCCTTTGCCAAACTATGGAGTTGTCATTATTGATTTGGTGCAAGAGTACAAATCTGCATCCCCATCCATCTCAAGGATGCTGCTGCTCATCTTAAAGTGCTGTTTGGAAACCCCCAGTCCTATGGGCCGGCTGGGGTCTATCTAGTACACTTGGTAGCAGAGATTGATAGTTCGATTACAATCGATTAGATAAGACACTCATTGGTCCTCGGCAATATGAGTCCTTTACCATCCGGCTGAGTAGAACGAGAGGCTCCCCGTAGATAGTGGTTAGTCTAGGTAAAAACCCTGAAGGTTAGGTCTGATGGAACCTTTGCTTTCTCCCATAAACCCCTTTCCACTTCTACAAGCAGCTGATCGGACAAATGGTTCAGAGAGGCAGTAACAAAGGTGGTGATCCCGAGTGTCTGGAGAGGAAAAAAATGCATACGGTGAGTGAAAAAGACTGAATGCTTTGGCAAAAAGTGCATGCCTTAGAACAAGTAAAGGGAAGGTAACGGAGGGAGGAGGGATTAAAATAAAGTCAGATTGAGAGTATAATGTATATATAAAGGGAAAATATTGACTCGAGGGTGGCTGAGCAAGAGAGAGAGATACCGGGAGGATGCCCAAGAGAGAGATACCGGGAGGATACTCGAGAGAGGAGTATACGCCCAGATACCTAGGTTTTAATACAGCGCTAGAAGAAGCCTTCATTTAAAGTCCTGGATGATATAGGAGACCAGAATCGATTAAAAAGGCGATCTGAAAGAAATGGGCTTACATTCCATGTCGGAATAATCATAGGGTCATAAATGCATCTGAGGAAACAGATGGCATGAGATTTATGTAGCCGGCCAGAGTCTGTCTAGTCTGTCGTGTCTGTTTTGTGTTTTTCTTTTTTCTGACGTCACGAGGTAAGACATTTTTGGGGGAAATAAAATGAAAATTGCGTGATTGAAGAGACAACATGTTGTGTGGTATGGTGTCCTGATGCCTACCTCCAAGGAGCCAGGTCCGACCCAGCGACCCCAGAGGCAAGCATCATTTCCCCCAGGGGAGTGCCAGCGGGCCCAAGCTGGGGCCCTTTGGACGCAGTCCTGGCGCCTTAGGCGCCAGGCTCATGTTGGACCTCTGTCCTGGCGCCTTAGGCGCCAGGCTCATAAAGCTAGACATGTGTGCAAGTGTTTTCATGTGCACTTACCTGATGCAGACCATGCTGCCACATCCAGGCCCTCTTGAGGCCTGAATGGAACTACTTTACCTGTGGGACTACTTTCCACCCGGGTGTGGGCGGGGAAGGATACATACCTGATCGGAAGAAGGATACACACTTGGGACTTCTTCCAAAGCTATTTAAACCACACCCGATCAGCAACTCACGCTTCGCGTTGTTCTGCTCCTCGCAGCTGGACGCTCACCGTGTCAGCTCCTGCTTCTGGACTCCAGCCACGCCTGTCAGCATCCTGGGTCACCTGCAAAGGGAGACAAGAGACCTTACCAGCTAAATCTGCACCACGGAGACATCACCGACGATCCTGAAAGGGAAGACATTATTTTTAAAAGCATTTCGTTGCGATCGCTGCAGCGCTGCATTTCACTCACCTTTCCTGGGTTCCTCCATCTTCAGCAGCGATCATCCGGATACACAGCCACTTCCCAGAGCCTAGAGAAAAAGACAAGAATAAGAGGTGAGAGAAGGAAGGGAATAAGACTTACCTCATTTCATTTCGGGTCTTGCCGCTTCCAGGCATTTTCCGGACCCCGGCCCCTATGGGGAAAAAAGACAAAGGCATTGAATGAGCGTATGCAAAGTCAGTTCCCGAGCGCTCAACCAGAACTAACCTGCCATTTACTGGAACTGGAACTGCACGTTTCACTTCGGGTCGGTGCCATATCTCCGGCATTCCGAACCCCGGCCCCTAAGGGGAAAAAAGGACATAAACGTTAGCGCTTGCTGCAAAAAGACAATGAACATTATTATTAAGCTTGGACTTCTGAACTTGCAACAGAACTTTTACAGAGCCTTACCTGAATAGTCAAGCTTACCTGAACTCCCATCAATCCTCAATCCAGTGAAGTAACTGGGTTTCAACGCGCCCCTGCATCAGAAGCAGGATGGAGAGCTCATCCTTCCTGACCCTAAGGTGAGACTTCACGGGGAATCGTGGAAGGGGATCGTGGAGGGTTGGAAGAGAGTGGGAGGCTTGATCATAACTCAGTCAGTAGGTAATACTCCCTTTTCACTCACAGGGGAATATTCCTGCGAGCCGGAGAAGCCAGAGTAGAGGGCCCTTCCTGTCCATCTTCAGAGTCCTGCGCTTCACCATTGAAGAAGCATCAGCACTCCAAGCCAGACCTGCGCCTCCGTGGGAATCAGGTGAGCATTACAGAACGCGAAGCCTACCCACAATTTCCCACCCGGGCGCTATGGAGACTTCCGAGACTGACCAGCTGGCCCAGCTTTTGGGGGAATTACGGGCAGAGGTGCACTCAGCCCGCCAGGAGACTAACGCTCTCAAAAGAGAACTGATCTTATCCAAGGAAAGAACAGATGACCTAGCCAAAAGGTTATTACAGGCCCAGGCAGGGCACACTCCTTTACCTAATTCCGGAGACATTTCCACATCAATGGGTTTGAGTAACCCGGTACAAATTAATCTACCTGGACACATGCCTTTGGCCCCGCCTGAACGTTTTGCGGGGGATCCCAAGAAATATGCCGTCTTTATGAACCAATGTCGTTTACACTTTCTATGCAGACCCGGAGCCTTCCCTAACGACCAGACCAAGGTAGCCTTTATACTATCTTACCTCAGTGGTAGTGCTGCCGATTGGTCTATTCCATTGGTAAATCAGGATGATCCCATTCTCCAGAATTTTCAGGGCTTCCAGGCCAGCATGGAAAGAGTGTTCGCTCGACACTCTCAAGGACAGGCCCTTGATAACGAACTGCTATCCTTACGACAAGGTAATCAGGATCTTCTGAACTCCTTGTGTGTATACCAAGTTAGATCTCCGAAGAGCTTATCACCTGGTGCGCATAAAAGAAGTCGACGAATGGAAGACTGCATTCCGCACCAAGTTTGGGCTCTTCGAATATCAGGTGATGCCCTTCGGTTTGTGCAATGCCCTGCCGCCTTTCAGTACTTTATGAATGATGTTCTTCGGGAACTTATCGATGTCTGTGTCATTGTTTACATTGACGACATCCTGGTGTACTCTTCTTCAGAATCTGAGCACAGAAAACATGTTAGGGCAGTTCTTGAGAAACTGCGCCAGCACAGATTATTTGCAAAACTCGAAAAATGCGTTTTTCATACCACAGAAGTTGAGTTTCTCGGATTCATCCTGACACCTCAAGGAGTCCGAATGGACTCGCGAAAGGTGGACGCCATCCTCAAATGGCCATCTCCAAGCTCGGTGAAGGGAGTTCAGAGCATGCTCGGCTTTGCCAATTTCTATCGAAGATTCATCCTGGAATTTTCCCGAACAGTCCAACCCATCACCGCTCTCCTAAAGAAACACAAACGCTTCGAATGGACTCTTGAGGCCGAACAAGCCTTCCAGGACCTGAAAACCAAATTCACCTCTGCACCTGTATTGAAGCACCCGCACCCAGATCTCCCGTACATAGTGGAAACCGATGCATCCAGTTCGGCCATGGGAGCTGTCCTGTCGCAAAGAGACCCAAAAACTAACCAACTACACCCAGTGGCCTTTTGGTCCAGAAAATGTTCTCCTCCTGAAATCAACTACGCAATCACTGATAAAGAGTTACTGGCCATCAAATCTGCTTTCAAGGCTTGGCGTCACTACCTTCTCGGGGCAAGACACACCATCACTGTAATTACGGACCACAGAAACTTACAGTATTTAAAAACGGCCAAAGCTCAATCTTCATGACAACTCCGATGGGCTCTATTCTTTGCAGAATTTGATTTTGTAATTACCTATCGCCCCGGCTGCAAGAATGGAAAAGCGGACGCCTTATCCCAGATTGGCATGGAAGAACCTAATTCGAGCTTAGAACCTGTGCCCATCATACCTGAGCAAAGAATCTTAGGCTTAACTTCATTGCAAACTATTGAGGACATCCAAACGCAAGTAAAACAACTTCTAGACTCTTCAACCTTACTGGAATGGAGTCAAAAGGGTCCTCATTACACAGTTAAGGATGACTTACCCTACTTCCAGGAGCGGTTGTTTCTGCCAAGTAAAGAATTGCAAGAACTTGTTATTGCCCATTATCATGAATCTTTAATGGAAGGACACCCTGGTATCGCTAAAACGGAGAAAAAATCAAACGCCACTTCTGGTGGCCTTCAGGGAGAAAAGACATAAAGTCTTTTGTACTATCTTGTGGAATTTGCGCCCAAAACAAGGCTCAAAAGAAAAGGCCAGCCGGCCTACTTCAACCCTTGGATATTCCACCGGCGCCATGGCACACCCTGTCAATGGACTTTATAACAGATCTGCCTCCTTGTGCTGGTTACAACACAATCCTTGTAGTTGTGGACCTATTCTCCAAAATGGCCCACTTTATCCCTTCAGCTTCCACCTTGGCCAAGGAATTCCTGGAGAATATAGTTCGCATACATGGTTTCCCTTCCATATTAGTCTCGGATCGTGGAAGTCAATTTATCTCACATTTTTGGAAGAAGTGTTGCCAACTAGCACAAATAGATGTGCGGTTATCCACCAGCCACCACCCCCAGACCGACGGACAAACAGAGAGAACCAATCAGACTCTTGAGCAATATCTTCGCTGCATGTTACACCAATCCGAGTTAAATTGGAAAGACATCCTTTGGATCGCAGAATATGCATACAACAATTCAGTGCATTCTGGAACCGGACAAACCCCCTTTTATACTTTGTATGGTCACCATCCTCGGACCTCTGACCTAGATCCACCTCTGACCCTGGAAATGCCCGCAGTAAATCATCTGCATTCCACAATAACCCGAGCCTTCAAAGAAGCTGCAACTCATTTACAGCAAGCCAAGAAAAAGTATAAAGAAAACGCTGATTTGCACCGAAGTAAAACTCCTCCTTACCAAGTAGGAGACCAGGTATGGCTAGCAACAAAACATTTACCCCTCAAGGGCCCGCGAATCTTCAATCCCAGATTCATAGGACCTTATTCCATCAAAGCTATAATCAACCCAGTGGCCTTTAAACTGGATCTACCGTCCAACATGCGTATTCATCCAGTTTTTCATGCATCACTTTTGAAGCCAGTACAACCAGGAACCCGATTGTCCAAGCCTCCAGATCCAGTTCAAATTGAAGGGGAATTAGAATTCGAGGTTAAAGACATTTTAGACTCCAAGGTGGTAAAGTCGAAACTCTTCTATCTTGTTGACTGGAAGGGATATGGACCTCAAGAGAGATCGTGGGAGCCTAGTAACCATGTCCATGCACCTCGATTATACAAAGGTTTCACCGGAGATTTCCGAACAAGCCCAAACCCCCGGAGGGAAGAACCTTGGGAGGGGCCTTGAGGGGGGGTACTGTCATGATGCCTACCTCCAAGGAGCCAGGTCCGACCCAGCGACCCCAGAGGCAAGCATCATTTCCCCCAGGGGAGTGCCAGCGGGCCCAAGCTGGGGCCCTTTGGACGCAGTCCTGGCGCCTTAGGCACCAGGCTCATGTTGGACCTCTGTCCTGGCGCCTTAGGCGCCAGGCTCATAAAGCTAGACATGTGTGCAAGTGTTTTCATGTGCACTTACCTGATGCAGACCATGCTGCCACATCCAGGCCCTCTTGAGGCCTGAATGGAACTACTTTACCTGTGGGACTACTTTCCACCCGGGTGTGGGCGGGGAAGGATACATACCTGATCGGAGGAAGGATACACACTTGGGACTTCTTCCAAAGCTATTTAAACCACACCCGATCAGCAACTCACGCTTCGCGTTGTTCTGCTCCTCGCAGCTGGACGCTCACCATGTCAGCTCCTGCTTCTGGACTTCAGCCACGCCTGTCAGCATCCTGGGTCACCTGCAAAGGTAGACAAGAGACCTTACCAGCTAAATCTGCACCACGGAGACATCACCGACGATCCTGAAAGGGAAGACATTATTTTTAAAAGCATTTCGTTACGATCGCTGCAGCGCTGCATTTCACTCACCTTTCCTGGGTTCCTCCATCTTCAGCAGCGATCATCCGGATACACAGCCACTTCCCAGAGCCTAGAGAAAAAGACAAGAATAAGAGGTGAGAGAAGGAAGGGAATAAGACTTACCTCATTTCATTTCGGGTCTTGCCGCTTCCAGGCATTTTCCGGACCCCGGCCCCTATGGGGAAAAAAGACAAAGGCATTGAATGAGCGTATGCAAAGTCAGTTCCCGAGCGCTCAACCAGAACTAACCTGCCATTTACTGGAACTGGAACTGCACGTTTCACTTCGGGTCGGTGCCATATCTCCGGCATTCCGAACCCCGGCCCCTAAGGGGAAAAAAGGACATAAACGTTAGTGCTTGCTGCAAAAAGACAATGAACATTATTATTAAGCTTGGACTTCTGAACTTGCAACAGAACTTTTACAGAGCCTTACCTGAATAGTCAAGCTTACCTGAACTCCCATCAATCCTCAATCCAGTGAAGTAACTGGGTTTCAACGCGCCCCTGCATCAGAAGCAGGATGGAGATCTCATCCTTCCTGACCATAAGGTGAGACTTCACGGGGAATCGTGGAAGGGGATTGTGGAGGGTTGGAAGAGAGTGGGAGGCTTGATCATAACTCAGTCAGTAGGTAATACTCCCTTTTCACGCACAGGGGAATATTCCTGCGAACCGGAGAAGCCAGAGTAGAGGGCCCTTCCTGTCCATCTTCAGAGTCCTGCGCTTCACCATTGAAGAAGTACCAGCACTCGAAGCCAGACCTGCGCCTCGGTGGGAATCGGGTGAGCATTACACATGGATTGATGTTTAAAAGTACATTTTTTGTGAACAAACTGGATTGGAGCTTGCAACGATTGGTGCTCGCTCATATTATTGATCTTGTTTGAGAAACGTAAAGCATAACAAAGTGTTATATGAGGAGAGGATAAACAGATTTAAGCATGGAAGACGTTACCCTGTTAGTACACTTGTGCAAACAGTTGCCAAAACATGCACCTAAGCTGAAGAAGTACAGTGCAGAATGGGTTAAAGGAACTGTCAACAAAATGTTTATGCCCTGGGCCCAAGGCAGATCGCTATCTAAAACGGTCCTGCAACACATGACGACATATTTGCACGTCACATATACTGGCAAAAGGTTAGATAAAAGCCTAGCGAGTTTAGAGCTTTGGAAGATGTACCAAGAGGAAAAGGAGGAGGAGCCACCGTTAGATTGGATACTTAAAATATGCACAGAGGGGGGTGAAACTGCTTCTGCGCCACCCGCCCCATCTGAAACGAAAAGGGAATCCATTAAAGACAAAGGATTACACCCGCTGAGGGAGCTTAGAGCAGCCACAGGATATAGCAACCTGTCATATGAGTCACCTACGCAAAGTAGTGACAAAATCCCAGAGAAAGACACAGATAAAGATATTACCTCCAAAGTCCCGAGGGACAAGGAGACGCACGAGAAAGAAAAAGGAGACCAAGCACAAGCAAGTACATCTCTAGATATGAGTAGAGAGGGAAAGAGATTGAAAGTAGATGAGGTCAGGACTGATGAGATGGCATTCACACAGAATGAATGGATTGGAGGTCAGATTCTTTTGAAACTCGATGGTAAAGGCATTGAAGATATGAGGCAAAAGGGAGAGCCAGACAATTCAAAAAGGAAAGAGATGGAAAAGGAAAAACGATTGAGAGACGAAGGAACTAAGAAAAAAGATAGGCAGAGATGAGAGCCGTTATATCGTGAGGAGCAAGAAAGAAAACGTGATCAAAAGCAAAGAACAGCTAATGATTAGGACAGGCAGGTACAAAGGAGAATAGAAGAAGAAGAACAAAAGATACGGGAGAAGAGAATAAAAAGACAAAGGGATGAGGAAATACAAAGGGCAAATGAGTGAATAGATGCAAGGAAACAAGAAGAAGATAGGTTCAGAGAGGAAGCGAGGAAGCGCAGAGAGTTTGATGACGACATAGAATGCAAGCAAAGACAGAGAGCACGGGATCTTGAATATCTGGAAAGGGAGGTTAAAAAACCTGACCCAGTAGTAGACTAGGAAGACATAGAAGAATTATTTCCGGAGTACGATTTAGTACCAGGCACGTCTAGGGCAAATATGGAAGATGACTTTGACACCAGAAGCATCGGAGAGACGATTGATTGAATATGTGATGAAATGGCACTAGAACAGGTACCCCAAGGGAGAGGAGAGGACAAGAGTCTTGAGAGCACTCAGTTGTACGACACTGAGGACGCCTCCCGAAGTAGCAGAAATAGAGATCTGTCCCTAGATAGGTTGACGCTAAACAGGAACGAGGAAGATGAGAGGAGTTGCATGAGTTGGGCACAGACAATATCGGACGCAGAAAGAGAGGAATGTGAAGAAAGAGAAGATGAGAGAAGACGCAAAAATGCTTCTCTACAGGAAAGGGAATGAGATGGTCAGATTCTAGTGAGTCTGCACCTAAGGCATCAGAGTCAGCCACACAATCAGACTGACACGAAGGAGTATCTTACGGTCAGAGGGTGGTGTCTCCACCACCATATGTGAGCAGACTAAGGACATTGCCAGGTAGACAGCGATGCAGGAATATTACCCCTGCAGTGGATAGAAAAATGATGAGAGAGGAAAATGAGTGCCATGTGTTACAATTCCCGTTACTCGAAAAAGGAGGAATGAGGCCACAATATATACCCTGGCCACACATGGATCGAGAAAATCAGAAAAATAAGCTTCCAATGTTGACATCGGGAGACGGAAAATTGATACATGAGCTGGAAAAGATGACGGGAGGGAACACGTTAGCTATCAGGGATATGAAGGGTCTTTTAATTGCTGTACTTGGTGATAGAGCTGACAATGTGTGGACACGTGCTTTTTACCCTGGCGTGACAACAGTTAATACTGCGCATGATGGAGCTCTGTTTAACAATTGCAGAGCCACGGTAAGGCAAGCATTACGATTGCTATACCCGGATACTTCAGACATGGGAGCTGTAATGACACGTAAAATGAAGGAGTCAGAGGATCCTTTGCTTTACATCCAGAATTTCCAAGATACCTGGGTGCTGAAATTCGCTAATCTTGGGGGAAATCCATATCTGTGTTTTACCATATATTATGCCAAGGGCTGCTAGATCAGGCACAGAAGCAGCTCAAGAAATTGGTAGGAATTGAGACCAAACTGTGGTCTGACATACAGTTTACCATAGCTCACTATTGCATGCTGCTGCAAGAGAAGAATCGCAAAAAAGAGGCTGCACGAAAAGCTGAAGAGGCAAAATTAGTGCAGAAGAAATTGTCAAAATATGCCATTGAAGGGACAATGATAACTAGCACAGACGGATGGAACATACAGCAGGTCAATAATCAAAGGCAGATTGATCAAGGCAATAACGGGTTTTACCCCAGAGGGAGAGGCTATCGAGGAAGAGGATGGCAGAGTAATCAGGGAGGTTTCCAAGGTAATCAGGGAGGTTTTCAAAACATGCAAAATGGCAATCAGGATATGTCAAATGGGCAAATAATCAGACCACCACCAATATGTTGGACGTGTGGAATGACAGGGCATCTAGCACGCATATGCAGAAGTTGAGGCATGATGCAAAACGACCAAGGAACAAGAATAGGGATGGTGAATCCACCTGTGTTTTTATAGCAGGGTGGAAATGGAGTTGCACAAAATCACATGGTGCAACAGCAAGCGCCGGGAGCACAGCAAAGCTTGCAACCTCAGACTATGACAAATTTTCCGCAAGAACAGTCTCAACAGTCGCCGATGCAACTATTACAAACAACAAGTACAGGACAGGTACTGGAATAAGAAATAACCCTGGTGATGGAGGAAGTCCATTCACTCAACATGGGACAAAGTTATATATGGACTAGGACAACTCACTGGGAAACCTGATGTGTTGTATCCTATCAGTGACACCAAACCCTCATGAGGAACCAAGGGTAGATGTCCTTATAGGGGATAAAGAGCATTCTTTCTTAGTTGACACAGGTGCAACACGCTCATGTATTTGTGAAAGTAGGTTTTCTTGCTCCGGCGATGCCATAAATACTCAGGGCTTCACAGTAGCAACAAGTTCAAAAAGAATTTCCAGTTTCCATAGGAGAATGTGACATGAATGTGCCACTGCTGTATTCAAGGCAAACCCCAGGAAATATATTGGGACGAGACCCAATGACAAAGCTAAACATGACAATCTCATTCACGGAGAAAGGCATAGTATGTTCAACTCCAGGAATGCATTATTTGAACGTATGCGAAATGATTAGCGCATACACAGGACAAACGGCTATGAGAGCTGTTCCATTGGAACCAGAAATATTTGCGTATGGAGTGCGTATATCAATGTCATGGCTACCAGTCCTTACAGACAAACCAATGAGAACCCCAGATGAATTTCTATTTAGGCCAACAATACCTATACATGAGGAAAAGGACAAGTGTTTCCCTTGGCAATAGACACAGCCATAGTGTGAGGAAAAATGGCGTTGATCGACAGTTGTGATAACGAAGGCAGACAATGGTGCACAGTAATCGCCATTGAGGAAGGATACAGACTGACTGACATCACTGATGATGATCTGTTTGAAGAGCAAACAGGTGTAGATGAAACGACAGTTGAGGTTAATCTAATTTTTTGGGTGAAAATGATCAAAAGAGAAGTGCCCCGTGGAATGATACTGGCACAAAAACGTCCTGAATATTTTGACAACGATATGGCAAAGGTGCCTGTCTCAATATGGACTACAGGCGCTTATGACGGAGGCTTGTTGAAATGAGTCAGAGAAGTAAAGATTAAATGGAAACCAGGAGAAATATTAACAAAAGCACGACAATATCCCATGTCTAGGGAAGCAGATGAAGGGATTTTCAAAACAATATCTACTATGATGGAGCAGGGTATTTTAGTGACGTCAGAGTCGTCATCCAACACTGCAGTTTACCCTATCAAAAAATCAAAGGGAGGGTCTTGGTGTTTAATCCAAGATCTGTGCCCGATAAATGATATCATAGAGGCCGAGTTCCCTCTAGCCCCTAACCCATCCACAATCCTATGTAATATACCCGTTGATGCGAAATATTTCACAGCGATTGACTTGAAAAACGCATTTTTCTCAATCCCATTGCACATATACTCGCAAGATTTGACATCATTCACGTTCAGACAAATGTGTCTGAAAAGTATAAGGTTACATAGGCCAGCTGATCTCAAATGAGGGGAACATCGTTACCCTTGAAAGGGCTGAAGCCATATTAAACACAGCCAAGCCACACATGATAAAACAAATGCAGAGTTTTCTACGATTATGCAATTATGTCAGGGCATGGGTCTTTGACTATAGCTCTTATACCTAGCCCTTGTTACAAGCCCTAAAGAAAGCACAGGTGATGAAAGAAAAAATTGAGTGGATCGAAACCATGGAAGAAGGGTTTGTTGAACTAAAAAAGGCCATTTGCATGGCACCAGTTTTAGGGATTCCCAATTATGCAGAAGAATTCTAACTGTTTTCATAAACGAATGGTGGTTTCATGACAGCAGTACTCACACGGAGAACCACTTTGGGGTACAAGCCCCTTGCATACTAGAGTGGGAATTTGGACTCAGTGATGAGAGGTCACTTCCTGTCTGAACAAAGTTTAGCTGCCGCAGCATTCGCCATAAAGAAGGCTACAACCATTGTGATGGGACACCCAATGACGTTATTTGTCGAGCACGCATTATTTGCCATTCTAGAGAAACCGAAAGGCACATTGGCATCTCAAAGAGCTTCTGCTTATGAAGTGATCATATCAAATCCATCGATTAAAATGATTCGATGTAAGATAGTGAACCCAGCTATGTTTATAGCAGAACCAGTCACTGAAGGAGAGCCAATACATGACTGCGCAAACTATGAAGAATGTTATGATGAGATCCCCAGAGTAAAAGAAAATGCATTGGCAGAAGGAGAAATCGTCTTCGTTGACGGTTCTTTGAGAATCTATCAAAATTATGGGCAGAGGTATAAAGGCACCGCTGTGATGAAGCACACAGCAAATGGAGAATTTTGAGTACTCATTTGTGAACGATTACCATCTCATCATTCAGCACAAGCTTCAGAATTATTGGCGTTGATACTCACACTTGAGAATCATGCAGACCAGGAAGTGACGGTGTACTGTGATGTCCCATATGTGACATCGACAGTGCACGCAGGCCTAGCGCGAAAGAAAAGGAGGGGTTACCTCTGAGCGGATGGCATGCCAGTGCAGCACGCAGCCTTATTGAACAGGCTGTTTAAGGCACTACAAATCCCAGTGGGCATAGTGGTCGTGAAATGTGCCGCCCACACAAAAGGGACAGATTTTATCTCATGGGGAAATCAAGCAGCAGACACAGAAGCCAAGCGTATGGCGACCAAAGATTACATTAATGTGGAAATGATTGATGTGAATAAGAGAATGATTGTTGCACAGAGTGAACCTGAAGGTTATAGTAATATGGGGAAAACCCAGTTAATGGAGCTCCAAGGGGAGGCACCACAGGAAGAGAAAAACCTCTGGAAGTGGCAAGGGTGTTCTTTAAACCCCTCCGAGAGCTTGTGGTGACAAAGCAGTACTGGTAAACCGGTGATGCCTATAGCCTTATTGAAAATAGCACTGGAACAGTTACACTATCCAGTGCACATAACAAAAGAGAATCTAGCAGCGACAATTGCCGAAGACTGGTTCATACCGAACTTGGCAGAGCACGTTGCATTTTTTATGGTGAACTGTATAATCTGCCAACATTTCACGGCTGGGCATACACTACGAGTAATTAGAGGAGTCATACCAAGGCCCAATGGACCTTTTCAGCACTTGCATATCGATTATGTCGATATGATTCAAGTATGTAATGGGTACGGGTACCTAATTGTTGTGGTGTGTCTATTCTCTAGATGCATAGAAGCAGGTCCATGTACACACCCAGACTCTACCTGTGTGGCCAAATTTCTGGTGAGGGAGGTATTTCCCAGATTGGGAATATGTGAGGTCATGAGGTCAGACAATGGACCTCACTTTGTTAACGAAGTATTTGAACAGATCAGCTTGTTGCTTGGTATAAAGCACAAGTTTTCTTCGGTGTATCATCCTCAAGGAAATGGGATATACAAGAAGCTCAACAGCTTGTTAAAGAAAGGATAGCCAAGTTGAAGCTTAGTCTAAAGAAGGGATGGCTGCACTGCCTTCCTCTGGCACTGTATGTGCTCAGAAACCAGCCTGGTTCTGACCACCATCTCACGCCGCATGAAATCGTGACAGGCAGAAGGATGCACATGCCACTAACACCCCGAGATAGAGCTAGATGTGATGCTCAGCCAACAGTGGAAGTGTTAGGATCAGAAATGCAAAATTACTTCAATTGCATGACATCTTGTCTTACTGTAATTTCAGGACAGCTGTAACAAAGACAAAAAAGGTGCAGGGCAGCACAGAAGAGGATACTACAACAGACCAAGTTCAGGGTTTATGTGTACCACAATTGTTCCCTGGGCACACGGTCCTGGTGAGATACCACACGAGAAAAAAGTGGGACGAGCCAAGGTTCAACGGTCCCTTCAGAGTGAAGGACGTCACTCCCTCTGCAGTCAAGTTACAGGAAGAAGAGCCTGGATCTTTTTGGGTGACATCAAGCTATGCATCGGAGAAGACCCTCTGCCCTCATCCCAATGCGTAGATACTACAGACAATGTGGAAGAACCACAGCACCTGCAGACGAGATCCATGACGAGGAAGAAGGACGCATGACCAGCAAAGCAAAGGCAAAGAACTTGTGTGCCAAGTTGTTGCTTAATTTTGGACATTTCCTCTGAGCAAAATAAGGGGATAAGGACATAAAAACATGGACACTCTGTGCATCCTAGTTGCAGGGTGAAGAAGAAAATTGCACGTATAAGCCACAACACAGTCTGTTGACTTTGAACTTTGGACTGAGGCATACTGAAGCCTTGAAAAGAAAAGATATGCAGAATTTTGATCGAGGACACATAAATTGGAAGAGAATACAGTATCCTGACTCTTTTAACACAGAAGCCTTATTTGAACTCACTTATGCTGTCACGCAGTAGTGACATCACTAAGAATGTTTTGATCTATTTCGAGTTAGTACTGAGGTCATACCCGTCATTAGTGGGAAGGCTCACTAACATCACTGAATTTCTTCAGGACCCTGAAAACGAAGAGACAATAAGGAGACTGCTCATCGTGATTGCCTAGCAGTTCTTTTTGCTTCCAGAGTACAGGGAAGACACGACAAATGTCCCTGTCACCAAAAGATAGCAGACTGGCAAGCAATGTGTTTTTTCATCTAATTGAGGACTTTCCAGAGCTTGTGGGGAGACCTGCCAATGTTAATGTCCTCACTTTTATCAGAGAACCAGTGAACTCTACACAGATGAGCATGCTACTGCATGGTATTGTAATGCAGGTCGAACTTTCTAATCGTCATCAGAATTACCGGAGAAGATTGTAAACTTTCCATCGAGGGACAGATCGCAAAAGTGTTGCCAGAGGACTTCACGACTGCCTATGCTGACAACGAAACGACATGTCTTCTGGAGTGAAACAAATAAGAGGCATCGACTGGGAGCTTGTTTATTTTGAACACGCAAATTAAGAGACTTGCTTAACTTATTACCTTATTTGAAATTTTTATATACAGAAAAGAGAACTGTTTCCAGAGACAAGAGACAATCTATTATTCAGGCAAAGAAAATAATTGTTCCAGTATCTGCAACCTACAAGCAGAAACAGCAGAACCCGGATATAACGACATTACCTAGAATGTATTAAAGAGTTAGTCTTACTTCCTAGATGATCGAGATGGGCAACCAAAATAGTAATCTTGTCCTCCCTCAGGAGGAGAGACGCTCATATTGGCCCGGAAATAAGTGTTGCAAATTAACCTACAAAGGAATCATTTACCTATACATAGTGTTCATTATTGATTTATTGTCACTGACAATTCGAACTGCATTTCTTATTGGTGCACAAAGCATTCCGAATCCTGTGCACCCACCTAATGATGTACGCCTGAAACCCAAAAAGGTACCCAGACCTTACATAGTCATTCCAGTCCCTAGAAGGTCTGATAGAGGAATGAGTGAACTTGAGATGGATGTGATGAGCAATAATACACACACACTTGTGGTAACAAAGAAGTTGAACCGCCAGAGACAGGGTTGGCAGAGCAAGCATGACAGGGGGTTCATGAAAAACACACACACGCAAACGATGATTGCATATACTCCAGGTCTAGTGTCAATAACTACAGAACCACAGTCCAAAGAATGGGAGAAGTTTGGACAACCAACGATGAGAAGTTCCACACCAAGTGAAGCCAAAAGATGAATGGAGAAAGCTAAACTTTTTAAGAGACAAAAGGAGTTGGCGAATAAACAAACAGAGACAACATTGACAAGCACCCCTAATCCAGCAATGAAGGGGACAAGTACAAGTCCTGAAAAAACGATCACGTGCAGAGATGATAGCAGAATCAATTTGGCTGATCACAGCCAAAGCCAGAGAAAGACACATAGATATAGAAGGGCTAACAGAGCCTTTTACTACTCAGGGGACCCGGAAGGAGATATCTGAGAATCCTCCAGCAAGAAGGAGCTATATGAATGCGGTTAAGGATGTGATTATAGCAAAAATCAGAAGAAACACCCAAGAAGACCACAACGAACTAAACGACTACCTGGACAGCACACTTGGGAAATAACATATGGTACCAACATATGAAAGAAGTTGGACAACGAACTTCCGAGGAAGAATGCTTTGTTTGTGCACTCCTACCTTACAGCATGGGGAAGCCAAACATTTTTGTGGCTGTTGAAATAGATGTGCAGACAGCACACTGTTACATATAGCAATGTGCAAGACCAGAAGCCAGTTCATGGGAAGTGATGCTTCACTCAAATGGTCAACTGAAACAACTGATCCAAATGAAGACGATTATGTCCAGGACATAAAGACAAGAAACAATGGAAAAACAAAGAACATCATGAACAGATTTGAGAAGCCTGGAGTTAAAGGAGCAGAAATCAGAAGAGAGACAAACCAAAGACTGAACGTTCAAGGAAAAACTCCAGAAGAAGCTCGGAGTTGAAAGAACAGAGGTCAAATGCAAATTTGGGGAACAGTGCTCTCACCAGACGGATGGGAGAAAGGAGAAGTGATCTGCAGAGCCTGGGTAGTGATGGGGCATTACCAGGCTACTATTGACATAGTACAGAATGGATGCTAGCCATTATGGCCAAAGCTTGCTAAACTATTGACATGGGTCGAGGACAGAGGAGCACCCTTGCAGATAATACCATTGGAGAGCCCAATATTCTGTTTCAGAAATAATGGCACAAGAAAAATGGGAGAGAATCACAATTGTGGTCGATTTTTTGATGTTCCAGGAATGGTACATGGTACTGCAGTGATAATGGATCATTATTGGGCATGTGGATCCCAAGCATATATGAGATTGCCGAAGAATTGGGGAGGTACATGCACATTGGTGAATGTCTATGTTCCAGCATTGGTGATTCCAAAAAGTCATTTCAATAATGACAGTTTCCCGAAAGCAGATGCTCACTTAAGAAAGAAGAGATCTATGGAGCTTATGAAGAGAAGGAAGAGGGAAAATTATTTCTCTGCAAAATGCATAGAAGCTGTGGATGCTATACCATATGAACATGGACTGTTCAGTCAGACTTCTTAAGTGTTCACCTTGATCTTGATGCCAAGAGTTCAGGTTGGAGCAAATACTAAATGGTTGCAGATAACCAGATGGGAGTTACTGCAGACCATCAACACAACCATAAAATGATTCAATGCAATCAAGGAAGAGTTAAGGGCGATTCGACTAATGACTCTCCAGAACAGATATGTCCTTGACATGATCACAGCTACGGATGGAGGTGTTTGTGCAAAAATTGGAGAATCATGTTTCACCTTCATACCTTCGTACAATGACGAAAATGGAACTTTAACAGAATCCATAGGTATGCTGACAAATCTACGGAATCAGATGATAGATGAAGTTGAAGAAGTTGATGACGACAGCTGGTTTGGATCACTATTTTCATGGGTTCCACAATGGATGGCAGATGCATTCAAATTCCTAGGAGCCCTGCTAGTGATGATATTGCTTGGATTCTGTGTTATCAAGATAATAATATCTCAGTGCCAGAAAACTGAGTGAAGAGGAAGTGCCAAGCAGGATTCACACTCCTGCTGCCTATTTTGAAGTGCCAGGAACATTCACACCAAAATATGTGACGTATGATGAGCAAATAAACCAGCGGAGAGCCGCAGTGGGGCTCTGTCCAGTACCTATCAGAAGTACCAACACCTAAGAAAACCTGGACAGTAAGGTACTCATTGCGAAACCATATTGACAAGTGAGACAGGATGACGATCATCAGAATGTAATCCCCAAAGAAGCTAAGAAGATACTGAAGGAAAACGAATGATGACGTCATAAGAACCCGGACTGACTCACATAATAGAAGATATAACGACCTGAGAATGATGACAAACACGACGAAACACCATGGACAATTGACATCATAAGCCTAATGTGAAAAAATTGATGTCAAGATGTCCGAAACTTGTGCCATAAGTACAATGAAGATATTCAGTTAGTTTAAACGTGTACATATGCAGAGTAACCATAAGAAGCATAGAAATCGTGAGGCTTGCTTATGCTTAGTAGTAAGATAGATTGTGGCAAGCACCACCTGTACATAGAGCTACCTCAAAAAAGCAGTTTATATAAGTATACTTCCACTACACACATGAGCAGAATCAACCAAAGGTTACTAAAGGTCTCAAGAAGAGAGTTTTGCAGCAAACAAATCGAGAATTAAAGATGGAAAGAAACTCAGACAAAGGTAACCATGCCAAGAAGCCAAGGTTGTATTGTCTGAAATAGGCCAACAATTGAAACAATTAAAGAGAAGAAGAACAGAGTATCCTGTTCAGGGAAGGTCAAGATAAGCCACAGATGGCAGACGACTGGAAGAATTAAATAAAATATACGAAATTGCATGAAGGAAAGGCCAATTTCACAGTGTTGGAATCACGTGACCAGGCAAGCAGGAAGGGACGAAACTTTCACACCTACGCATGGACCTTTGCCATGCCCAGACGGCTTAACTTTTCCAGACCAAGAAGCAGACACGAGGCCAACCACAAAGAAATAATTGACACATGACCACTGAGGTGATGATTGATTGCAACAATAATTGGAGGGAGGCTGGGGTGCAGACGAACTCCCTGTACCTGGCTGGCTATTCTGCACGCTGCCTGCTAAGCAGAAGTGGCAAAATAGGAGTGGGGTTGATGCCAATCCAATCATAGTGGACCATGTAATCTAGGGTCCTACAGTTAGTAGAACCAATGAGACTTCGTACTTTTAGTGACGTTTACAGTAGCCATTTTGAAGGAAAGGCTCAGTTGCCCCACCTGACATTGTCTATCCAATTCCCTATCCCCGTTACCATACACAGATATAGTACCTATATTAAAGTTACCTTCCTAGAACCAATCAAGTTGCATGCTAAGTGTTAAGAGTTACACGTCAGTGACGATGAGTTTTTGGTATAAATGTTATGCTTTTTCTGAAATTAATTGGAGTTGAAGCGAGAAGGAAGATCGAGCGATTGCTGATATTCATTGAACTCCCCGTTTTTTGTACTTTTCCTTAAACAAACTATTTTGCCAAACTATGGGGTTGTCTTTATTGATTTGGTGCAAGAGTATGAATCTGAATCCCCATCCATCTCAAGGGTGCTGCTGCTCATCTTAAAGTGCTGTTTGGAAACCCCCAGTCCTATGGGCCGGCTGGGGTCCATCTAGTACAACAACCAGCCAATCAGTTGGAGCATGCATTAATACTAAAGGAATACAGCCCGTTGGCTGGAACAATTGAGACATTTTACAAGCTGCAAAACCACAAGTGAAGGCACAAGAAGTAAATTACAGCGGACTAGGTCGTTGGTTCAGTGAAAGAACTGGCCAAGATAGCTTCTGAGTCACCACAACCACGCAATATAAGCATTATATTCCCAGGGTTCCTTAGGTACCCACAGCAGGGGCAGGACCATGGTCCGATCATTTCTGGGTCCTTTATATTGAAGGGACACCCTGTACATACACCACAACGACTAAGAGTGTGCAACCTTCACACTTCAACCCACTCCTTACACTCCGATCATGCCAGTGCATCTTAGATAGGCATGGGAGTGGTGATGGCTTTCATCAGATGATCTTCACGTCATCCCTGTCAGACCTAGACAGGTGAGAGTTACAACGAACTCCATACCATACCCGGGAGGATAGCTCAGCGGCAACGTGCGCACCTTGGAAGCAAGACGACACAAAGCAACACAGGTTCGATCCCCGGGTCCATGCTTAGAAACCTCAGGGTGTATAAGTGCATTATAAATACGCAACTAAGACAAAAAAATGACGCTACTAAGAAACAAACAATTCTTGTAACATAACAGCGCCTCAATGCTCGCAGGCTGTGTGAACGCTTTAAAAAAAAAATGCAAAAATACCATCTACAATTTTTCAACGCCAAAATTATGTGAGATATCAAGCTGCTTTGCATATATCTGCAGCCAATAAACCCACAAATCTTCTATGATCCATAGAGTCTTCTTGTTGAGTTCTATGCAGTGTCTCAGATAAGATTTTGAAGTGGGAGTATTTCACTCCCTATTTTTTAAAGATGATTTTTTAGGGAGTAAAAGAGTAAGTCCCATTCGTAATCGAAGTATTTTATCAGCGAGGAAAAATAAATAATGTAAACAAATGTTTCATAATCAATACTTCTTTTCCCCTAGTTATTCATGCATATTAAAATATACATGTTTTACCTTTTCAGATAAGGCATTAATAATAGTAGTTTCTTCCTGTGGCAATACATATATTACACATATATTACTTTTCCAAACATATCCATGGTGTTGTGTGGCTGAAAGTAAGGGGCAGGCACATTATGTGTCGGATCCCTATTTTTCGTTGAGAGTCTTTTTACTCCCCATTTTTATTATTTGGGAGTATTTGCCCGTTTTTAGGGAGTAAACTTGGCTGATAAACTCCTTATCTGTAGGGCTGGCTGTATGCTTTCTGCATTTCAAACATGAAATTAAGCACTTGCTGCCTATGTCTAACCAGCTCGTGTAAAATTGACTTGCAGCTCAATGTGCAATGTTGTTCATATGTTTACGACAGTTTCTCAATCAACACGTTAAAATAAAAGACAAAAGTAGAATCAAAACTTTACAAAACATTGACTTCTGTTCAGTGCACCTACACACTGGACTACGAGGACATTAATTTGCCTGCATTTCAGGAACATCTTGTAAAAGCACCTTTCATCATATAAAAATGTTAGCAATACACCATTCTACAATTTATGCGCAACCTTGTGCATAAATTATACAGTGCTAAACATCCTCCGCTAAAACTACAAAAACTCAACAACAGTCTCCTAAATGCGAAAGCCCAAGAAGTTCTAAGACAAATGGAAGACATAAAAAGTAAATATTTTGGAACTGAAGCAGAATTGCAAACCACATGGAACTTAGAAAATAATAAACAACATCTTTCAAGCACATACAATAAGAAATAGCAAAGTTTGAAAACACGTCTGCTGAAATTCCAGAAAAAGTAAACGCCTGTTGTCGCAGAACTTTCTATAAGCAAAGTACACAAATGGTAGATATTTCCTATGAGATAGAAGACAATGAGGACTCACCATGTTTCCAAATGGCCTTGTATCTAACAGCAGAAAACAAATGCAACATAACCAACCCCTTAATACTTTGCATATACTGCAATAAGCTTGATGATAACCAAATGCCATGTCAAGTTTTCAATAGTAACTTTAACATATGTCCACTTCCAAATGCATCTTCAACACCTTAATCTATATGAGAATATTATAATTCAAAAAGTATACCATTTAAAGCTATAATACTTCATCCCAAAACTGCCACATTGCATCCATCAGAATTACTTAAAGGCATTCTTGGCAAGGTAGTATATTTACCATTAGACCTTAATGAAAATGTTGAAACACTAGGAGCCAGGTGACCAGTATATCAATCCTTTTATACTAGTTAATGGTGTTCCTAAAAAAGACAAAATAATTGACAACAACTAGTTCACTTGAATACCTTTAATGAAGCACTAGAGTATCTAAAATAGAACAATGAATGCTACAAAGATATAAATATAGAATAAAATGTAAAATAAACAACTGAAATATATGAAGATACAACACAAAATGGTCAATTTGAATGTGTTCACCCTAGCACTACATATAACATCTTTGACCAGTATACAATTCAACCACTGCATTCGAGAGACACTATGGAAGATGCATTAGAAACCATGAAATGTGTCAAGCCAAAGGGTCTCCAATGAGTATATGGAAAGAACATTTAGAAGCATGTTATTTTCCACTACTCTTCCCAATAGGAAAATTAGGAAGACACAGTGAAAGACCCATAAGAATCAGTGCATCCGAATATAATTCTCTAAGAATGTATTCCTAAGATCCAAGATACCGGCAAAATATTTAATACATTTTCCATCTCCTATTTTAAAGTGAGCTGGCACCTCTGTGTTAAGGAGTTGCACACACACTAAAAGCATGAACCCACTATATAAACATGTCAGCGAGTAAACTCCTTTAGAAGATAAAAGATATAGATGAAGTCTTGGAGTCAACTATTATAAATCTATTCGCAAATATGTGTTGTACAAAAGAATACTGGTTCCGACGTCATGCTGATATTTGCTGCATGTTAAGGAATTTATGTCCCCCCACATGATTTGTTACTCTCAGTTGTGCATAATACATGCTCACTGCTGTATTTCCCCCTTCTTCATACTATTATTGCAATTGCACTCTTTTGTATTATGCCCACACCCCTATACACCAGAGGTCTACAACCTCTTACTCTACAAATGTTTTCGCTCACAACTCCCATTGCCGGTACATTCCTCTTCCAAATCCTAGTTACCAATTATAATCTATATCAATATCCCCATACTCCTCTTCCCCGTCCTAATACACCAGTGGTCTATAACTTGTGACGCTA
Organism: Ambystoma mexicanum; assembly: GCF_040938575.1. Lineage (NCBI taxonomy): Eukaryota > Metazoa > Chordata > Amphibia > Caudata > Ambystomatidae > Ambystoma > Ambystoma mexicanum. The sequence continues at coordinate 841,915,337 of NC_090927.1, forward strand.
CATATGTTTTGGCCCACAGCTCCCATTACGTATACATCCCTCTTCCTCGTGGCACTTTTCAATTATAATCCATATCATTATGCCAACACCCATCTTCCTCGTCCCAATACCCAACATTAATCCATATCACTATACAAACAAAATTCTTCCTCATCCTTGTACAATAATTTCACTCCAAATGATTACCTTCAGATTCATCTTCATGATCCTTCTACTCAAGAGTAATCCAGAATACGGGTTACGTTGTCATGCTGATGTTCTCTGCATGTTAAGGAACCTAAGACCCTTTCACATGGTTTGTTATTCTGAGTTGTGCAATATGCATTGGATGAATTACATTAATTCCCACGCACTGGAAACCAAAATAAAGAAGGGCTAGGCATAAAAAGTGCAGAACTCTGTTCTCTAGATCCTGTAAATGTTTCAAGATGCTTTCACCATCCCTTTATTGATATGTTATATTTTATCTGTAATAGAAAATGCCCTCCACTTGGAGAAGTAGAACTCTTCTTTTGGAGAAAATAATATTACTCCAGAGTAGCACCAAACCTCCACTTGTTTTTGTGGATAAAGCATGCTCCCAAATTTGGCCCTGACAGGGATGACACTGTTTTAAAATGTTTTGAAAAGTACATTCTCTGTGAAATCGCTTCAGAAGACATACAAAATTACCTACAGGCACAATATACCTAATGCTCATAGTTGACAAAGTCCATCATGTTTTGAATGTTCACAATAGGGAATGGCAATGGAATACTAGCTGGGCCTTATGTGATCCAGCAACAGAATCTAGAAATGATGTGCAAACTGTGACTTGTGGAAGCCGCCCATGATGTACTAACTGGTCAAAATGGAAGATGTCCATGATATGCTAAATGGGCAAAATAGATCCTGTCTTTGACATCCCTAATTGGTATAACAGAAACTGCCAATTATATGCAAACTGTGCCTTATGAAAATATTCAATTTTGTGCGAGCTTGGAAAATTTGAAATTGGAATAATGTGGTAGCCACCCTATAGGGGATAATAGGTTATACATCCCTCATAGCAGTAATTATTACCTAGTGTGGTAAGTCAGCCATAGGAGACGGACAAGAGGACTTGGTTCAACGATGATCCTTATTGAGAAATTAAAGACAAACCTCCTCTAACCATATTTCTATGAAGGGGCCCCTACTCTTGAAAACAACAAGAGGGTGCTTGCCAGAATGTCTCACCAATAAAAGCTACCCTCCATCCAAATCCATTCTAACCTATCAACTAACCTACGATTTATGAAAGAAAGACATGAAAAGAGAATCTAAGCTTGAGCTGAGATTGTATTACTTCTCCCTGTTAGTGACATAGTGGATGCTGGCTTTCCGACCCCGACCAAAAGTGTTCTTAAGATCTACTCCATTTGTGGATTCAGTATCAAACATTTCAGCAAAACAAAAGGTCTCTCATCTTTCTTGTGGATCAAGATAATGGGTCTCATTACGACCCTGGTGGCAGCCGTGCCCTTATTAAAGGCACGGCTGCCACCGGTAATGAATTTTTACCAGAGCCCAGAAAAGGGCAATAACCGGGTCATGTCGACCTTGGCAGACCCGGTAATTGCCCTTTGCTGGACTCCCGTAAAAGTTAATCCCCATTCCCATTGAGCCCCGCAGGGAATCGGGAGGATGCTAACAACAGGCCCGTTATTGACGGGCCCATTGTTAGCATCCTGGCCTGCTAGCGGGTCCCGCTCAGGATGCCTGGTCTGGCCAGGCGTCCTGAGCGGGAGCCGCAGCAGACCTCATAATGAGGCAGCCCGGAATGAACGGTGCCGGTCCCTTACCGCCAGGGTCGTAATGAGGCCCAATGTCCTTGTTGTGCACTCCAGACAGTCTCTACTTTATCCTGTCTCCTGGAAACACTCTTAAGGATCTGGACAGGTTGGTAGTTACCAAAGAAACAAAGTTCACTCCTTGTTTTGTCTGACTAGTTGCTCTTCTCAGCCTTGGGCAGGCCTCAGACTTGGTCAGCCCTGTTTGGTGTGTCTGTTAAGACCAGGTAGGTTATGGGCTGCACAGCCCTGGTTGGTAGCTTGTTTCTCTCAACCCCTCCTGGCATACTCATACTCTCTGCCCTGCATGGGCTATAGGCCTTCTCAGCCCTGTTGAATAGCTTGCTACACTCAAGCCCATCTTGAGTACTAGTACTCTCAGCCCTGCATGGGACACGGGCCTGCTCATCCCTGATCAGTCATGCACTTCACTAAGCACCTCCTGGGCCATTCTTATGTTCAGCTCTGAGGGGGCTATGGACTGGTTCTACCCTGTTTGGTAGTTCACTTCGCTCAACCCCCTCCCATGGTACTCTTGTGATTAGCCTTCTGTGGGCTTGACTGGGGCCTCACAATTCTCTGCAAGCTCTCGGTACATCACCTTCTTCCATCAGCAGTGTGTCTCTGTGACTTCGGCATCTCTGTCAAGTGCAGCTCCATGGATCAGACCTGGCTTCATTCTGTGTGGTTTTGTCTCTCTCATTGGCACCCCATTTCTGGAGTCAGGATGTCTCTTTGGTGGGTCTTGGTTCCTTCACCTGCGGCGGTACCCAGCTCTTCATGTTCTCCATCAGTTCCCACACAGTAGCATTCCGAAGGATTCCTCATTGCTCCAGCCACCTTCCTTCTTCCTGTGAGGGAGGAGCTCCCTCTTGACAGTTGCGCAGGCTGATATTTCTCTCACTCTGGCTATTTCTCTGCCTTGTTGCTGGCCTCCAGTTGTATTGGAGTTCCTTCCTTGAAGGCAAGTGAAGATGTGATTGATCTTGGTCTTCAGCAGAAGGTGGTAACGAGCACAGGTCAGAAACCAAGTCATCCACGTTAAAGCTCTCCTGTATATGTTTACCTTGTTCAACCTCCAGGTAACTAATAAACATTGATGACTTAGACATAACGAGCGGTGGGCTGGAACTTTTATTTGGGACTTCAATGTCCCGGGAGGGCAACCCCACTGAGATCCTGCCAGCCCTCTCCCCTATGGAGTGTATTGTGTAGCAGCCTCACCTCCCTGTTTCCAAAGGGGGTGCCCCCCCCTTGGAAGAAGAAACAAATTCCCTGAATTTGCCACACTAGATGCCCCATAGATCTCTTGAGGGCCATTATGTTCAACTACACATGGACATTTACTGTCTAATGGGGCGTATTGTTACTAATACTGCCGTAGTGCTTGGTTGAAGAAGCTTAGGCCCTTGAAATTGTTCTTTACATTCAATCAGGTTGGACCAATATAACTTGTCCAATGAAAAGAAAATTAAAATGTTGACACTAGTAATCCCCAAACTTCCTTTGTGTTGAGCCACATTTATAAAGTGGTTCGGAAATCCTATTATTATTTGGTCCAACGTGCGTTACTTCTCATGGCATGATATTTGGTATGAAATATTCCTGCTGGAGCACACTATGTATTATCAGGAATTATTTCTTCGCAGCAGTAAGGATTTTTCTGCAGTCCATCCAGCATATATGCCAGGCACACACTGTTATGATGGAAACATAAATGTAGTTGCTCCTGTATAGAAACAAGTGTCAAGGATATTGTAGCAGATATTAAAGTATAATATAATCTCATGATTCTTTACTTTAGAAAAGCTTTGTCCCCATGTTATTTTAAAACAGATACTGAAAGGCAGACTCTCCACCCGCAGCCCTCGTCACAATCTTCTCAATGCGATTAGGTTTGCTTGCTATGTTCGCTTGCACAGTTCAGTGGGGGCGGTATTATGAGGTGTGAAAACAAAACTGGTGAAATACATTAATTTATAGAAATTGAATACATTATTACAATTACTGACAATCAAGGTACAGCACACTTGAATATATATTTGTATTATCTATTATAAAAACAGGATCCTACAACATAACCTAATATATTTCTCCTGAACCCAAAAACCTACTCAATGAGTGCTCCTAACTTCTTTACAATTAGGTTTTCCGTCTACTTACATGGACCAGATATCAACCTTCGGACCATATTTTATATGAGCCAACAGTTCAGGAGCAGAACTGCCACATTGCGTATTTAAAAGTTCCTGTGAAAGACATTAAAACGTCAGAGTGCTAATGAGCCCAACATCTGCAAGTCAAACCAAATGAGAAAGAAACATGATAATCAAAGTAAAGTAAGTGATCTGTATGCAAAGCAATATTTTGCATTTTATTTTTGTCAAAATCATTAAAGTATCATCAGTCACAACTGAATATAAACAATATGCAATAAAGAACAATTCTGAAATAGATACCTAGTGAAATCTATGGTATACTTAAACATTTCAATGTTGATTATGTGTAAACCTCTATAACCTATTAACACTAATGGATGCGACTGCCTCTCTCGTGAGTTCTGGCTCTTCGGTCACTTCTTTTGTAGCCTCATGGAATGCAAAGCCTTCAAACACAACTTACAGTTTCCATGCAAATATGTCCCACCATACTCCCTCCCTCTCCTACCCATCATTTGCCTCACCTTTTCATTGCAACCTCCTCTAAATACCTCACCCTTCATTTCCCTCAAACATTTTACATTATTGCTAGATCTCCTCATGGAGGAACCTTCCCTTTCCATTCCTCTTTCCAACAAGGCATTGACTGTCAAACCACTTGAATTGACAAAGTACCACCTTTGACCTCACTTGTTCACTCATCAATGCATGACCCCTGGCCAAAAATGGCTACACATCCATGACCTCCACCATGACATCAAGCCAGACTATTCATAACAGAGTCTTGGTTAGCAGCAGGCTTTCTCTCCAGACATCTCTAATTCCTTACTAAGTATCTACAAGCCCTCCCTGTAAATCCAGCTTTTGCTCTCTTGTTCAGCAATGTTGCTGCCTCTATTATCATCAACCAACCTAAAATGGTTAGCCTCAGAGACTTAAACATCTGCGACAGAGTACTTGATGACATAAATATTCTAGCAGTGCAACACCTCCAATCTACCTCTTTCTCTTACATGGCTTTCTGAACCTGTCACCACTATCAATTCCTTCTCGACTGCTTCCATACCAGCCTCTGGAATCTATTTCCTGAGGGAACGAAACTCCTTCGTCCATCCTCTGAGAAAAATCAGGCCCTGACGTGGCTGAATCCAGCTGCTACGAATAAATCACTGATAACTGCTTCCTGACCAAACTAATCGAAAACCTGCACCCACTGCCATTAGGGGTTAAACGAACAAACAGGTAGACATCCTGCTGGAGCTCTCATCTTCCTTGAAGAGATAACACATTTGCCCTGGTCTGCATGCCCTGCTGGCCATCATGAGTGACATTTAGAATGTTGGTGATGGTGTATGTGTGCAAGGCTTAGAAAATGTTGGTTGTGTGGATTCAAATGAATGATCTATGTGTGAGTCTGTAAGGGCTGAGACTGGATGAGTGAGTTTTCTAGTGTGTGTCTTCTGTCTTTATAGATGATTCTATCTTAGTATGGGTGGTCTGCTTATCAAATTCCACTTTAAATAAACTCCATGAAAAAGCATAGGGTATACCTGTGTCCTGCTGCTTCAGTATCCTGGCCTGCACTGAGTGCTCCTCAGTGGAACAGAGCAGACTCAGAGGTCTCACGTTCCCTGTTTGACAGCTGCTGCTGGCAGCCAAATAACTGCAGGGCGGAGGTTGCGTTTAAGTCTACACCTTGTTCTAAATTCAGTATGGCAGGATAATCTGAAAATATAAGCCACACCTCTTTTGGTAATGTCGTGGGAAGTTGAAATATTTATGAGTCATATCTGATTTGTAGCATACCATGCCTTCCTTGTGAGCTCAGACAGCAATGAGAGACTATGTGGATTTCAGACACCTGTCAATCTTACATTTCCAACAACAAAAGTGTGACAAATACTACCAACATCGATACAGAAGGGAAAAGCTTCACCAAATGTCGTTTTGGATTCCCTAGACCAGTTTGTAACAAAGGTCAAGTAAAAAGTTTCATGTCTTCTGCTAGGTACAGTGTGAAAGGCAAATCTGCCAAAAAACATAAACAACATTAAAAGAGATGAAGCATCCAAGTACATCAATGATTACAATCCTATCATTGCACTCTTGTGGCATGCTAACCCAGACATTCCTCACATTGCAGACAATTCAACTGAAGTTGCAATATATGTCACAACCTATCTCACCTACGCTGAGAAATCTGAGGTAAAAGACCTCTGTGATGGCATATCATCTGGTAACACTCTTTCACAGAAATTGTACAGCTTTGGTATCAAAATGCTGTCACATAGAGAGTGTGGGTCATACGAAGCTGCATATCAATTAACAGGTACAGCCCTGTATGGGAAATCTGAAAACATTCTCTGGCTCAACCTTGATCCAGCTTCATTGTGAAAAAGAGTGTTAAAACCCTACAAAGAAATTGAATATATAGATCAGAAGATCCCAACCGCCACGAAATCCTAAGAAAATAATTGGATTCATACATACTACCCAAGCAGAAGAACCGCTTTGGAAAACATGTGTTTGTATGACATAGCACAAAACTATACATACAAACATAATGCCATGCCAAACGAGACAGCTCGCAAATACTCATTAATAAATTGTGAAGGAAATCTAGTAAGACTTTCAAAACCCAGTATTAATAACTATGTACAATTATCCTTTAACTCTACAGAACATAGAACACTTTATTACTTGGACCAACTACAAAAATTCAAACTTTGGAGAAAAGAGGAAGAATTGCTAGGCAACCACAACAAATTTGAAGCTTCTTTCAAGGCAAATGAAAGCAGTACAACAAATGAAAATTTTAAACGATACAAAGAAATGTTAGATGATGGTTGCCAACAAGAAAAAGAAATAGAAAGATACTCCCAAAGGGAGTCAACCATCTCTTACAGTAAGCCAAAAAACACATGAAAAAACACTAATTCAAAGCAGAAATAGCAGTGAATGAAGTAGAAAACACCATGTATAAATCCAAATAATTTAATGAAGATTTGTCAGTGTTGAGGAATGACTCACTATTTACCTTGAATTCATCTAATAAATTGAATATGGATTTAAACATGAAAATAAAATGTGCAGTTGTAAAAATTACAAATCTCTGCTCTTGTGTGTATGTGATTAAGCAGATTCAGTCAAACATTTCTTAATTAAAACAATCTGGAAATGTTTAGAAAAGAAAACATCCTTTTAGCAGTTGTAACAGCCCCCACAGGTCTAGCTGCTTGCAACATAGATACTGTAACTTTAGAATGACTACTCCTCCTCCCAGCGGAACACCAAAGCAAATTAGAATAATACAAAATTGTCAGCAGAAGTTGCAACACAAGTATGCAGAATTCAAGCACATGCTTTCCGGAAGTAGCTTTCTGAAGTAGCGCTGTTTGCTGGAAGGCTACTCTATCTGGATTGTGTGAACTAAGCTGCAACAGTATGAACCCTTCTTCAAAAGGACTTAATATCAGCTAAAGACTTACAGAGAGACTAATCTTACATTAGTAGAAGAAGACTTTTTTTATTATATCATTCTTTACGCTGATTTCCTTTTGTTTTAGGCATTATTACTGAGAGCTTTGCCCCCTTTACCAAGGAGACCGCAAATACCAGGGTGCAAGTGGCATCCGGCGTGCACGCTTTCCACAAGCAACTTTCTGAAGTAGCGCTGTTTCCTGTTAATAATTAGGTACCATCACTTTGTCAGATGTCGCAACTTTAAGAGTGAGTTTGTTTTAACATATGTTATGCTTATAAGCGGTGTATATTGCTTTAATTAACTGAAGTAGTATATAGTATCTAAGACACGAGTCGCTGAACTAAACATTGATAGCATAGGAAGTGTGATACAACCCTCTCGTATGGCAAAATTGCTTTATAAGTGTTTATGAACAACTGTGTATGCCAGCAGGTGGTATTTAGAGATATTCGGTGACATTGATTAGTACCAGCGTAGTTGTATATCATACATATGGAGTTGTGGTCTACTCATAGACAAGAAACTTCCGACATGCCGATTAACAAGATGCGTCCACTACCATCGAGTACAGGCAAGTCTGACGATGAGCCCCCAACTTGTTTAAATCATCCTTTAAACTTAAAATTATCTTGCAACCCGGACTAATTACTGAATGCTAATTCGCAAAAATGACAACCTTTTTTAACAGAAATGAATTTTCTACTGAAATAAGCCCAATAAAGCTAAGACCTTGGGAAATTGAAATCAGTTCGCAGGAGATCATGCAAGAGCTTAGTACAGCCTTTCCTTGAATAGGGACCAAATTAATTGCTCAAGTGGTACTTAGTCCTATTAGAAATATAACAATTCACTTGAAGGAAACATATCCTGATGCATGCACATTAGATAGAAAAGATGGAAACGGCATAATTTTGCAGCACCATGTTAAGGTTGACTTCCAATATTGTAACCGTGATAGACAACAATAGCACAAATAACAAGGGTGACACCCACTGTGTGCAATTATTTAAGAAAATTGCTAAGAAAAATCTACCTATAGCATCCAGTACTGAACAGCTTGCTGCTGCAATAAAATTAGACATGGCAGTAGATGGGAAGCAAGTGATAGTAGATAAGCTCTTAATTGAAAATAAAAACTGTGATATTTTAAAACAAAAGCTCACACCAACTCACTCTGAGATACAGGATGTTCAAATTAGTGACTTATTGTGTTTAGAAGATTAAAAGAAACTCTGCGATAGATTTGAGATTGAACCTAAAACTGGTCAGATTATTAATAGACAGGTGACAGCCACACTAGAAATGGTTCCGCCTGAAGTTCATGATACCTGTAACCTAGAATCAATCTTGCATATTAGTACATTAGAAACCTCAGACAATGTTAGTTTTAAGAGCATGAATGCTGGTGAACTATTTGAAGCTTTGGAAAACTCTCTAACGACTCTTGTGGATAAATGTATTGCACTCTCAATCAAAATCTAATATAAATAACGAGGCACCCCCAACTATGTTCGTGCTTTACAGATTGAGGTATTAGACCCAGCAAACAAGGTGACTATATTAAATAGACAGCGAGTACTTGAATTGTGTGCATTGATAATCCCATTGAGAATGATTTCCTCCAATGATTTCAAGATTGTAGATCAGTTGATGTCTCTGTGTAAAGTCATCACTAATCTATGGTGTAGTGACAAAGCTACTCATGAATACATAATAAGCCACAGAGAAATGTTTACAATGTTGCGGTACTCTTGTAAAGAAACTACCATGTGTAGAGTAAAATACGCAACTAGATCAGTTCCGAAGAAAGAAGCGAGAACCACTCAACTAGAATTAGGTACAGCAGCCACTAAAAATAGTCAACCTTCGCTAAAAGAGAGTATAATACCTGCTATAAAACAGAGCTGCGGTAAAAATGAAAACTCAACTGATGGATCCAACCCTGCCGGATACTGGCAATGGTTGCCTGTAGCATTCAAGCCCCATTTCGAAAATTGATCCTGATGAAAGCAATATTATTCTATCGTGGAACACGGGAGGGAATTCTCATTATATAAGTGATAACGGGCTCTTAGTGAATATTGACAAATTTCGCTTAGTAGCTCTACAGGAAACATGGCTTAGCAAAGCCTGTGATATTGATGGCCGAAGTACATTTCAAAGCCAGGCAGTAAAAGGTTCCAGAGGGAGACCTAAAGGAGGACTTTTCATTTCTATTAAGCATCCTTGGACAGTAAGAAATACACAATGGTCCACATTCATGGTCCTGGCAATAGTCATAGGGCCTCATTACGACCCAGGCGCTAATGGGTTAACGGCGCCATAAAAGGCTGTGGCGCCGTTGACCTATTAGCGCCTAATTACGAGGTCCCTTTGCGGGACCTGACCTTAACGGCTGGTTTTACCAGCCGTTAAAGTAGGGACCCGCAAAGGGACCTTGGTGCAAAGTACGGTGCCGCAATTTGCGGCACCGGACTTAGCACCTTCCCCATTCCCATTGAGCCCTATGGGGCAAAAATGGGAATGGGGGAGGGCCATGGCGGCATGGGGAATTACTGCCCCGCCAACCTCGGAATGGGGTGGTAATTCCCCATTCCGCCATGGCGGACACCGGCATGGACCATGGTGCTAATAGCACCATGGTCCTCCGCCTGGGTCGTAATGAGGCCCATAAAATGTAAACTACCCCAAGTACCAACCTGTGTGTTAGTAATTATATACAATCCCCCAAATGCTACTTTCAATAAAACAAATATAGCAACGATGGCGAGAATTCTAACAGAAAATTATCCTAATGTTCCTATTATCATAGTAGGTGACTTGAATGCAAGGATCTCTTTCTCCAATTATATGATACTAGAATGTCAAAACTCTGAGCCGTTTATGTCAGACTTTTCTAACAAAATAGAAAAATCGTGGGTCACTCTGTTCAACAAATAACAACTGATTGTTTTAAATGGCAATACTGCTGGTGATTGTAATAGAAGTGCTACTCGTGTAAGTATCCTTGATTACATGATTGTGAACAAGAGTGCCTACCCCTTGGTACAAGACATGGCAGTTGGCTGTCGAGAAGAGATTGACCACCTTCCCCTTTATCTCCTGCTAACTATTACCAATGAGGAAGTAAAGTACGAGTATCAAGGGGATAGTAATATTCGAGTAAACTGTGCAGGCAATAGAATCATTTGGAATCCTGCTAAGCTAGAAAAAGGGAACATCATAGCAGATCTTGAGCTCACAAAATGTATAGAAAACACAGACACATGTATTCCAGCAGTGACAAACATGTTGCTATTTAAATTTGAACAAATGATTGAGAATATAAAATCTGTCACAATCAAAAAACATAAATATATCTCGAATAGTGGAAGATGGAATTTGTGTCACGATAAAAAGCATACCTATGATGCTGAAATACATGCAGCAAAAAAACAGCTTAGAAATGCAATAAGAGAGCTGCAATATGAAAAGAGCTCAGATGCTGCAGTAGGAATTAGAATGGCTAAACTTCAATATTAACTATGGCTTAGACTATGGCTTAGACGCCATCGTAAAAATAAAGCAGAAGAGATATGGCAAAGGTTAGCATTGCAGGCAAAGAATAAAAATAAGTCAAGAAATGTGGTCAATAATTAATAATACAAAAAACAAAATCTTACCTGTGTGATTGTATAGCTCATGTTACGAAGACTCTTGGTACTACAGTAAGCGAAGAAGAAAGTGGTCCATGCAATGTAACTGTATGGCAGAGTACCTACACACTTGAAACTCTAACTAAACTGGTTAAGAACTTGCCAAACTCACAAGCTGTCGGCCCTGATGGCACATGTAATGCGTTGATCAGACATTCGCCTGTCAAATGGGCCCTAGCATTACATATGTTATTTAAATGGATTGGTAACAATGGACAAATCACCGATTCATGCCATAGGAGTATAATTCTCCCCATTTACATAAAAGGTGAATGGAAAGACCCAGCCAATAACAGGATGTTGGTGATACTTGACATCCCTGCAAAAGTATTTGCTAAAGTATTACTTATTGAACTAAATCATTGGATAATCGCTCGGCATATTCTGCCAGCGAATCAGTCAGGGTTCAAAGTTGGCTCCTCTACTGTCCACAACATTGCAAATTTAGTTGCTGCCACTGAACACTCATGGACTTGTCGCAGACTGCCAGTATGTGTAGCCTGCATCAACTTTACTGCAGCCTTCAACACAATAGTGTGTGGTCGCCCCTACATCGACTTTACTGCAGCCTTCACCACAATAGTGCGTGGTTGGCTCTAGCCTAAATTAAAATCTTGGGGAATTTCTCCTGGGCTCATATGCATGATCCAACTCTTATATAACAACTCCTCGGTAGGAGTACGCCTAGATGCTGAAGATACATTTTCCAAATCAATAGCTACAAGGCGAGGAGTCAAACAAGGTTGCATATTAGCTGACATACTTTTCAACCTATATCTGGCTGACTTTATGAGAGATGACCCAAATGCCAATATGAATGACATCAAAATTAGAACAATAATGTTGGTCTGGCTAGGCTATGCTGGAGATCTTTTGCTGCTAGATTACACACCCAAGGGTCTACAAGCCAAACTAGATAATCTTGAAAGATTTGCTGTCATCAATGATTTGACCATTAATATAGGTAAAACTAAGATAATGAGGTTTCATGGTAAAATAAATATGTGTAATAATAGGACCCATAAGTGGTACATTAATGGCTAACTGATTGAGATAGTAGAGTAATATAGATACTTGGGAGTAATTATTGACCATCAACTTAGCTGGAGACTACACTGGCAAGAAACAAAAAGGAAATGTATGATAGCAACAATGGCGTTAAGTAATTTCAAAGGATGTCAAGGTGTTTTTTTTGTCAGCACAATATTGATGTTATACTCTGCCAAGATCGTTTCATGTCTATTATATGGTGCTGAAATATGAGGAATATTTTTTATACAAGAATTGGAAAAATTTGAAGCCAAAATGCTGCAGATATTGTTGAGAATGCAGAAATGTTTACCTTGCGAATATGTATTGCTGGAATGTAATGTGAATAGTATGAGTGATATAGTAGAATTCAAGATGGCTACTCTTCATGTGAAATTAGCTAAATTAGACAATGACACATTTATTGTGAAAATGATAAAAATCTTACTCTGACTACTAGTACTATCCACCATGCCCGAGCAACCTGGCCATTGTAACAGCAACACTTAATAGTTCCATTAAATAACTTGTAAATCTAAATTAATCTTTGTTGCAGCATATGACATAACACCACAATTGTCAATGTATGTCTGCTGAGTTCAAATTGCCATCCGCGATGGCCGAACAGGAAAAGAAACCACAAACACAGCAGAAAACATACAACACTTTTACATCTAATAACACATATATTGTACTCCTATGTTCACTCCCACAACCTTCCCAGCCACTCTTTGATCCTCAAAAGAACTATAAATGTGTTTTTCAAAACTGTTTTGTACTCTGGCTCCATAAACAGCAGACTCAGTTTGCGGCTCCAACATGGATCCAACATGGCGACCGTTTCAAAACTTTTGATACAGCTCACATTTGTCAACTGACCTATCAGCATCTTTGCGCGATGTCTTTGAATGTTACAGAGCTTTCTGGATTGGACAGAGATATCGGTGGATAACGAATGAGGAACTGGATGGAGATAACAATTTTTTTTAACCTACAATTCGGGAATATTTTAATAATCAACTGGATGGATTTACAGCAAATTTACAAAAGCATGCTTTTGAAACCAACCCGCGGCTCCACTAGTACGTTTGGTGCCAATCCATCCATCCGTTCGGGCTGTAGCCGCAAGCAGAACATTTTCCCATTCAAGTCTACTCATATTTTGAAAAGTTTGGGACCTCTCCTACAACTTTGCCCCCCCTTGTTGAATCTGCACGAAACATTGCAAAATCATTCACATTCGGGATATATTTTTGCAAAATGTTGTGTCAATTCGTCTATTGACACCACCAAAAACTGCTATTCCTACAATAAAGCCAACTTAACCATAACTAAAGGGTCGCTATTGTCTACCATGTAATATATACATTTTGGATACCTTTGCTGTTGGGTGGGTGACCAAGTTTTAAATCCCTCTTTCTGGCAACTTCTACGAGTGTGTTCTGCTGTGGCAGTCGTTATGCGGTTTTGTTCTGCCCATTCACAGCATTATTTTGTTGGATCCATGATAGACAATTCGTCTGGGTACAGGGTAGGGAGAGTGTTCTGGGTTTGGCTTTTGCTCCTTTGTTTATTTGTGAATCTGCTTGAAGTCTATTAAAATTGCGAAGTGCACTTTTTGTTGGCGAATCGGGCCCAATGCGTTGTGTTGATACATGCACCTGCGAGTCACATAAAGTGGGTGTGCACATAAAGTGGGTGCGGTCACCCACCTTTCCGTTGAGTCTTGCAAGAAGTCAAAATGTTGTCATTGTGATTAACATATCCAATTATAAAATGCATTGTCACTTTCTAACAATGCAACTTGTGCATTTGCATGTGTCAAATCAGGCATTCGACACTCCGTGACAGCTCTTTAATGCTAATGGAATAAACATGGCAAAAAGTGCATCATTTTCAGGCTCTAACCATTTTTGTAGGTTATTTTATTTTTATTTCTTTGCACGTTTTTTTTAATTGTTGTTTTTCGATAAAAAAGATCTTTACAACATTCATTAAAATTACTTTATACAGTTATATTGATTACTTTAAAAACAAACAGACCAACCAGAATAAGAAAAGAATGATACAATCAAAAGAAAACTGCAAGAGCAGCGATAATTTACACATCACTCCTTACAATCAGAGTGCTATGAGAAGCATACCTTGCCACATATCAACGCATTAACGCTTATTTTGATAGAGAATAGATTTTTGTGAGTAGATGAAAACATTAGTTCCCCAACCTGAGTGAAGAATAATTCTTACACTTTCATTCTTTTATTTAATACATTATCACCTCCTCCGCCAATCCATCTACACAGATTTTCTTACAACTTAAATTCACTTCAGTGACATATAACAAATGAGACAGATCAATGATCAAAGGAATTCTAAAACCCCACATACATTGTATCCAAAGCAGTTCACATTTATAACCTGTTGTTTCATTTAGATATTTCGTCAAGCTACTTTGCCGTTCTTTTGCATAAAAAACACAGTATACCACAAGATGTTTCAATGTTTCTTTTTGTAGATTTTTATAGAATCTGCAACCATCTACTGCTAAATATGAGCTGTTGGACCAGTTCTTAATGCGCTCTAATGTTAGAAAGAGAAAACCGCATGTAAAGAGTATGAATTTTCTGACCAGGACACTGTCTAAGATATGGCAGTAAAGGTTCCTGTTTGTGCCGAAATTTTGCATACTATTTAAATGAGGTATAGGACCCAATTTTGTCAGAAGTCACTGCCCAGTCATATTGCATTAACTTCAACTTGACAATTTGAAGACGTTTTATTAGATCGCCACTGTCCATTGCTAACATTTCCAGATTTTTTTCACAACTTTTTCCTGCCTCATACACCGATGTTGGGACACCCTTCTTTAACATGTTTCCAAAATCCTCATAGAGAGAATTTGGCAATGGATCTAACATTTTTGCATGGGAAGAGAGCTTACGCCATAGATATTTAGAGGCCAAAGATGTAAGTCCCAATTCATGTATAATAATGGTATTTGGCAGCGAACAAGGTAAATGAAGGCCTTTTTTCCATACTTTACCTTGGATTTTATTGAGCATTGGTCCAATTTCCAGGGAGCATAGGTCTAAACCTTATAAAAACCTTATAAAATGATTGCTTCTACTTTAAGAGTATAGAAATCAATCAAAGGAATCAGAGAAAAATGGCAAACTTTGGAGTATATTAGTTTCATTTGGGCAATCAGAGGCATAGCTTTGGTAGAGATTTCTACCTGCCATTTGCCAATCGAATCCGAGTTATTCAAATTATACCCCAAATAAATCATGCCAAGTGCACGTGGAATTGGCAATCCATTGATGTTCCATTGATATCTAATTATCTTTCTCTTATTTGTGAACACCAAGATATGCGATTTCTTTGGGTTTAACTGCAAATTGCGATTCTCACAAAATTCTACTAGATGTTCTATTTTATTTTGGAGCCCAAAAGGCGTAAGGTCAAATAATATCAAATCATCCGCAAAGGCCAGCCAATCCAGACGGCGATCACCCAATTTAATCGCAAAGGAATTACAGGTTGACCAAAGTGTATCAATCTCAGATAAGTACAGGTTAAACAGCGTGGCAGCCAGGTTACAGCCTTACTTTACTCCTATGTAGATGGTAATAGGAGGGGTTAGCGAGCCTACCTTGTCAATCTTTATCCTGTAATTTGTATTGGTATGTAGCAGTGTAATCATTGATATAAGGTAAGGTGGAATTAATAAATCTTGCATCCTTTGCCATAATAATTGTCTGATTACAGAATCAAATGCCCCAGATATATCTACTAGTGCCATATATGTTGGTCCATGTCCTTTCTTCCTAGTGGTTTTTAATAGGTGTGCCAACAGGGTTGCATTCAATTGTGTGCCCATTCCTTTACGAAATCCAGTTTGAAACCGTGAGATGATTTTCTGTTTTGTGATGAAGTCATTTAAGTCTTTTAATATTAAGGCAGCAAAAATCTTTGCTGAGACATCAATTAGCGCTATGGGTCTAAAGTTGGTGGGATCGTTCAGCGGATCTTTTTTATGTAACGGTATTACAATCGCCGTTACCCACGAATGTGGCACTTTCTTAGATTGAAATACACATTCCAACCGCCTTAACATGATTTTTGCCCATAGCTTCGGGTCATCCTTTATAACACACGGTGGAATGCCATCTGGCCCAGCAGCCTTAGAGGGTTTTAATTTCGCTATTATGTGAATGATATCATTCAAATCCCAGGGACATTTCGATGGAAGTGTAGTAGCCATATCTAAGGTTTGTACCCCACTGAATTTCTGTGGCAAAGCATACTTGTTCTTATAGAATTCGCTCCAGGATTCGCCACTTACTGCAGAGCATAAAGTCGGCTTTTCTTTTAAGAATGGATCTTTCAGTATTGCCCAAATTTCTCTGGAGTTTTTTTCGATTAAATTCAGTATCATTTTTTGATTAGATTCGATACATTTACCAATCTTCATTTGTTTAACATCATTTTTATAGCTTGTCAGAATTGTTTTTCCCGGATCACATAACCGCTTATCTCATTGGATGATTTGAGCAGATTGCGAATTTCGTTATTTTTTTGTTTTTTCCTCAAGGCAATTACCACATTGTATCTGGCCTTATAGTTATTCTGCTTAACCATTAGTTGTTGCTATCGATATGGCCACGTATCATGCTCTCATTCTTCCTTTCCCAAGCCATAAGCTCAACCCTAGACATCACTTCAGCGTTTATTTTTACAGTGTCTCTATTGACCATATAATTTAGTTGCCTGTATAAACTGGTATTCCACCTGATGGAAAGTGTTTTTCGGTCTATCCCCATCAAAGACAAGGCCGGCCTGGCTTCATACATCGGTAAGTTACAGTCCAACCGACACTCCAATATGCAGCGATCACTTAGGTGTGATTGTATGATATTACAACTTGTTGTTAATGCAAGTAATGGGCCCGATATCACCAGATAATCAATCGTGGAAAATTTCGTCCCGCGAGACCAAGTGTATGTATGATCTTTTTGCACGAAAGGTAATACATACATATCCCATTCATTAAAGTAATTTCTCCATAATTTACCTCTTTCAAAGGCTGACATTTCATACAGATTGGTCACTGTGTCTGTCCCCACCAGTTTTGTATTAAGATTCGAATTGAAGTCCCCACCTATAATGATTTGTGCATTTGGAGCGTCTATTGCAACCTGTAGTAGTACAGAATTCACTTTTTCAATGATAGTATCTACAGATGTTATTGTTGGATTCCAATAAAGGGCAATTAATATCATGTGAGAATGCATTCGAGATTTTGATGTTACTTCTACAACCAATATATCTGAGGATGAATACACTTGACACACCTTAACATAATATAAGTGTCTCACAAAAATGGCAAGACCACCAGATGGACGCCCCTGTATACCTCTTACAGCATGAGCACAAAAAGCCACATAGCCTTCTAAATAAATATCTTGAGTTGCCATGGTTTCCTGTAATATAATTATTGCTGGTAATTCAGTAGATTAAATATTCTGAAACCATTGCTCACGATTGTGGAATCCACAGCAATTCCAAGAATTTATAACCACTACATTATTTTATGGTTTTTCTTTAGCTGGAATATCACCAATTAGGGTTTTCATAAGTGGTTCAAGCCATGCAAGGCTTTTAGCAATTTGCGTGACTGATTCAAATTGTACTCTAATTTTTTCTTGCAAAGTTGCAAACTGAGTATCGCGGTCTTCTGTGACATTATTATTTTGGAACACTGAGGGCTGATATTCCACAAAATATGTAGCGTTTTCCAACGAGTTGTACATAGATAACTCATAACCGAGCAATTGAAAATCTTTTTCATGTTTCCATATTAATGCAGCAATAATTGTATTTTTATATTTACATAGCATCCGACCATTCGACACATACGGTAGTCTAATCCAATCGATGTCATTAGTGACTAGATTGCGCAGTGCTGGTATTTGATGGAACACTTTCATCATCAATTGGGTTTGTCTACTTTCGTTGGATCCAACGTCCATCCCATTACCAATTTCATTTCAGGTCCCAATGCGTTGTAATATGTCCATCTATCCGCGCCCTCTGCATCCAAAGAAGAAGTGGGCGCCATAGATTGCCCTTTTTGCTGTACATCTGAACCCCCATGCATGGCCTGAGAATTGACAAGCTCAGACTCCTGAGCGAACGCAAATTCGTTCTCATCCTGGCTTGTTTGTTTAGGGTTACTTCTATTCAGCACAGTGTTCGGGACAATTGAAGTGGCGAGGATATCCGCCGAATTTTGTGGATTTTGGGCTAACGAAGTTATTTTTTTATCCATTTTTTTCAAAAAAACGCTGTAACTGCATTTGTATGAGAATGGGGGTCGATAACGCATCCTCCTCTTTTATGATTTCTGCATTTTGTTGCATAGCCCCATGTTTAAGATTTTTTTTGTATTCTTCGCTACGCTTGATGGAACAATATTTTTTGCAGTAGCATCAGTTATTCCCAGTACAGCTTGACTTTCAGTGTTAAGTTGCGTTATGTCGATGGTAATTTCATCCTTTATTATGCTGTTATTATTTTTTTTTTGTTGTTTTTTGTCTGTCTGTTGCACCATCAACATTGACTTTTTATTTTTTTCCTTATTACTGTGTGTTATGTTGCACCCTAATTGAGTGGAAGCATTTTGTGAAACAGCGTTTTTTTGCCTTTTCAAAGCTTTCGCGTGTACTTTTTTTGCTTTGCGAGACATGATAAAGGTACTCTGATTTCCATTACCTGCCTCAGCTAATCTTTCACTAAAAACATGTCCCTTCTGGACAAAATCTATATTTAGATCAATCAAATCTGTAAGAGCAGAGGGGCTATCGGGGGCAAGTTTTGATGGAGTGAGATTTAACTCTTCATCTGTAGTGAGGACCTCAGCCATCCTCTCTACCGATATTAAGTTTGCTGCTAGGACTAGCTTTTCTAGGGGCAATATTCTTTCGTGTTGTAGTTTGGCAATCTCCGCATACGGTGGAATCTGATTTGATTTCTCAACCTTAGAACCACTCATTATGTTTATATCTATTCTGTCAACTTTTTCCAAGTTGTCAGTTTGGGAAGCTTGAGTGTTTACCTTATGTATCTTGTCAACGTTTGTTGCAGTTGCAGTTTCTGCCAGCTTTTGTACATGGGTACGTTTGTCACTCAGATGTTGCTCAGCCCAGAATGTGTGGCATTTTTCCTGTGCCATCAAAAAACCCTCTATTCTACTCAGTCTAGAGTTGATCTCTGACGTTGCTAGACTCAGAGCACAAATCGCCCCGTGTGTATATTCGTGACCCTTATCAAGCAAGTTCAGGATCCTGGTCAGGACCGGGAAATTCTGTAGTTCTTGATGGTTTAGATCCACTAGGGTCTCTTCTAGTGGAAATAATGGTAATGATGAATTGGGTTGCCGGGGGTTTTCTAGACTTTGCTTCGATAGTAATGGGTCAAAGCCCAATACCGGTGAGTGCGGATAGGTTATATCAGAGGGAATGTATCGCATCTCATGTGCTGGTGAGCTAGCGGATTGTTTTAAGTGAAAGTGTACTTGCTCCCTGAGGCCCCGTGAGCTCGCAGCAGGTGTTGATGGCCCATTTGATAGCCGTGTTCTGCTGTGAAGTTCAGCAAGGACAACTGGAGCAACCAATGAAATATCTATAGTCGGCATGCTGCATTCGTCATTTGCCGCTCCCAGTAGTGAACTGTCCGTAATGGGTATATTATATATTGGGTTCAGTGGGTAAGATATCCCATCCTGCCCCTCCCTGTGAATTTGTGCTACGGTGTCCACCTCGTTTTCACTTTGTGGCATTTTTAATTTTTCTAACTCAGGTGACATTATACCGACTCCATTTGTGTACATTGGTGCCATTGTTGGTGTACAGTCGCTCAAGCTCTTGATCATGCCTTTCCCCTTTTCTTTTATTTGATTTACAGTTCCGTGAGAGGGCTCTTCACCTGACATGTTACCTTCAGTCAGCATTGATGGCGTCCCATTTAGGCATCTCTTACCATTGCGCAATTTTTTCACCATACTGTATGATTAATCTCCACCAAATCCACACTAACCAACCCAAGCTCTTCACACAGTGTGCCTGTAAATCCTCTTGAGGCTTTAACTGGCTTTGTCAGACTACACAAAGACCCGGCCCATCAACACAGCACTAAATGGATTGTCTTCTCCCTCCTATAATCAATAATCACATCCACTTACGCTCCCATACAACATACCTATCTCCAAATACCATTTTTATTTTTTCCCATGCGCGCCAAAATTATGCGACACCTTCTAGTTCTACAAACCTAGTGGGCAAAGAGTAAGGAACCAACGCCAGATAGCACCCTAGCGCACACCGCACCGCACACCGCGAACAGCAAACAGTACTTGGCAGGTACTTGGTGCATGGCGCGGGTGCGCCAGAATGCGTCTATTTGTCGAGGCTCGGACGACGTCACTCGTCACAGGGGGCAGGGCCACCTCATGCAGGAAACGCCTTCAACAATAGAGAGAGAGAGATGATTAGGGACTTGCGGCTATGGTTTTACATCCAGTGTGGTACCACAACCACAGGCACACAACCTCAGAGGCACACAATCTGTGAAGCACACAACTTGTGAGGTACACAGATTCAATAGTGTCGAACTCAATAGACAGCACAAGGCAAACAGTCACCTCGAGGTCAGGCACGCTGGTGTTGCCAGCCAAGACGTCCTCCAGGCGAAAATCCTTCACTGCAGCACGGCAGCTGCTCCGTTCAGTCAGGGCTGCAAAGCACCGGCAGCAACAAATCCAAAAGTCGCAAGGCGGAGTGGCAGCGGCAGCAAACAGTACTTGGCAGGTACTTGGTGCCTTTGTAGGCTATCTATCTTCACCCATTCCTCGTTATGTTTTAAGGTATTGCATGAAATGATCGCTTGAATTAAATACATTGATAAACACTGCGGAGGGAAGGCTTTGAATTCATCATACAAGTGGATATTTCTCTCTGCAACATCCATGGCATTGTTTTCTTTATGCTGTCTAAACGATTGCAGATGAGGGCCAATCATATGTGTGCTATGTAACTGGCTATTTTATCATGGCTTCATCTATTCGCATGGTCTATTGCTCTTTATTGTCAGTCTTGTGTCTGTCAGCAGTGGGAGCAGCCAAGCCGAACTTATTTAAGGCCCTGATACATCCGCAGAGGAGAAGAGTAAAGTCCACTTTCCAAAGATGGACAACTCTTGAGATGCTGGCACCCATTTCCTCCTTTCCAGGGGGCCTTACGGCCCCATCCATGGATTGCTTCCTTGGCATTGCAAGTGATGTGAGGCCTTTTTTTCAGTGCAAGGTGATGTGTAGATTGCAGTGGGTTCTGCGGTAATAGATCAATAACCCATTACGTGCAACAATGGGTAATAGGTTGAAATGTTGCAACAACCAAACACACATAATAAGCAAGAAAGAAAATATTTCAATTAACAAGCCTTGCCCTGTAGCGCATATCACCAATCCGTGATTTTGCGAGGGAGATGTCTGTCCGGCTAGCCTACATTTGCACTGCGCCAACTCTTCCCATATGGCAAAATGTTATTTCTCATTGTTCGGGGCAATGTGAAATCTCGCAACTTATTTGCATATTAATGAAGTGCTAATTGCTCCCAGAGACCAATATTTATGCAAATTGCACTCTTATGTGTACACTTGTGCAATTTGTATGTTTCTTCTGCCATAACAGCAAAGTCATGAAGATGAGCCGTAACAAAATTGCAAAATGCTATGTAATTAGCAATTGTAATTTCATGTGAAACAAATACATTCACTCTAAGGGGGGTTCTCAGCCCTTGCTGTGCTTCGCAAAATTGAAATGAAAGACCTAACTTCTATTCCAAGATTGCATTTCCAATCAGAGAAACGAATGTACGTCGTGTAGGCAGCAGCCTCTGCTTTGCTAAATCATTGCGTTCCTAACAAGAAAGTAATGCACATCTCAATTCCTTGTTGTAAATCAGATTACACCGGGCTTTAAATGTACATTCCGCTAATGTATTAATCATGAACCGTAAGGCGTGCCGTAGGCGCCCATCCCAAAGGTAGCATACATCAAGGGAGTAACTGGGATGGATGAATATATGCTGTATGACCAGAAAAGCCGTGTAACGTAACACTGAAACATGCAATCTGCTATAAACATGTCAAGGAAATAATGCATTGCTGCTTCCGTCATTTCGGTGTCTGCTTTCCACTCCGCCATTAGCTCGGAATATATATTTTCTAAGCAAACGTTTTGATCTACAGAGCCTACACTTAGAGCGCTCTGTTTTTAATATAAACATCTCAGTGCCTCTTAATGGCACTTCAGTTTTTATTTGTTTCAGATTAATGATTGCGGTCTTTGTGCATCTCTGCTGGCGCCTCTCCCACAACCCCCCTGTCCACCCTGCGAACCCCCCCCCCTCCCTTGGAACCCATGAAGCCCACACACGGATGCAGCTTGAGGGAACGTCTACTTTAAAAATCATACAGCGAGTGCTTTCCAAAAGTAGAACAATCACATTTCACTGCATTATATTTACAGGCGCATGGTTTTGTTTTAATAAACCGTTGATTGGAATATAGTATTTTCGCTGTAATTATTCTAAATCAGTTTCTTACACAAACCTGCACCAAATAAAGCAACCCATCCTTCACAAACTGGCAATAGTCCTGTTGCTCTAGCGGTACATTTCACCATTCAAAACATCAATTAGAATCATCACATAACCAACAGAAAAAAACACCTCTCTAATGAGCCTTATCTAGTTCCATTTCATAGGGTTTTGAACCTTTCATCGATCAACTGCGTATGATATTTGCCATATTGGAACTAAAGCATTGCCTGATGATTTTTCAAAATGGTTCCAGCTGACTCTCTCACAGTTTTGTTTTCTGACATAGGAGTCAATTGTTCAGCAGTTACCAAACCCACATAGAACCCGCCCCCATTATTGCACATACACATCTGTCCCCAGACTGTTGTGTCAGGGAAACACTGGGAAGGATTGGCATCTGGCAAGGGTGTCGAAGAGTTGGATATTGTTATTTGTATTAATTAATGAAATAATGCAGCACATGTTTTCCTTGAAATGATCAGAGTCCCTTTTTATAAGTTCCATGCCACAAACCTAGTGTGCACCTGTGCCCTGCTGCACCAGCTTCCTGATCTGCAGCACCTGCTCTCCAGTGGCACAGAGCAGGTTCAGCAAACACAGGTGCCCATCTGTCAGTTGCAGTTACAACCATGTCACTGCAGTGCAGTAGTGGCATTTAAAATATGCACCCCTGTAACAAAACCCTATAATTATGAGTCTACTTTTCTAGTGGTAGATACATCTTTAAATATAAGCTGTACCTGAGTTATACTATGGTGGATGGTATTTCTTATAATTATTACAGCCACACCAGTTTGATATCACATGTGTGAGCCCTGTGAGACCAGCTCAGCTGTGAAAGGATTATGTATATTCTCCACAGACAAGGCTCTCGCTGCCACTGCTGGCAAGACAATAGCATTGGGATTGCCTCTCTTTGTTCCTCTGTGAGGGTAGGTAACACCCTGCCCAAACAGACACCCACTCCATGGGAAGCTGTCCTGGGAACATCCTGTTTGCTTCTGCACAGTGCTAGCTGAGCATATTGTTGCCTTGGCTCTTTTTTTCATCTGCCACCTTTGAACGGCTACTCGTTCCACCAGCATCCTTGCTGATGATCACAATCGCCAGTTCAACCGACCTTGGTGGATCATCGAGCTCTGACCATTGGAAACTGCATAGAACCGCTTGAACCATACCTGTGCTTACAATTTGCAGCACCTTCTCCATCTATTCAACAGTCGAACAAATGCTGGTGGCCCTCACGATAAGTAAATCCTCAAGCCCTTCACTGAACTGATCCCATAGACAAGCGCACACAGTCTCCAGCCTCTTCGAATGAACCATCAACCCGTCCCTGGTGGACCTCAGCTTCAAAGCATTGCCTTTGAACTGCAATAAGCTCCAGTTCAACCCTGCCAGATGCCATTTCCTGCCTAAAACAATGTGACGGTAGCACCCGAACCATCTCAAACCGCACAAACAAGAAGGTACAATTCACCCATAACTGCCACCTTGGTACATCCTGGGCCCTAGAGACTGGTTAGTTAGGTCACTGATTAACATTTTCCTCAAGAAATATCCTTTTAAAAGAACATTGTGGTCATTGAAATTGGGTTTAACCGTTTTGCTCAAAGTGCTGAAGTCTCTCTTTTCTTGCATATTCTCTGTTCTTTCCGTAGGGGGGTGTTTTGTACAGGCTTTCTATTTAGTTTTCTTGCAGGTGGTGTGTTTAATTTTATATATATAGCTTTTTAACATTTATATATTTTTTAACATGTTTGCATTTTGCCAATCTGTTATAGGCTTTTTTAACATTTGGAAACACTTGAAAAATATGTCTTCTTTTTTGGCTTTCCTTATAATTAACATCTTATATATTTGAAAATTGAGAATCCTGTGGATAATCAAATGGCTTTGTATATTGTGAGCACTAGGCACTTTATCTTGGCAATTGGGTCTCTTAAGTGATGAATACTGCTGAATGATGGCTGCTATAGTGCACTATGCACTTTATTTAAAGTACTAGACACTTTGGAAATGTGGAATATCTGCTGCCATAATGCACAATGCACTTTATTCAAAGTACTAGACACTTTGAAAATGTGGAATATTTGCTGCCATAATGCACAGTGCACTTTATTTAAAGTATTAGGCATGATTGCTGCTATGTTAGCATGATTAGATATGACTGCTGCTATATTAGCATGATTGCTGCTATAGTGCACGGTGCACCTTATTCAAAGTATTAGAAACTTTAGAAATGTGGAATATTCACTGCCGTAATGCACAATGCACTTTATTTAAAGTATTAGGCACTCTAATAAAATGTAAAGTGCGATATATGCATGACGCACTGTGCACTTTATTAAAAGCATTAGCCACTTTTAGCAATCCGGGAAGTGCAATATATGACGTAGATATGTTGAATGCAGATTATGTTGGGCTTTTCCTTCTGGCAAAGAATAATAACTCATATATGCAAAAAAAGTAGAGATGAAGTCATTCTTTCACAAAGTAAATCAAAAAATGATATGGACACGGAGGTGCAATTGCTATTTTATTATAAATGGCAAGCACTAGGCACTTTATGAAAATATAAACAAAAATACAAACAATTAGGTTTTTTGAAAACATGACTGAACCATCAATATTGCTGATAGTTTGACGTTGCATTTTTCAAACTATGCATTTCATGCAAAGCATAAAACAATCAGATATGTCAGTATTCCCGAAAGTATTTTGACTTTTCCAAGATGTCACTCAGAGAAACATGTATTGTGAATACGGAGTTTGGTCAATGGAAAGCAAAGTAGGACTTTTTCTATTTTGTAAAAGTGTTTAAAAAGAGAAGCCTGTCATTTATGTCTACAATCTGACGAAGCCCGCAAGGGTGAAACGTGTTGTTGTTTTGTCCTCTCCTGAGCAACTTGTCCACTGTATCTGTTAAATAAAGGACGTTTGATGGAGATCCTTTTTTAACATATCCGGATGATTTTTACTACTGAGGAGAGTGCCGTCCAGAAAGCTGTAATTTGCTTTCAACTTTTTCTTTGTCTTGATATATATATATATATATATCATCACACGGCCCGTGGTAGCAGGCGTGTAGTTATGGTTAAGGTGCTCAACCCATAGGAAGACCACTTTTTCAGCGGCTTATAACTTTGCTCGCTGTGGACAAAACTTTGCCTGCTGAATGTTTTTGGAAAGTTGGGTGAGGTTTCTTGAAGGGGGGGCAAAGTTATAGTGGGGTCCCAAACATTTCTTTTTTCTCCATAGACTGAATGGGCAAGAACTTTGCTCATGGCTACAGGCCAAACGGCTGGAAGGATTTTTACCAAATTTCCGGCAGGAGCGGGTGCTTGGTTCCGAAAGCATGCTTTTGTATGTTTGGTGGAAATCCGACCGGTACTTTTGTTGCAAAGAACTGAAATGTACGTCTAAATAAATGTGTGATATCTGGCTCCGATCTGCAGACCCATTTCCCTGTTCGCTCCGTGGACAAAACTCTCATTGGTTTGCAGTATGCCGAGATGACAGTGCGGCGCCAAAAGGGCACGGCAAACATATTTACGCCATGTGGTGGTGGGAAGAAGGGATGGAAAGGGTGGGGGAGTAACAAGTGGTTCATCTGATATATCTCATTAGGTGGAAGAAGACGGTGGTGTGCTTGCAGTATCCATGCATATTGCACCAAATCATGGGTACCTCCACAGGTGACTACCTTGTGTGGTGAATGCAGGCAGCCTGCGTTGCGGCATGATAGCTGGTGCAGCAACCTTTTTCCATGGTGACTGATGGCAGATTAGTGGCAGAAGGGGAGTGCATTGCACATGAGATGAAGATTTTAACATACAGTGTACTATGGTGTGTAATGTGTGGTAAGGCCGTAGCCCCTTCGATTCATGGGTGGAGGCCTTGCACTGACAACTATGTGCCATGGTTGCAAGTATGTTTCACATTGTTGCCTAGTGTGTGTGGTTTGTCAACATTGCATACACTTGTTAGCACATCCTACAGTGTGTAGTCCATGGCTGGACCTGATGGAGTGAACAGTTCTGCATTGTGTGCAGTGGGTGCAGTGTTGAAGGACTGTGTGCATAAAAGTGGATAGGGTTGGACTGCACATTTTATCGGCTTAGGTACTGTCCATTGCACGGGGTGCTGACTACTGTACTGCACCATGAAGTATTGGCTTTGTGCACTTAATATAGTGCTAAGAGCAGGGCCAATGTAGTGAAGATTGTGTTGTTGGGTTGACAGTAATACAATGCTATGTGAATAGAAGTGGGTAGGGGTACCGGACACAGTGGTATGTTTGTGGATTCTAGTAATTGTTACATGTGTGCATGCATCACTGTATTATGGTGTGGGGATGGGTAGAAGTGTCGCCGCCTATGTTACTTTTGTGGATTGTGGTACCTGGTCACATGTTCGCCTGCATGGGTCTGTTATGATGTGCTGGGTTTGGGCAAGGCGTACAGTGTTGGGTGCATGGCGAAAGGGCATAGGCCTTAGGCCATGCACCCAAGAGCCTAGGCCTTCACCACAGCCACCACAACATAATGCAGTCATGTAGCTTTAAGTCTGTAGCACTCTGAGGGTGGTGACCTATAAAGAATGGTTGTGGAGGACATTTTAGACATGGTAGCATAGCAGAAGAGAGCTCATATGCATACATTAATATATGGTGTAGGTTATTGCATGTGTTGCAGATTAGGGAGCCACATGTGACCATTTGCGTTTGCTATGGTTTGCCCTTTATAACACCCTTCCTATGTTGCATTTGTTGATTGTGGTACGTGGCCACATGTTCGCACTCATGGCTCTATTATGTTGTGGTGGGTGTGGGCAAGGCCCACACTCTTGGGTGCATGTCCAAAGGCCGTAGGCCATAGGCCATGCACCCAAGAGCCTAGGCCTTGACGATAGCCACCACAACATAATGCAGCCATGCAGGTTTAACTCTGCATCTCCCTCCCCGATGGTGGTGACCTTTGAAGAATGGTTGCGGAGGACATTTTAGACTTGGTAGAACACCCACAGTGAGGTGATATGTGTGCATTACCATATGGTGTAGGTTATTGCACATGTTCCACATTAGGGAACCACATGTGAGCATTTGCGCACCACATGTGAGCATTTGCGCTTGCTATGGTTTGGCCCTTATAAGACCCTTGCTGTAGGAAGTGCTTTAAGATATTGCGCATGAAAGGAAGTCCTCAGCATCACACCTTTAAAGTATGGGCAATGTACACACCCACATACCATTCACCACACCGAATCCAACATCATGCAGCCATGCATGCAACACATGGCCAGGGTGAAAGTTGGCAGGCTCAATTGCAGATGGGGAGTGCATTGCACGTGACATGAGCATTTAAACATAGGATGTACTATGGTGTGTTGTGTGTGATGAGGCCCTAGCATCTTGGATGCATGGCTAGAGCCCTTGCACTGACAACTATGTGGTCTGCTTGCAAGTAGGTTTGACATTGTTGCATTCTGTGTGTGGTTTGTGAGCATTACAAACAAAATATTGCTACCTTTACTTAGTGGTGATGGGTGCCGCTCTGGGTGAATCTGGATGCTGAAAGTGTGGATACTTTTGGAGCACTTTTAACTAGAGGTGCTTTCAAATCACACGAGACGTGTACTCTGAGTGTGTAATGATACATATGGAGTGCTGTACAGAAATGATAGTGGTCGATGAAGACGTCTTGGATGTGATTGCTGCACACCTGTGTGACTATTTGATAGTACCTAATGAGGGAGTGCTGCAAAAACAATAGTAATAAGGGAAGAAGGACTGCCCCCTGCTTTACTAGGGCACGGCCATCGCTGTAGCTGGGAAAGCACACATGCCACATTCTGTCCTTATCAGGTTGGTGGGCATGAAATTGGAACTGTGCTGATTATAATCGAATCAGGTGTCGAGGGTGTGCTTCACAGGAAGGGGTGGTACTATTTTTTCCAAATACTCTGTGTAGTGAGGTTGGCAGAAATGGAGAGACGCAGAGTGCTGATCGTGGGGATACCTTTGTGCAAGATCTGCACAGGTATGCCACACAAAGAGGCATTGCTGTTAATTTCGAGTTGGAAGGAGTGGAGGCTTTCTGGGGCACTCTCTATGAGTGCAGTTTCGGCAGTATGGTTGACCTTTGCAGATGTGTGGCCTCTGTCGGTACTGTTGATGTTGTCGTCTTGCATTATGGAGCTGAACATTTGGGGTACATGTGATGTAGACGTTTGCTCAGGCGCCTAAAGAAGTTGATGGAAGCAGTGATGTAGATTTTTCCCACTGCCAAGGTGGTTTGTTCAAGCATACCACCAAAAGGAGCATGGGACCATGCCGGTATAATTTGTCCCCTGCCAGAGGTTAGAAGGTGTCTTATAAACAGAAGCTTGTGTCACTTTATGTGCACTGCTGGGATGTTTTCCACTGACTATGAGCAAAATTTGCACTGGTTCCATGCAAATGGCATTTATTTGACCGCCGGTGGCAATGCTGTGTTGTATTACACTGTGCAAGAAGCGTTGAAGTGTATCCTGTAAAAATGTAAGGAGAAAACAGAAACTGAGATAAAGAGCAAAAACAAACAAGGTTCTGTGCAAGCACGTAAAAAAAAGTACGAAAAAAAGGCTCTTTTCAGAGCCACCACTACAGACGAAATCCCCTACCCTGGTTGAAATGTATTCCCCCACTCCTGGTGATGTGGATGAATCTGGATGCAGAAGTCTTTGGTAGTTTCATAGAACTTTCTACTGGAGGTGCTTGTGAATCACCCGAGACTTGCACTCTGAATATTTAATGGTACATATTGAGTGCTGTATAGAAATAATAGTTTGGGTCAGAGGTCTTGCCTGTGATTGGTGGATGCGTGTGTGACTATTTAACAGTACCCAATGAGGTAGTGCTGGACAGAAAATAGTGGAATGGTAAGAGGACTGTTCCTGCTTTACTGCGGCACGGCCCTCGCAGTACTTGGGGAAGCCCATGTGCCACAGTCTGCTCTTCTCACCATGCTGGCCAATGGAAATGGGACTGTGGGCATTATCCAATCAGGTACTGAGGGTGTGGTTCACAGGAAGTGGTGGTACTACTATTTTTTATTACTCTGCGTAGCGAGCCGGGCTGACATGGAAAAACGCATTGTGTTGATTTTGGGTGATGCCTTTGTAGTAGATCTGCACAAGTATGCCCAGGAAAGACACTTTGATGGCGATTTCAGTTTGGAAGGAGTAGACGCATTGTGGTGTGCTGTCCATGTTCGGAGTTTCAGCGTTATGCTTGAACTTTGCAGACAAGTGGCCAGTTTCGCTACAGTTGAAATTCTCGTCATACATTATGGCGGCATGCATTTGGGTTACATGGCTTGTTTATGTTTGTTGCATCAACTGACGAGGTTGATGAATGCAGTGAAGAGGCTTTTTCCCACTGCGCAGGTGGTTTTCGAAGCCATACTACCAAGAAGAGTATGGGACTATCCTAATGTATGTTGTTCCCAGCCAGTGGCTGGAAGAGATCTCATCAACAGAAGCATGTGTGATTTATTTATCCACTCATGGGATGTTCTTCTGCAACAATGACATCATTAATTCTCGAAATGCAGAGTTTTCCCATGCAAATGGCAAGTCTTTGTCCAGCATTGGTGATGCTGTTTTGTTTGCCCATCTACAGGAGGCATTGAAAAGTTTACTGTAAGAATGTGAGGAGGAGAAGAAATCAGAAAACCCTATAAAAACAGAAAATAAAGATGTTTCTCTAGAAGCATCTAAAAAAGAAAAAAAGGCTCTTTTCAGAGCCACCACTAATGACGAAATCCCCTACCATGGTTGCAATGTATTCCCCCACTCCGGCACACAGCACGAAAGCCACATGCGGGGCTTTTGAGGATGGCAGGCATGGATATGGGACTGTGGAGGCTAAGGGATTGTGCAATAACATTTCTGGGGGTGTATCTACGCAGAGGAATGTTGTACAGAACTGATACTGTTACATGTAGAGCTCTTTAATGTGATTGGTTGATGCGTGTGTAACTATTTACCAGCACCGAATTAGGGGGTGCTGGAAAGAAGATAGTGGAAAGGGAAGAAGCTTTACTGGGGCGTGGCCCTTGCGCTTCTTGGGGAAGTGCACATGCCACATACTACGGTTTTCAGCATGCTGGCAATGGGAATGGGACAGTGGAATTATCGGTACTGAGGGTGTGGTTCACAGGAAGGGGCGTTAATACTTTTCTCCATTACTGTGCGTAGTGAGCCGGGCTGACATGGTTGCCATTACTTGCAAAGATAATGTAGCATACCAGAAATTGTTACAAAATCAATAACAGCTCAAAGCTATGTGGGCTGCTACTCTGTTCTGAAAAGCTACAAACAGAATGCAGAGCAGTATTGGGGTGTGACCTTTTGTAGGGCTGTGGCAGAGACCTTGCAACTGGCAAAGAGGTCTACGTCGTTGAACCAAATACATAAATATGCAATGGCACATTGTGGGGTGTTTGTAAGCGTGTAATTTCCCGATAACATTCCGTAGATTGCAGAACATTGTACTTTTCCACTATCCGAGGGTCTGGGTCATGTCTGCGATATAAGGGCCCACTTGCGGCGTGTGTGTGGTCGCATGGTGACCTTGAGAATGTTCTCGATTGGGACGGCTGTCCACAGGATGCATTTTGAGCGGAATACTTTGTGCACATGTGCATAGGTGTTCTATGCACACCGTTGGGATCTCTGGACTGATTAATAGTGTGACACATGTGCGCCAACCATTTTGGGACATGCTGGGTGTTTATAGGGTCTAGCAGGTGGGATGTTTATGTGTGCAGCAACCTGTAGAAAGTGGGTGGGCAGCTCACCCTAATCAAAGTTTGTCACAAGTTTGTTTGCATACGCTGCACAGGGGCAGTGTCACCAGGAGACAGAGGAGGATATACGCATGTGTGTACTTGTGCAATGGGCAAATGTCCGCTTCCACAACTAATTACAGGTGGTTCACAAGATGCGGACAAGCGGGTCATACTGGCGTCGTACGGATGACTCCATTGTGATTGCGGATAGGCCGGGCAGGTGTGGTGTCCATAGGACACCTCCCTTTTGCTTAATTGCAGTCATTCCTACCAGTACTGTGTGCCGCTGAGTCATAACAGCATTTTAAAAACAAAGGAAAAGCCACACATACACTCACCAACAATTTAAATATCAACATTTACTTCCACACATTCATACATACCATTAGGAAAGGGAGGGGGTAGCAGAATTTAATACTTACTGCGGGGAATTTGGGATTTGCACAAGTTGGTCGTGAGGGGAGGAAGGGATTGAGGTATCAGCGTAACATCTCTAATCACACAGATTTTGAGGGGATGGTGGGCTGTGAAATGGGGAAGGGGTACACGTGCAGGTCGAGCAGTGGTATTTTCTTTTGACCATAATATGTCCTTGTATGTAATATTTTAAGGTGGCAAAATTGTTCACCAATTCTTCCATTTTGGCTTCCAGGCTATCCAGTTTGCTATTTACAGAGGTTTTTTTCCTTTCCTGTGCCCGTATGCTATTGTGGAAGGGGTGCCGCTTGTGCTGCCTTGCTTTCTTTTCCAATATGTTCTCTTAAAGAAAATAAAATCTGTTAGGTGTACATGAAGCAATAGATATTAAATACTTTACGTTTCAGACTGCGGTGCGTACCAATGGGGTTACTATCATAAGTCATTGCATCATGAGGGACATTTTCTTCCAGCCATTGCTGGTGCTTGCCATTGCTGTGTAAAAAAAGAAACGTTATGCTTCTATACTATTGTATACTGCACCACCTGCGCAATTATCAGACAAACTTTAGTGTGCTTACTACTTTGTAGTGACGTTCTGGTTTTAGTACTTTCCAGTCCTTTCTCTGCCTGTTAGTTCTTTGTTCCATGAAAAGTAGCAGTGCGGTAAGATTGTTGAAGGCAGACGTCACTTCTCTTGTTGGTGCATTTGGTTATGGTGTACTCCCTATGCCTTTGTGCTGTTTATTTCATAAGTACACAGTTTGTAGAGCTACTCTATTTTCCCTTGCAATTCATGTAGATGGCGCTGTTTGTATCTGTTCCTTGTGTTTGCTGAATGGTACCACTACATAAGAGAGGCCCTGCCTTTCTGAGCAGGTCGGATTCCACCCGAAAGTCCGCAACCAGATGCATAGTCTGCGACTGCTGTGCACATTAACATGGTGCCAGCAGGTTCAGTATGTTGTACAGTACATCTTTACAAACTAAGGGTATCCTGGTAAAAACCTAGGAAATTCAGTGAAAAAACTTTGTTAAAGGGGCGTTATGGTTAAGTTGCACTAGTAAAAACCTATGAAATTCAATGGAAATACGTTGTTACACGGACGTTATGATTACAGGTAAAACCAAAAACCACCAGCAATTCCCCATTTATGGTAAACTAAGCAACCATAACTCACGCTACCACTATGCACTGCAAGGACTAACACCCATGGCATCAAAGATGACATCACAAATGTCATTGATGACATCACTGATGACATCACATGTGTGTTTAGTTTTCATGAAAAGACTCCACAAGGGATTGTTATTGTAATGTTGGCAGAAAACTATCAGAGATCATTGGAAGAACTATCATGACATCAATAGTTCATTAACCAATGCATTGCTATAAACACCATTGCATTACAGACTTCTTTCCAGTACATGAACCAACTCATGTAGAAACGTAGCCATTGTCTGCAATATTCAAAATATTTCCATGCTGTATAGTTAAATGATGAATGCTTTCATTTCAGAGTTTTGCGTACTGTGAAACATGTAATAAGTAGCTAGCCAAGAATGCCTCACTACATAATTGTACTACTATACACAAAACATAAAGAGAGCACAATGCATACAAATATGGGCATACACAGGGAAAGTAAAGTAAGCAGAAAAGTATCAGTACTACCAGAAAGTGGTCATAACCTAACTGATTATCTTCATGCACAGAAATGATTGCTGTGTTTCAAGCTGGCTTTTTCCCCTAAGTATAGGTATCATGTGATGTGCCTGAACCCTATGGAAAGTAGTGTAAGAACATATGATAAGGGTAAGGTCTGCAAACGTAGTACCTTTTGCATTCTTACTTCCTGACTGTCAGTGAAGAAAACCACCTGGCCTAGATATGTCAGTGAACAAAAAAAGTGGGAGCCAGACATGTGATGTCATCAGTAATGTCATCAATGACATTTGTGATCTCATCTTTGATTTCATGGGTGTTAGTCCTTTCAGGGCACAGTGGTAGCACAAGTTATGGTTGCTTAGCTTACTATAACTGGCGAATTTCTGGGGTTTTTCCGGTTTTATCTGTAACCATAATGTCCCTGTAACAACGTATTTCCATTGAATTTCGTAGGTTTTTACTAGTGCAACTTAACCCTTTAACAACGTTACTGAATATATATATATATATATATATATATATATATATATATATATATATATATATCTTTTTAAAGAACCATGATTGGACATTACCTTTATTTCTTTTAGCTGTGATACTTTGCTGCTTGAGTCACTATGGAATCACACTCAAACCAGAATTCCCTAAATAATCTCTTACTGTATATCCATTGTCCAAGATGGAGCATATTTATTATATACACCTCAGCAAAGGACTCACCAGACCAGTTACTGTGTTATTCTGATACCTGCTGAGAACTAGGGTGGGCTTTTTTGCTCTGGTTCTGCTGTGTCTTTGCTAATTGCATAACCCAGGATCGGGGCGTTCACTGTGTGTCTACAATGAAGAGCACAGGAACCCAGGATGCACCCATGTTTTCGAGACATGCACTGTACACATGAAATTAACCTTGGGTGATGTAGGAAATCTCAAATGAGAGAGGCCAGAGCAAACAGGCGACCGTCATTGCCCAGTTTAGTTTCAGGGAATGCACCAGGTTCTTGCTAGACCAGGAAAAACCAAGCACATCCATCATAAATGCATTCGTTCTGTGTTGGGATCAGAATCCCACACAGGAGCACCCATGCAAGGCTGCCACATGGATCTTCAAAGCAGCGGGGGTCAGCACATGTCCATTCAGCGAAAAGGCATTGAACAATGTCTGTGATTTCTTCCCCACATCCATTAGAAGGAATGTTTAATTTTGGTGATGGACTGGAGTTCTTTATAGTAATAGCTAGTGTGCGTATTTCACACTAGTTCATGCAATTTTGTCTCCGGGTGCCCATCGTTAGGGATTGCATTGTGATTATTCTGTTCCTCAATAACTGTACATGTTAACTCTTTCTGGCTACCCTTCATGGTTGCCAGCAATAAATGCTATGTTGTAAAGACAAGTCTCCCTGCAATCATCTAATGCATGCCTTTAAGCCCTTAATATGTACAGCTCACGGTTGCTTCCGGAAGCCAGGGGAGCGTAATAAATACCCAAAATGAAATAAATGCAAATGATAACCTGGATTTTTCATCTCTCATAGCACTCGACATTATGCTGGGACATCAAAATAGAGATAATTAAAAAATAGAAAGGCATATAAAAAGTTTAGCCACGCTTAAGGGCTCATTGGAAGTCCCACAGATATAAACCTTGGATTTCCACATGTGATAACTACTGTTACTGCAAGCAGAAATCAGAGTCTCCACAGCAATGTGGTTTTTCGGTTTGAAGGGCGGAAAAATATATACATTTTCAGAAAATACCACATGTAGTATTTCAGGCTTGGAATATTTTTATTCGATCACAAAATTAATTTCCATTCCTTTTAGGAGGATGGAAATGCATAGGAAACAGTAGCGAACAATCTGGTTTTACTGTACAGGATGGAATAATGCATGGAAGGATCATTATTAACCAATCTGTGAGCTATACAGAAAATGTTGTGAGTGGCTAGGATCTGATATGTCAAAATGATAACCACCTTTGGGAGTCGGAAATGCGTCAACACCCATTCAATGTAAGGGATGTCCAAGACATGCTCTCTTTTGAAGGACAAAATGTTGTTTCTTTATTGGGGGCTGCTGGAGGTGTTAGCATTTTACCTTAAAATTTTGGTTTGGGGTCGAAATATGAGCTAAATATTTACGGAAATACACCTCATAATCTGTGAGTATGTACCACCTGTGTATATGTGCCTGCCTACAACATAAAATTCATATATCATGAGTTATATACAGCTGGGTGGTAAAAAAGGCACTATTTAAAATGCTACACATCTTTTGCTTTAACGCAAGACTCATAATGCTGTGCATAATAATTTCAATCACACGGCTTTGAAGAGTCGAGCATCCTTTTGCAGCAATTTGGCGTGAAAGAATGGATTTTCCAAGAAATTCCTCTTTCCGTGTGGAAATTAGCTCCCTTGTCTTTACCTAAATAGAACACAGTTAGATCAAGGGACCTCAGTGGTTCACATCAAGACAGTGATCATATCACCATTATTATTTAAAATTCCTGTTGCCCTTCCCTCTTTAGTGTCCCCGGAAGCAAGCAATGAGCTTAGCCCAGAGCTGTCGTCCTCGTTCAGTCCAACCACGTTGCTGTTATATATTGAATCTAGAGTGTTGGTTGTAGTATTAGATACTTTGGTGACACAGATTATTGCTGAACTAAAAACAAATTTAAATACAATGGTGGAGCAAGGAGCTACTATAGATCCATCAAGGAACTATGATTGCTTTCATTGACCAGAGGATTTAATAGAAATTCAAACATCTATTGTTACTTGGAACACTAAAGGCTTTCAGTCTTTTACGAGTCATCCTGATGGATTATAGGTGCTTTTGGACACAGACCTATTTACCTTGCAGGAAACTTGGCTTCTACATGACTTTGGGTTAGATGGTTATCAAATACTTCAAA
Source organism: Ambystoma mexicanum (assembly GCF_040938575.1). Classification (NCBI taxonomy): domain Eukaryota; kingdom Metazoa; phylum Chordata; class Amphibia; order Caudata; family Ambystomatidae; genus Ambystoma; species Ambystoma mexicanum. The sequence continues at coordinate 841,952,017 of NC_090927.1, forward strand.
AAGAGGCAGATCACAATGTGAGAGGAAGGCCTTTTGGTGGCCTTTTATTGGGCACAACAAATAATCTGTTATTGAAAGAGTACACTGCAGAAAATGAGAATTCCAATATTTTGGTGGCAACGGTGCACTTGCCGGTGGTGGGGGGTGGAGCAGCGGATACTCATCTTAAATGTATACAACCCTCCAGGTGAAGGGCACACAAACAATATTATTGAGGAGATGGAGCATATGATTAGTGGGTGGTTGATGAAAAACCACAAATCTTTATTTATAGTTTTGGTGCACCTAAATTACCAAAGATTTGAGAAAAACTGAAAGGAAGAGCATGCAACTTCCAATATTGACAAATTAAAGTTGGGCTAAGATAATAGATCACATTTATGAGGAATCCACCATGGTCCCTATTTATTAATACTAACTGCCTGCTACAGTTGTACTCAGATGTTGGTGCCCCCTACTCCCTACACTTGGTCTAATGGAGTATTTTTTTCTTGGATCGATTATATTCTATTTCCAGAGTCTATATTTGAAATAGTTGCTAAACTTCAGATAATTGCAGCTGTGGCCATTGACCATGTGGTTAAGAAATGTACACTAAATATTAACACTAAAGAAAAAGTTCAAATGTCTGTTAATGCCACTTGAAATGTAACAGGGAATATAATACAATGAACACAAAAGAACAAAGAGACATTTAACTTGTACCTCTATAGTGTCCTCTTGGCGGAAATTACAGCTGAAGGACTTGAATGATCAGTTTTTGAATTTTTGTTTAACAAGAGCTAAACAATATAAAGAGGAAATACAAAATAAGTATTCATTAAAGAATTTACAGGAAAATAAAGATGTTGGCATTCTGATTGCAAAAGAAAAACGTAAATTAAATATAGATATAAAATGGACATAAATCCTTGACAAAGAAAAATCGCTGATTGTAAATCTTAAAACTAGATATAAAAATGTTATCAGGCGGTATAAAAGATCGGCCTCTACAAAACAGTGGTTCTTAGTCTTTAGTGCACTTTGCAATACTGATACTAGAATATTTTGTAATCTATACAAAAACTATGCATCAATTACTAACAGAATAAAAGAGATTAACTGTACACCCAAAGTGGTGTGGTGAGTAAATATTTGCCAATTATATTACAAAGAGTTGGACAACCAGAAAAGCCTAGGAAACAGCCCCACAAAACCAATCAGAGACAATGGGGAGGTGTTTTAGCGGCCCTGAGATTCATCCCCAAACACAAACTTGTGAAACACTTCTGTACTTAAGAATTTCATGGGCTCGATATTGCAACCTCTTCTGGTGGACAAGATCGCTTTCAAACAGTCCACTCACATATAAGGAACTATGCCATAACAAACTACTACATTTGAAACAAAAACAGTGTTATTAATCAAGTTATAAAATCACATAAAATCTAAAAAAACATTACACATCATTTCATACACAGTAATACGTGCCAAACCATCTCATAAAGTGCAAAGATTTTTAGTAATTATAAAACACAAACACCTACTGACTCAAAAAGGGTCTAATCGTGTGCAACACTTTTCACCTACGCTGGGTATTAACTAAAGAACTCCTAATAGTACAGGTTGCTCTCCTAACTCTTATATTAGACTTATTGGGCGAATCCTTTTAACATTTCCAAAAAAGGTTCTGATAATGTTAGTAACTTGCTACTGAGCACTGTTCTATAATACAGCATTTCATGCACCCAAAATGTTTTGTTCTTTCTCCGTTAATGTGGGCACTCTAAGAACTTCTTCAGGGGGACCCAACGTGCAGGTCCAAAAATGTAAGCACACTCTTCATCTTCAAAACAATGACTTATAGGCGATATTCTTGACCATGTGCAAATACTAATTTCTTAAACATTCATCGGGTTGGTAGGAAAGTCTTCACAGTAGACTGTAATCTTTAAGTTTGTCGGCAACCGTCACTGAATAGCAAGCCTGTAGCGGACATCATGTCCAGCATTGACATCAGCTTGGTGCCGTCTTGCCTCTAATTTCTTGTCCTTCTCTCCCTGTGTGGTCTCGGCGTGGTATACGTTGATTCGCGTCCATCTGCCTACTCGTCTGGCATGCGTCACAGTCACGTGTTGGAGATCACCTGACTACCATCTCCTACTTAGGTAATGATGAAATGTCACAACACACAAGTGAGAATACTGAGTTGCTGATTGACAAATTCAAACCGTCCAGAGCTCTGGGGCCAGATGGTATGCCTAATCTGATATACATAAAAGACCCTAAATACTGGGCAGTGGCTCTGGACAAATTGTTTTTCAATATTCAAAATACTGGTGCAATCCCTTTAAACTGGAAGGCCTCAATATGAATCCCAATTTTTAAAAGGGATTAAGAGAAAACTCTGCTAATTACAGGTTATTAGCTATGACGGATGAATGCTCAAAGCTATTCTCTAAACTCCTCCTACAAGAGCTACATTTATGGACAAAGAAAAATAAACTTTTTTCAAATCAACAATCTGGGTTCAAACAGGGCATGGGCATACTTTCAAGCCTATGGACACTGTTATACTCAATTCGATCCAATCTGAGGAACAAAGAAGGGTCCCTTTATATTTGTTTTATTGACTATAAAGCAGCATTTGATACAGTGTACCATACTATCTTATGGGCTAAATTGAGAGAATTGAAGATGAACCCAACTCTATTATATTTTGTAAAGGAGCTATACTCGTACACAGTGGTTCAATTAAGACTCGATCAAGAGGGTTGCCTAAGTGGGAAAATAAAAACCAAGCATGGCCTAAACCAAGGCTGCCCTTAGCCCCCACCTTACACAACCTATCTGTGGCTGACATAGGTAAATCATTGCAGGGTTGGTATCCAACATATAATATGGTTTGCCTATGCGGATGACATGCTACTTGTGGATAGAACCAAGATTGGACTCCAACTGAGTATCGACACCCTTTATACATATTCAACGAATAATGGGCCCCTTATAAACCATCAAAAACATAAATCATGGATATTTGTTCCAAAAGCCAAACACGAAAAATAATTTTTGGGAACATGATGGGAAAAAATATTGAGATTGTTCGTTCATATACCTATCTGGGCGTGTACATCACAGATACTATGATCCTTGTTGATGTAGAGAGATATATTAGCCTAAAGGTTTTATTGGGCGCACCAAATAATCTGTTATTGAAAGAGTACACTGCAGAAAATGAGAATTCCAATATTTTGGTGGCAACGGTGCACTTGCCCGTGGCGGGGGTGAGGCAGCAGATACTCATCTTAAATGTATACAACCCTCCAGGTGATAGGCACACAAAAAATATTATTGAGGAGGTGGAGAATATGATTAGTGGGTGGTTGATGAAAACCCCCAAATCTTTATTTATAGTTTTGGGGGACCTAAATTACAAAAGATTTGAGAAAAACTCGAATGAAGAGCATGTGGTCCTTCCAATATTGACAAATTAAAGTTGGGCTAAGATAATAGATTACATTGATGAGGCAGCCACCATGGTCCCTATTTATTAATACTAGCTGCCTGCTACAGTTGTACTCAGATGTTGGTGCCCCCAACTCTACTCCCTACACTTGGTCTAATGGAGTATGTTTTTCTTGGATCGATTATATTCTATTTCCAGAGTCTATGTTTGAAATAGTTTCTAAACTTCAGATAATTCCAGCTGTGGCCATTGACCATATGATTAAGAAATGTACACTAAATATTAACACTAAAGAAAAAGTTCAAATGTCTGTTAATGCCACTTTAAATGTAACAGGGAATAGAATACAATGGACACAAAAGAACAAAGAGACATTTAGGTTATACCTCTATAGTGTCCTTTTGGCGGAAAGTACAGCTAAAGGCCTTGAATGATCAGTTATTGAATTTTTGTTTAACAAGAGCTAAACAATATAAAGAGGAAATACAAAATAATTATTATTTAAAGAATATGCAGATTAGTTCCATACACCAAACACGAAAAATACTTTTTGGGAACATGATGGGAAAAAATATTGAGGTTGTTCGTTCAGATATACCTATCAGGGCATGTACATCACAGATACTATGATCCTTGTTGATGTAGAGAGAAATATTAGCCTAAAACTCTTTACAAGAAATGTTTGATTCTACACACCTTCTTTTTGTAAAAATCCAATTGGATTAAACACAAATAAAACAATTTAAAAAAAGAAGGTTTAATGCTATTTGTAATTTTGTAAAACACAAAGGTGGTTTTTCCATGGAGGGTTTGCTAAAACTATACAAAACAAGCTTGGTACCATGTTTACTCTATAATCTGGAGATTGACTTTACCCTGGAAAGTAATATGAATATTAATTTGGCAGAAAGACATATTAAAAAATAAATGGCCAAAAATATACTAGTCCTGAGTTATCGTAAAAAATATTCTCTCTTCGTAAAACAAAGCTTCCCAGTTGATGCACCCTGCACCTTTGTAAGAAATCTTTATAATGGAAAAGTGAGAAGATTTATCATGCAGGTATGGCTTGATCTTCTTCGCACAATGTCAAGAATTGGTGGTTGGAAGAAAATACCATACCAGAACACCTCTGTAGGTTCTGCAAAAAAAGAAGTGGAAACCCCTAGGCACCTCTTAACAAACTGCCCTGAATTAAAAGAGCTATATATTAAAGGGTACCACAATCTGACATATAGGTTGGAGACTTGGCCTTTTTTCCCCAGCGGGTTGTATTTTTTCTGGTGTGAGCATTTAGGGGCGTGCCTTCATTTTATAAAGTTTTCCAATTGGAGTTTGGTGTTTGGGAAAGGTAGACTGTCCCGCCATAGTTAATCAAGCAGCAATATTACTAATAGTGCTCAGCACAAATCTATTCAGCATGCAGCGAAGAGCATTTATCAGAGCAACTCTGGTGCAGCCTCCACTTAGGGTAAAGAAGTCACATTATCGACACATTATTTTGGGTCCCCAGGAAGCCGCTTTCAATTAACTCAATCACACATTTTGTTAAGAACATTTAGCAATGTCTTTGGATAATGAGTCCAGTGTAGTGGATCATTTTCAGAAATCTGTTTCCCAAAATGTTTCTTTCCTGTCTGTATTCTCTCTCTGCAGAATTGTGACTAAAGATAATCTATATGTCTGAACGGCACTACTGTTATATTACATTTGATATAATAAGACTCATGTCATGTTTTTAAGGTGGAAAGGAGTCATTATCCTTTTTAATTTTGCCTATTTGTAGGCACTGTATGACCTATTGGTATTGGAGAACAGATAAGAAGGCGATGGGTAGTGAAGAAGGACATACCATAAGTAGGTGTGAATTTTTTCCCAATCATTGGCCATGCTATTCTACACGATAACTCCAATGACCACTTGTCCCACCCTGTCCGAAACACCAACCTGGAATCCAGTTGAACTAGCACTATAGTGTGGTAACATCAAACTAACCTAAGTGCAGTCATGGGGCCATCATTGTTATTTTCAAGCGGAATCCTGAAAGATTATTGCTTAATTGTAACTGTATACCAGCTCCTGGTTTAATAGTTGAAACTTCAAAAACCTCAAATATGTATTTTAAGAGGCACAATGTAGGCTACTGTTAAATGATACACTTTTGATTATGATGATATCTTCCAGCATTTAAGAACCAACCGGTGTTGGGATCCTGAAATATTCATCAACCACAATTCTTATTGGTGCCTGTTTTACCCAGGCCTTGTGATTGCTGTATGCATGTAGACAATTTGTTTAATGTTTAGTGCTTAACTGAGCACTATCTGGCATATTCATGTAATTGTTTCTTTTCCTCATGTTTAGTTGTGTAGATATGCCTTACTTTGCCATGTGACCAAAACAGCGAAATTTGTAGAAAGGACGTATTTGGCAGGTGGCAATCAAAGCTGCATAGTTGTCACCATTGAGACAGTTCTTGCTTTTCAACCAGAACCCCTTTGTATTTTGGGAGGAGCTGTTTAGTTGTCCTCATAATATATGCATGCACCTACTACAAGCATATGAAGCACTCTTGGGAAAAATAACAGAGCTGATTCAAGATGTCACATGAGACGGGTCCACTCAATATGAAAGGTTATTGTTTTGGTTTTGATAGCACAGTAATACCAAGACTTCACTTCATTTGACTTCAGCACTGAGATGCTGTTCTGTTTTTTTCAGGTGTTTAACACACAGTAAGTTGTTTCCATTGTGCCCTACAGTATACCACTGCGAGGTCGTACCGTTTAAACCTGGCCTAGAATTCTTCTAGTGTGAGGTTGATATGGCAATAGATTTCTTTTCCAAATGCTTCAGCCAATGTCTTACTGTGGCATACAAATATGTCCTGGTCCTCCTCACCCTGCCTCTTTCTCTTTGTCAACAGCCCTATCTGCCTTCCTGCCTCCTACCTTTGACACCCTAGCTTCTGCCCCTCCCTTTCCCCTCCACCTACCAAGTGCCCATTTGTCTTTCCCACTCAGGAATCCTAGTGCCAGAAAAAACTGTTTATTGTATAATTCTGGACGTATAAGTCCTTTACACTTCAATAGCAGTGTTGTGCTTCCACAGACGGTTATTGGGTTTTGGACGAATGACTGAAGTAAGAGAGTTGGATATGTCGACTGTTTTATTATAACTTTTCAGGTCAGGAGAAAGAAGAACATCGGGAGGCAGATGCAGATGCAGGGCAGAAGGTGGAATACAAGGCTGCCCATGAGTGCCAGCAACTAGAACATGAGGAGGTTGCAAGATGCAGGATAGGAGGAGGAAGACACATTGGTAGATGAACTTCTATCAGTGGGCCCAACTCAATAGTGGCATTGATCCCCTTCTCGAGACATATACCTTCCTGATAGCCTCTCTCCCTTTAAAATTCAGCATGGCATAGAACCCTCTGATCATTTCTTTTTGTATTCCACCATATGCCTTGGGATTTATATCAGCTTTGTGTAGATACCTGTGGCCAAATGTGAACCCCCACATACCTTCTGGTAGGAGCTTATACTTGACTCTGGAGTCAATCATCATGACAATGGGTACATCATTCACGACTGTTGCCTTGGGACTCTCCAGATCTTCCTCATCATTCTTTACCATAGCAATGCACTGATCTCCCTCATCGTTATCATTGTAAGCCTTATTTACCCAGTTCATTGCTAGGTTCTTGCTTCTGCAGCATCTTGCAAGATGTCCCTTCCCCTTGCATATTATACAGATTATTCTGAGAGCCGGGCAAGCAAGTTTATTGGCCCAGTTTGACAAACTGTTGCATCTGTAGCACCTCTTTGACTGGGTTTGAGCTCTCCTGGGAAATCTGCCCCTTCCCCTGGAATGATTACAACCGGTGGCAGTGCTTTGTTTGTACATTTTATCTTCTGCAGTCCATGGCCTTCCTACTGACCCACTGTTTACAGCTGTTACTGCCTCTGGCGCTCCCTGTGGCACAATCTCTGTCTTCACTGTGATTTGTGTCTCCTTCAAACTGCACTCCAGCAAATTGACACATTTCTCAACCTCTTCAGCTATTCTCAGCACTGTCTCCAGCGGTGGGTCATCTTCTACCCACAGTGTTTCAGATGGATCTCAATGGAATGGGAATTTACCACCCTTTACAGCACTCAAATTCAGGTGGTAATTCTGCTGTAGCAAGTACCAGTAACAGTATTATTATTATATGCTGGTACCCTGGCATAATTACCGCCAGGATACCAGCAAACCCATAATGAGGCCCAGCAATCCAAGTAAGACCTCATCCTTCAGCAGACCACCATCTACTACTGACACATACGGTCAAACTAGGGAGATCTTGTTGTGCACCCCCTTCCTGAAGCTGGCCACCATCCACGTTAGATCAATGAAACATGTAAGTCTTGATCTCTTCGCTAAAACTTCAAATTCCGGACAATCTCTCTTATCTACCTCTAACTCCTCTCTCTCCCTCAGTCTAGCACTGTGTAACGCACAATCTTTATGCAACAAAGCTCATACTGTGTTGGATACTTTTCTTCACCTTCATCCCCATGTTCTCTACTTAACTGAATCCTGGCTCACTTCATTCAACTCTGCAAGTCCTGCTGCCCTTTCATCTGCTTCATCTTCTTATCCTCATACCCCTATTTCTTCGGAGGCATGAAGTGGGCGTGGGCACACTTTTTCCCAGTGCTTTTACTTTTGCACTTGCCCCCACTAATGTCCCTTCTTTTCATTCCTTTGAATATCATTTTGCTTCCTTTTCTTCTCCTTGTCCACTAGATATCCTAATGATGTATTGCCATCCATACCCCTTTCATCCAGTCGTGATGACCTTGACTTGTTACTCTTTTCTTCTTCATATTAAGTCACCTTGATTCTCTAGGGTGACTTTAATCTTCACTTGACAACTTCCCTCTTGAATAACCCATTCTATCTATTCTTGACTCCTATCAACTTTTATCCATTCCTACCGCATCCCACAACTTTGGTTCTTCACTCGATTAGCTGCTCAGCCTGACAAACAACAAACTAAGGATGGTGAAATGAAAGCCTGGGGTTCCAGCCTCTCATGAAGCCCTTCATTTGAACCTAAATGTCTTGTCCCCATAAACCTTAGCAATCCTCTTATGGTCATAAGTAGAGTCTCTAGACTGCCCCCCCCCCAATCTTCCAATTTCCAAATCCTTGCTGTGCACAGTGCGCAATGTATCTATTTCAGAAATTAAGAGTAGTGTGCTACTGTGATTTTGCACCCTGGAGTCCAATGCATTGAGCGGCCTACTGTGTTTTGTTCTTAGGCGCCCAATGTAATTCACACAACTGGCTGCTAGATATCTCTCTTTGGCCCAACTCTGTGCTATGTTATTCCTAGATACCACATTAGGAATCTGCCCTTTCTCGAATCCCTAGTACAAAAAACCCTTAAGAATTATTCTCACCCACTAGCTACTTGGTACACACTGCTGTGTGTTCCCTAGACCTTACACTCCTCTCTGTGTTCACCCATTCTGACAAAAAGACCAGTCACTGAATGCTGTCCACTGCCAGACATATTAGGACACTCCAGGGTGCCTCAGGGTATCACCCCACAAGTACCTTAACTGAAAGGTACCACTTCCAAGACACTTCCATGACTGCACCAGATCAATTCTAAATTGCCACCGGAGCCTCCACTCCCTGCACCGACCTTCTCAACCTCTACCCCTAAAGATACATATTACAGTACTTTCACCAACTATCCACTTACACACAGCAACTAAATATCCCTCCAACAGACGACAAGCAACAGAATCCTACACCACTATAATTAATGTAAATACCACAGTGCCACCCAATGCATCCTTGCACACAAGGCTCCACTTTGGACACAAATGCCTCTATCCTCATGAAAGAGGACACCTAAAGCAGACGTGCGTGCATGGCACTTCCGGTCAGCAGGCATTAACAAAACAGCAATGATATCTTGCATTTTCCCTCTCTCCACTAATCCCTACCACCCCCTCTCTTTCAGACACCCTAGGGTGCTTGGAGACCATGCAAGTAACAGCAGTGCACGGTATAAATCCCAATAACATAACATAACATTATGGACACTGCACAATATGTGCAATACAGCTGTTTTGCAGATACTGTCGCTACCACATTTTTGTTAAATTGATATACAGTTTAAACGAAAACTATTGTTCCGCTGTGCTTTGAAATGTACCATTTACCAGAATCTTTACAATGAATTTCGTGCAGGAATATCTCCAAACCCCTCTTTAAATGTACCTTTAAATCCAAGTGTTGACCGATATTACTGTCCGAGTGTGCACATGTTTAGCAAAAACCTTGTTAAAGAAATTAATGAGAAGCTTAAAACCCATATTGCAATTGTCTTTAAATTCTAATAATTGTTTTAGCAATGGTAGTGGTGAAATGTGCTTTATTTAAAGTGCAGCATTAGACATATACTGACCCAATAAAGTACAAAGCGTATCACAAAAAATGGTGCTCTGCGATTGTGGGCCACTCTTTTGCTAACGTTGTCACGAAATAAACATTACCCAGTAAACAAAGTTGTTTCCCTAAGGAGGCTTTATTCCAAAATAAAATCTCCCTGGTGCATTTATACTGAAATGGGCCCCCCCAACTCCCCCTGAAAAATATGTTCATCCTCATAACAAGAACTAAAATTGACATTTTTTTCAGAAGTGTTAGATAATATTCTATTTCCCACGCCCCAACCGAGATTTCATGTCACAAGGAAGTCTCAGGGAGGGGAATTCCTTCTGAAATAAAATTCCAGGGGAACAGTGTGTATGGAGGTGGTGCATTTTGCCAAACCTGTATTTTGTCCTAGCTGTAGTTATTCAGCACACCCCGCAAACACAAACACCTTTGCAGTTACGAAGCTTCAAGCTGGCATATCAAGTAGATGCTGAGATTCAACTCCCTTACACACACACACACACACACATTGAGACCTTGTGGGAAGAAAGAGCACTGAAAAAGCCCGGTGTCAGTTCTCCATCTGCCGGTCACGCTCACTTTTGCCGCCATTAACCGCAGTAGGGCGGAACAGCCTCCATCTTGGACAGGCTTCCGATCTCTTATCTAGCGGGCCCTAAACGGCCCTTGACATGAACTTGACTGAGGAGAAGAGAATGAGGCAAAGAGACGGAGTAGGCGAGAGAGGGAAGGCGTAGCAGCAGTCGGCCTTCTTTTCGTATTTCCGATTCCTTTCTCCCCTGCTCAGTCTTTTGTGTCAGCCTTCAGAAAGGCTGGCTTTGACTGGCAGCCTGTCACAGATCAGTTCCCACCTAAAGCCGCTTGGCAGGGAGAGGTGACGGCCCAGGATGGGATCTAAGTGGGTTTATCAGTGCTTCTTTACGCCTCGTGAGCTTCTTGACACAAAAGGAAAGGGTATTAAAGATCTAAGGCGAGCCCAAAAGCGTGAAAGCTCCTTATAGGCTGCAGAACGTGGATGTGACCGAATTGCTAAATATTCGGCAGGCTCCGCTATTCATTTTGCCAATGGAGGAGAATGAATTTTTGTTGCAGAAATGAGTGTATGTTCCGCTTGAGAGCAGCTTGGAGGAGGGGAGGTGCTCCTAAAACAAGCGCTTTGCATATGGCAACTATCCCAGCGCACAGCAACGTCAATGTGTCTGGGAAATGACAAAAAAACGCACGCCTTTGAAAATCGTGCAGAAGCGTTGTCAGGCTCCTCTTTTTATTCCTAATACTGTTAACTACCTCGAGTCAAATGTGTGCATTTACTCTTAGCCTAATGGGCGAAAATGTACATTGTGCTAAGACACTAGCCGTTTATTTGAGGATACGTTGGTGTCTCACATTATGAAGTACGCTGATTTCTATTTCAACTTGGAAATAGCCACGGGGGAAAACATGTTGAACCTATGGTTTGTTTTTCCAAAAATACATCTTTGTTCTTGGTCTAGATTGTTGCTCTCAGTCACCCTGAAGTAGATTCTACTCTCGTCCTCTCATGCAATGCAATAGCCAACGTGTACACAGACTCCAAAATGGCGGGTGACAGGTGATGAGATGCAGCAGCATAAGTAGAAGCAATAGCATTGAGTGTTCTTCCTACATGGTGGGAAATCTTGAACTTTGGCCACAGAGAAGTAAAAGGAAGTGGCATGGGCAATTGTGCTCCTTCAGTACGGCCTCACCAGGACATTGCCATGTTCATAAATGAACTACAAGCAGCTTAATTCTGCCAAGCGTTCACTACCCGAATTTAAACTGAAGCTTTCTGCGAGAAATGAGACCCAGTGCGCCATTGCTAAGAGGAGACTTGTTTTAAGAACGTGCTGCTCCCTTCTTTACTGCTTCCCTTTATTTCTCATCATAAGTCTGCCATCCCTCCACCTCTTAGATCGATGTCCGGAAGCCACCTGTGTGTAGCCCACGGCACCTAACAATTCACCAAAAAATAACTGTGATAAATACAAGCAATTCAAACAATGAACACAGTGAACACTAGAGGTGCACGCTTCTCGTCTTGCCTGCCCCAGCAAACAAGTGCTGACACCAAGAAAGATTAATGCCATTAATAAACAGTGTCAGGTTTTTAGTGTAAAAAAAAAGAAAAACATTTGACAACCACGTTGTGCACATTTAGACCCGCCTGCATTTAAAATTGGAGATGGAAAACTACCAACAATGGTAATATGTTTGCTCAAGTGGTTCTGAATTACCTCTGAGAGAGCACAAAGCGCAACTGGTCTATGATGTAAATGTGACACATTGAATTCAGCCCTGCAGGAGTACAAGGATGAGTAGAGTCTAAAATGCCCACTCAGTCCTCAGACTTCTACAAACCAAGAGCCAACACAATCAAAACGGTAAAATAGGCACAGTTATGAGATATACCACCTTTGCTTTTTGTGGTCATGTGGGCCGGGGGAAGGCCATACTCTCAAGAAGATTGTGAATGTGAAACAGTAGGAACACAAGCAGCAAAGTATAACCGTCTAAAATAAAGGACTGTCCATTCAAGAATCTATCAAAATATACACGTTAATCAAACACACCATGTACTAAATAAATAACTAGAAAACACTGTAAAAACCCACAACTGTAGAAAGAACACAGCATATGCAAAGGTAGAAAAGATGCAGCACTCTGGATAATGAGACACAGGGAGAAAAGGCAATTAAAAGACCACAATGTTCAAACAGGATATTTCTTCAGGTTGCACTAGGGATTAAAATTACCTATCCAGTCTCTGGAGCCAAAGGATGGACATGGGTGGCAGATACCAGTCTATAGTACCTTTCCAAATGTCTTTGTGGTTCAACAGTATCGAACCAGACTCCTCAGCATCAATCGCGGGTTCTTCTAGGGTCGAGGATGCAGCAGTAACGATGGTCCAGAGGCAAGCTGGTATCGAATAGGGATTGAACGAAAGAATGCTGCGGTCTCGAACTATCTAACCGAGCTGTGCGGATTGGGTGATCTCCAGGCTCGGTTGGCAGTCCAGGTTCAATGGGGGTTGAACTGGTAACCGGATGCGCAGGCAAGTCTATCAATTGTGGGGTCAAAAGAGAAGCCATGCTAGACCCTTATTGTGAGAGTGAAGTTGGCTAATGTGGAGTTCCATTGAAATATAAAAGCCAGTACAAAACAATGATTTTGCCATACGGCCTAGTGAAATGGAAAGAAATCATGTAAAACTGCAGACGTGCATGTGGAAAGAAAAGACTGATTGGAAACACTGCGCATTTGGAAGATAAAAAGGAGGAATGATGCCTGACATTTAAGAAATAAAGTCAAGCGACAGATTGCGTTTATCAGGAATAAAGAGACTTCGTTTCCATCATATAAAATGACAGCATGTAAAGAGAAAGGCCTATTTCGTTTTTGTAGCAGTGACACTGGTGTCCTATGTTAACTATGGCCTATTTGTGTGCATTAAATTACAAATGAATTTACCTCTCTTCTAATATAGTAGAAAAGAAAGATTGTATTTAAAACCCCATGCCTAGATATAATGCTAAAATGTTACATGTAAGTACATCCGGTTGATTTAAAGCAGTATTTTCTGAAGTGTGCATGCAGCTGGTATTTTCCCCACTGAACTGAAAGTCTCTGCCTTTGAAAACTTGACCTTGAGACTTTTGGCTGAGGACCCCTAGGCGAAGAAGGTCTGGTTTTCAAGTTAAATGCTAAGATATATAGAGAAGTAGATCAGAATTATGGGATTTACAGATAACATGACAAACAGAAATGACCCTTAAGGACAATCCTCCCCATACATTGTGCTCAGGGCAAAGACATTTTAAGCCAAGTAGTAAGAGGGTAGAATAAACATTGGGCTAGCAGTTGGCCTGGTCGCATGATCCATGAGATTTTGACAATGTAGGAGTGTCATCAGCACTATAAGAGGTTTTTTCCACTTTATTTCTGGAGGATGTCAACTGCTGGACTCTTGTGAGGAACAACTAGAAGAGAGGCCTCGATCCGTACATTGGAGACAGTAATAGGGAAATCTAGATGCTAGCTGAGACCCCCATCAGAGGAGCCAGAGGAAGTCAGGGCACAAGAGAAAATCCTTGACTGAAGCCCTTGCCCAGATCTGTGCTGTTCTCAGAGGAGCCCTGCTGTTTTTCCCTGGATGCCCCATAGTCAAGGCATCCCATGTAAGTAGACTAATCCAAAAGCCATCAATTGTGTGGGGAGCTACCTGCCTTCACCCCTTTCCATTAGTGGGCAGGGGGGTGAAACTGGGTAGGTCCGTCGCACATTTTATTAAGTCTCACTCAAATGTTTTCCCATAGAAAACCACTCTCTCTGTGGAAATTGAATGTGTATAGGCCTAGCACCTTTAATTAATGGATTGCTGGGAGTAAACACATACATCTATACGCTCCCAAAATATATTATGACCCAACTAGTAAGGGATTTCCATGAGTGAGGACCCTAGACTGGGTGATAGAACAGGCCACTCAGATTTGTGAGGTTCAAAAGCCCTCTGAAAACAAAAACAACTAACTCATGATCTGGGTCCTATGTTGAAGGCTCAATAAAACCCTCAACTGGAAACTGCTGCCCAGAATAACTCAGCACCCTGGGGGATCAATGACGGGAAGAAACCTCTGACAACCAACAGGTTCCAGAGGATTAGGCCCGGGTGGAAGGGAGATGCAAAACCATAGAGGAAGCTTCCTTTCCCACCGGAACAAAGCCCATGGAAACCTCTAAACCTGAACATAAATCTTCTACCCCAGAAAAGTTGTAACCTAAAGAACAGAGGTAGGAGAAATTGAAAGCCAAAGACAACCCACTTTGTGGAGGAAGTCCACATCATCCCTTTTGAAGGAGAAGAATCCCTGGAGGATTCCCAGAAGAAAACCTTCTCTTTCAGTGATGGAGGATCCCTCCCTGGAAAAAATGGGTCCCAAAACACCCTGATTTTGATGGGTAAGTATTGAAACTGATTCAGATCAAGAAGCTCTTCAACCCAAGCAATGTCACCCAGAGAACCCAGAAATCACACAAGGATCATTCCCCAGACATGTTCGGGTAAATGTCTCCAGGAAAAGGGGGACAACAAGGAATCAGGGAAAAGGGAGACTTCCCAATCCCACATGTCTGAGGGTGCAAAATCTTTTTTAAAGATTCCCGCACTCCGACACAGAAAACTGTCCAAGATCAGACAGTGTTGGAGTTCAATATAAAAAAGTTAACCACCAAGCTGGCACAGAATGCACATTTTCTTTGCCCCCTTGAGGATAGAGAAGGAAGATTGTATGCGCTTTCAACAAGGTACAGGGTCAGTGTGTATTATCAGCGCTAGTGGACACTGGATCACAAGCCACCCTCCTGTCCAAAAAGGACTTTGACCAACTAAATTCAGTAAGGGGGAGAGTCACCAAATTTCCCTCAAATCTCTTCCCGGACAACTCCAAAACTTTGATGGGAATGATATTTCCGTCGAAGGTACTGCAGATCTCGAGATAAAAATTGGGCGACATAAGGTGAAACACCCGGTGATAGTTGTTGCTTCATAGGACACACCTTGTCTATTGGGGAATGACCTCCTTCAGAGGTTGTCACCCCTGATGGATTGTGTAAACAAGGTCCTCTGGACTCAGATTAACCAGTCAATTAAATTAAATTAAAACAAAGCACAAATTACTTGTTTGAAAGGCACATGCCACATGATTGAACAGCGATCCGACAAAATAGAATACCATTTTAGGAACAATCAAGTCCCAGACCTCACAGTCATCTCTGTAGAAGAAGAAACTGGGGATCGGAACCCCTCTGCATTCTTGAAAATCAACATCCCTCCCAGTTTTAAGTGGCATTCCACAGTGGAGGAAATACTCTGAAGTTCTATACTAATAAACAATCAGAGAAAAACCCAAATCCCATGACAAAAGATGATGAAAAACCAGCTCAAAGTTTGACCGACATCCAGATAAAGGGTGAACAGCAGTTTTTCCCCCAGTCAGAAACATGAGGGGGAGCAATCTGTTGTTGCCAGAGTGTGCCTGAATAAATCATTATTCAGGAAACTCCCTTAAGATCAGGCCATTCCCACATTTAAATTGATTGATAAGTTGGAAATGGGCCTTTAAAACTCCAAATTCCAAACATCTCCAGCCTAGCAGGTGCATGCTAAAAATTTTCATTGGTGACAAAAGCATAGAACAAAATTGTTGGGTTGTGAGAGATGTCCCCTCTGCCTTTTACTTAGGCAGCGACATTCTCAATCAATTCACAATTAATTTGCACCTAATTAATAACAAAGCCTGCTCCCGACTGGGGGGTAACCTCATGGGCGTTGACTACATTGAGGAAGAATTCCGGTCAGCTCAATTGCTGACATATGTGGTTGAAGTTCAAGTGAGAGAAGAGGTTACCATCCCAGTACATGTGAGACAATTTACAATTCCCCTAAAAATGAAACGAGAACAGAACCTCAAAAACAAGGATGCCTATTTAAATTTGAATTATCATCTCCAACAGCAAAGTTTGTATTTACATCCAACACTCCTAGTCGACCTAGAACACAATGGAATGGCGGTTGATGCCCAACATTATTCTATTGATTTAGGTAATGAGATCATTGGACCAATTCCAAATGACTGCTACAATTTTAACAACGGTATGCCAGCAGAAAAGATTTTCACCAGGCAAGGGGGTATTTTCCGGTGTACTCTTCCTGCCCTTATGGTGTAAAAGAGGTGACCTGTTACATCAGGAAGGATGAGGTGGTATTCTGAGTTGACAGTGTCTACCTCCCATACTTAGAACCTCACATGCAGGCCAACACCATAAAAAGAGATCTCTCCACCGAACTGGAAGATACCACTGAAATTTCCAAGCCCACAGTCTTTTCAGGCTTTAAGCAGATGGTAAAAGTACAAATCAATCTCGCTGATGCTGTGAGACCAAGGAGCAAACACAGAAGCTGAAACCGGTGTTTCTGGATTTTTAGGATATCTTTGCCATGGATTCATATGACTGTGGATGTACAGAGATACATTCAACCACCATACCCACGGTGCCCAAGATGGCTCCAGTATTTGTGATGAAATATCGGGTGCCTCTCACATCCATGGAGTCACTCACAGAGATTATTAAAAATTTAGAATCCTGTGGGATTATTCATCCAATCCACAGTACCTTTAATAACCAGGTACTGGATATACTCAATCCCAGTGGGCAATGGAGACTTTGCGCAGAACTAAGTTAAATAAAATGGTCCACATGTCAAGATGGCCTCTTCCCTACATCGATCCGTGACTGGCCCAGATGCAAGGTTCAAAGCTGCATGCAACCATTGACCTGATGAAGGGTTACTGGACCGTACCCGTGAGTAGGGAAGACCAGTACAAGCTTGCCTTTACCTTCTGGGGACAGCAGTACAAGTAGACCTGAACCCCCTTTGGATACAAAATCTCTGGCAATGAAATGAATAGCTTCCTACATGAGGCCATGCTGGATTTGGGCAAAAGGGGAAACCTGGCCTATGTACATGGTGTGTTAATCAAGAGCTCAACTGTAGAGGAACATATAGTGGAAATTTGGTATGTTCTGACCCATTAGCAGAAAGCTGGAGCAAAACTGTCCTTTCAGAAGGCACAGTGATGTAAGGCCAGCATGAACTTCTTAGGGCACAAAATCACCCCTCAGGGACTCAGTCCCCAGGTGAAAAAGGTGGAAGCATTATTGAAATTGAAAGACCCGACTACTCTGTGATAACTAAGAAGCCTTCTTGGACTCACTAATTATAGTAGAAAGTTCATTGAAGACTACGCAGAGGTAATTCGATCCATGGTCCATTTAGTTAAAGCCAGGGTCAAGTGGGAGTGGGGTCGGAAACAATCTGAGGCAGTAAAACAACTAAAGAGAAGCCTTTCCCAAGCACCTTGTTTGGCTTACCCCATAAAGAATGAGGAGCTCTTCTTGGAGACACGGTTCTCAGATACTTTCTGAACAGAAGTATTTTACCAAAAGCATGACATGGTCAACAAAGTAATCTCGTATGCAAGTTGTTTGTGGAGGAGAAATTAAATGATTGCGAAAAGGCACTCCTGGCAACGGTGTGGGCATTGAAGAATTACAGCCCGTTCATCCAGGAGGAGCACATCATCATGGAGACTCCTCACCAACCCTTGCAATACTTACAAAGTGACCGAATTAGAACAGGGAGCGTAAGTAATTCCAGAATTACTTCTTGGATTCTGTCAATGCAGATATGGATAAAACAAGAAGTGTCCTCTAGCGCAAGGTTTGGCTGACTTGCATGACTGTGCTCAAGAAAACTGCCTCGACGATGAAACTCTAAGGACCAATGACAATATGGAGGCGTACCTTACTCCCCTGCACAAAGTCTATGAGGAAGACACGTGTTGGGGGATACCCACAGTTTATGTGGATGGTTGCTCCTACCATGTTGACAATCATGGGGAAAACGAGCTAGTGGCTCGCATTGGGAATGCTTGGGTGAATGATATCCCACAACCCTCTGCTAGGTACAAAATAGGTCCCTGAAGTAGTCAGGTGGCAGAGGTGATGGCGGTTCATCAAACCATCCTCACTGCCATGCAACACCATCTCACAGAACTGGTCATAATCACTGATTCAGATTATGGGCCTCATCACGAGTTGGGTGGTAATGCCAGCGCTAATAGCGCTGGCGCTATCTGCCCTACCACCAAACCCACCGGCGCTATTAGCGCCGGATCACGGGTTTGGCGGATTTGGAAATCCCCATTCCCCATTGAGCCCATTCGGGAATGCCCCATTCCCCATTGGGCTCAATGGGGAAATTTCACACTCATACCGCTGGCGGATTTCCCGCTGGCGGTATGAGCGTGAATTTTCAGCGGATTTCCCCCCAGCTCAGAGCTGGGAGAAATCCGCCAAAGCCCTGATTTGGCAGACCCTTAAATCCGGCGGTAAAAGCGCTACCGCCGGATTTAAGGGTTACCGCCAAACTCGTGATGAGGCCCTATGTCAGGAATGGGTTCGTGGAACACCTGATTGATTGGAAACATTTAGGTATTCTGTGTGTGAAAAACAAACCGCTCAAGCATGGGAAATTAATGCAATCAATTGAGGATCTATTGACTTATAATGAGATGACCATTGATTGGAAAAGGGTCAGATATCACTCCGAAATAGAGGGACCAGACAAAACTGGAAATGACTTGGCTGACCAGTTGGCCAAAACCGGAGCCATTCATGGGGATCTCATAGAAACCAAAAACCTGTTGGGGGATATCCCGGTCACTGCTGTCACCAGGTCCCAAACTCATGCCAATAATGAACTCTCAACTGCCCAATGGAGTATAGAAACCCCATATGCAGAACTGATTACTGCACAAAAAGAGGACCCAATTATTGGGAAATTTTAACAACATATTGAAGACCCTGTGAATTTTCCTCTGACAGAATCTGATTATATAGGGAAGGAGGATCTCCGGGTGTTGATGATATTTTCCAAAATGATCCCAATCCAATATGTTTTTTTGTTACGGAGATCCATATCTGAGTGTAGCCAGTGGGTGGTACCTGTTTCGTTCTGAAGGCTGGTGTTAAGCCACGCCCATGATACAGCCACAGATGGTCATGGGGGTATCATACAATATTAGAAATCCTGGGTGAGGTTGCATATTGGCCACACATAAGCCAGGACATTGACATCTACTTAAAGGGGTATCTTGTGTGCTCAGTTTCATCCAAATTCTCTCACACACAGAACTACCCTACAGAAAAGGGGAATGACACTACCTTGGTTGGATTTGCAAGTCGATTTCATCGGGTCAGTGATTCGCTCCTCTGAAGGACACAAGTACGTGTTGACAGTGAAGTGCTTGTTTACCAAGTGGGTAGAATGTCTTCCAGCCTTGAATTGCAAGGCAGAGACAGCTGCCGCACTAATGATCAATCACATCTTCTCTTGTTTTGGCCTTCCCCAAGGGATTGGGTTGGACCGGATAAGTCAACCAGCTAGGATATGACCAAGATGTGGGAGATTCTAGGGGTCAAAAGAAAACTCCACATTGCCTACCGCCTAGCCTCAAGCAGGGGAGTTGAGAAGTACAATAAAACAACTGTGTGCATCTTGAAGAATTTTGTAGCAGACTCTGGACCAAGTTGGGACATCCGATTATCACTTGTCCTAATCTCCATCAAGTTCACGCTGTCTTCTGCAACCAAAATGTCTCCATTTGAGCTCATGACTGGACAAAAAATGCTGCTACCTCAGCATCTGCTCTACAGAACTGAAGAGCAGACCCTGATCAACACATCCAATACCCCTGAGTACATTGAGAATTTACAGAAACACTTTCAGCATGCTTTTCCTTATGCTCAGTGAAATTTAGAAAAGTCGGCAGAAGGAATGAAAGCCTACTGCGACTTAAAAACTACCAAGAAGTAAGTAGGAGACAGGGTCTACCTGTACAATTTCCAAAGAACCAGACCAAGGAGCGGAAGTTCCTCCCCTCTTGGCGTGGTGCCTTTTAAATCATCGATAAAATCTGCTGTCCACCCAGACAGACTTTATGACTGATTGAAAATAATGTATACTCATAAAGAATGTATAAAATCAAAAAATATATATAAATAATGTGTGTAGAAATGTTCATGTAAGGGAAATAAATGTCAATGTGTTATGTGATGTGTTTTGTTTTTCAAATTGTATGCCTATTTACGGGGAAAATAAGTACTGTATAAAATACTTAACTTCTCTTTTACTCTGAGCAGATTCACCAATTCCTTAACTTCACAGCCTGAAGGTAGGAGGTTCCGAAAAGGGAGGGTTCCAGGACCAAACCCCAAAATCTGAAAAGATTGGAGTACATACCAGAGCACCACTCCTTCAGGACAGAAAAAGATCAGACGTGCGCCAATGAGGAAATTCATGGAATGACCCAAAGCAAAAAGAAAACAAAAACCCCACTCGCCCTTGCTCTTTTCTACGGATCAACCGAGTCAAAGACCCAGGGGTGGGGGAGTACTTGTGGTATAAAGTAGAGAGATGACGGATGGAGAGGCCATGTTAGGCCCCTATTGTGAGAGTGAAGCTGGTTAAAGTTGAGTTCCATTGCAATAGGAAAACCAGTACAAAACAGTGATTTCTACATAAGGCATAGTGAAATTCCTAGATATTATGTAAAGAAATTATGTAAAATTGCAGCAGTGCACATGGAAAGAAAAGACTCATGGAAACACTGCACATTCGGAAGATAAAAAGGAGGAATGATGCCTGACATTTAATAAATACAGTCAAGTGACAAACAGCATCGATCAGGAATAAAGAGAGGTAATTTCCATCAAATCAAATGACAGCCTATAAAGAGAAAGGCCTATTTAGTTTTTGTGGCAGTGACACTGGTTTCCTATGTTAACTATGGCCCATTTGTTTTCAATAGATTAAGACTGAATCTACCTCTGTTCTAATATAGTAGAAAAGAAAGATTGTATTTTAAACCCCATGTTCAGATACAATGCTAACATGACACATACAAGCACATCTTGACAATTTAAAGCTGTATTTTCTGAAGTGTGTATGCAGCTGGTGTTGTCCCCTAGAAGTGAAAGGTCTGTGCCTTTGAAAACTTGACCTCAAGAACTTTGCCTGAGGACCCCTAGGTGAAGAAGGTCTGCTTCTCAATTTCAATGCTAACATATACAGAGAAGTAGATTGAAATTATCTCATTTACAGATAACGTGAGCTACAAAAATCACCCTTAAGGTCAAACCTCCCCATATATCGTACACTAGCTCAGAGCAAAGACCTTTGAAACCAAGGAGGAAGAGGGTAGAATAAACATCGGGCCAGCAGATGGCCTTGTCACATGTTTAAAGTTAAATGCAACTTAAGGGAAGAAATGGTGGGGCCATAAGAAAAGGAGAACCTATTATGCAGTACCATTGATTAACATTGGACTCCTTTTTCCCTAATAAAAAGAAAATTGTGCGTCCCAGTGAGCACAGCCCAGATTCATATCAAAGGGTATGAAGAGCCGTCAGGACCATATAGAAACAGAATTTGTGTGATGGATGTAATTTAAGTTATGATCAAAATTATAATTCTAGCATTTTATAACGGGCTCTTTCTGAGTATGGCGGTAGGGGGTTAATGGCACCGGTAAGGATGCCGGTGCCGTTAACCCCCTAACGCCACATTCCGAGGTCCCTTGGCGGGTCCCACCAGGAACGGCTGGTCTGTGCGCCGTCCTTAGCGGGACCCGTTAAGGGACCATGGAGCTAATAACGGGCCCGCTATTTGCGGGCCGTTATTAGCTCCTTTCCCATTCCCATTGAGCCCTATGGGGGCTCAAATGGGAATGGGGAATGGTATTCAGAATGGGGACCTACCGGGTCCTCCAAGGTCGGAATGACCCGGTAAATCCCCATTCTGTCTACCCGGACATGGGTTTGGAGGCAGCCATGGTGCTAATAGCACCATTGCTACCTCCAAACTCTTAATGACCCCCAACGTCTGAGGAACTGGAAAAATTGATAGCGTGATAGACGGTGACGTTAATGTTGGAAGCATGTAGTATCAGATTTGTAACTATTACAGCGCAGCCACAAAGTGTGAAAAATGGGGGCTCTGCCCAGGATGAGAGTGCCCACATAATATTAATATTGGCTGACTCACCAAAAAATGTAGAATTCAGAAATATATAGATTCATTTAGTTATCTGAAAGATTAGGGTAGCAGCCATGTTAGTAGATTTTCAGAACACAAACTGTAAAACCCATTTTGAGATGACAAATCTTTTTCCTCCCTCAGCCTCTCTAACCTACACCTCTCAACTCCTGGTCCTATCAACATGCAGTGGGAGTATTGGTGAGTGTGGAAGGGAGAGAGCAAGCCGCTTCTTACCTTGGGAATTATGCCAATGTAGGAGTGTCATCAGCCCTAAAAGAGGTCAATTTTGCATCAGAACATGGCTTATTCCTCTTTATACCTGGAGGCGGTCTACTACTGGACTCTTGCGAGGAACAACTAGCAGAGAGGCCTCAATCCGTACATTGGAAAAAGTGACAGGGAAATCTTTAAGCTAGCTGGGACACTATCAGGGGAGCCAGAGGAAGTCTGGATGCAGGAGAAAATAAATCCTTGACTGAAGCCCTTGACCAGATCTGTGCTGTTCTCAGAGGGGCCCTGCTGTTTTTCCTTAGATGCCCTATAAACAAGGCCTCCCATGTAAGCAGACATATCCAAAAGCCATCAATTGTGTGGGGAGATACCTGCCTTTATCACCCTCTCTGTGGAAATTGAATGTGTATATCTGTAGCACCTATAATTAAATTAAATCAATTTATTCCCATATAGAAAAATAATGGGATGAGTGTTGTTAGAGTTTGAAACTAACAAAATGCATGCCAAGTGTTATAGCCGGTAGAGACAATAAATACTTGGGTTACTGTCCTTCTTAAACCCCTGACTTATGTCCAAATTTCACATTTAGTCCCTACCATCCCAAACCAGAATTACCAAGCATTACATCTCAATTGTATGTGTGTTGCAAAACAAAATTTCCCATTTATTCCTGTGCATCCCTAGCCAGAATCCCCAAAGCACTGCATGTCCTTTGAATGTATGTTAAAAAACAATTTCCCCATTTGAGTTCCTTTTCCAAAGCTTACTTTTCAAATAAAAGCCTAAAAAACTATTTCACCATTTGAGTTCCTTTTCCAAACCTTGTTTTGCAAATAAAAGCCCAAAACGATTTTCCCAGTGAGTTTCTTTCTCACCTATTGTGTTTTTAAAAATAAAGCCAAAAAGATTTTCTCTTTGAGTTTCTTTCTCAAACATTCCCTTTTTCTCAAAATAAAGCCAAAACAATGTTTCCATTGTGTTCCCACTCCCTGGACAATGCCTACAAATCAGAGGAGTCATATCCACTTGATGCCTCGAGGGTGGGGGTTGCTGGGAGTAAAGTCTATTGGGACAAACTAAGCAATTACTCTGTGTTTTGTATGTTTCCATTTGGTTCATTTGCATCTGAAGGTCTGTTAAACCTGTGTTAGTCAATTGGTGCAAGAAATTTGAATTTGTTATTGATGTAAGGCAGCCTCGGTACACTTTGCAGGTCAAACACTTAAGGTTTATTCTTAGTTACATCAAGATTTTACAATACAGAACACCACTGGGACCCATCTCTGAAGTAGGACCAGCTCCAACTGACATGAGATGGAACCTTCACACACACTCACGGGACAACATTCTACAACGGGACTCCAACATTCTCACAGTTCATGCCTTCACAAAGAAGCACTTTACAACATATCTCCTCTCTTACTTCAAACACACACATAAACAAATCTACTTTACAACATATATCCTTTTCCCACAAAAACACAGCACAC
Source organism: Ambystoma mexicanum (assembly GCF_040938575.1). Classification (NCBI taxonomy): domain Eukaryota; kingdom Metazoa; phylum Chordata; class Amphibia; order Caudata; family Ambystomatidae; genus Ambystoma; species Ambystoma mexicanum. The sequence continues at coordinate 841,976,333 of NC_090927.1, forward strand.
ATTCAAACAGCAGCTTGCACCTTTTATAGAGCCTTTGCTACTCTAAAAACAACATGGGATTGACTACACTGCCAGCTTAGAAACACTGATGGCTCAGGCGCGACCCAACCACCATCCAATGGAGGTGTGACCTCTCACTTCACCTCTGTGTAAATCACAATCCCACCTAGGATACATGGTGGTAGGCACTACCTCCCCACGACAATTTTGAGGTAACCCTCCCTCTACTAATAAATGGTCCTTGGCATGACCTAACCATTACCACCTTGTAGAGGCGTGACCTCTTACTAAATATATTGGGAAACATAGTACTCCCACATATATATATGAGTGCAGGCATGACCTCACCCCCTTAACCATTTCTGAGGCATGACCTTGTATAACATCTTCTTTGGGCATGACCCCTACTTCACACCACTACTCTAATCTGACACCCAGATTCTCAATGTGGGAGGCATGACCTCCCTTTATTTAAGGATATTGGGCACGGCCTCAACTTAAACATTTGAGGGTACATGACTCCTGTACATTTGGTGACATAATCACTCTGATCTCTCTGTCATCCTTGCTACATTTCAGATCACTTAGCGCAATACTTCCATCCTTACCAAGAATGATCTACACGTTCAAATTATTACAATTTTGTTTGGTTGTGCTAGGACCAAACCAAAACATGCATGGTGAAAAGTCATTGTGTAGTGCTAAAAGTCTTTGTTGTATTGCACAACTTAAGCCCTGCAATGCCTCAAAAAGAATGACCTCTAGCCTACTTACACTGGCTCAAACATGTTGCCGTACCAGGCATACATCACGCATATACAATGGTCTAGCAAGGCAATAACTCATTTCTATAAAGTCCATAAATGTCCATTAGTAGTCTACAGATACCTGCAAAGCCTCAACATCATTATCACTAACTCACACACACAGGCTCTTCCATTTCACCACTCCTGGCATATTTCACGCTCTTCACTTAAAAACACTTAACATAATGACTGTATTTCTAAAAAGTCCATAAAAGTCCATAGATGCCTGCAAATCCTTAAAAAGTTATATCCCGTATTGCAGCATTTGTTAATCATTAATTCAGCCAACTACTTCCACAGGCCGCTCTAGCACACATACCTTACATGCATAACAATTCTAACCAGAACAGTGACATCTCATAAACCATGTCATACCTTGTAAAAACGAATTTTTAAACAAAAGGATACTGCAGACGTAATATCACCCGATAACTTAATTTTCTTCTTCACAATTATGTTCCATTAATGTGCACAGCACTTCACTGCTTTATATCACCTCTCACAAAACAAAATTGCTTCTGTTCCCAAACAATTTCTCTATGCTCCTGACGCTGTCCTGCAAGTCCCTTGTGGCTACCATACAACTCCCAGCATACCCTCAAATGCCGCTCGGGGATCTCTTTGCCAGGTGCAGCTCCATTAAATGCACCGGCTGGTATGTGTCATTTGTATTCCTATATTCCCCATATCAAGGAACTTCCCAAGAACACCACGCCCAATGCCTTTACGGGGCCATATGCTTTCGGCTTTCTTTACTCTTCCCTGCTGCGGGGCAATTACACTTGTGTATGCAGCTCTTTGGGCCCTTTCTAACCCCTTGAATCAGCGCTGGGATTATCATTTCTTCCTGCTTTAACACTTGATGCTGCATCCACGCTTGAACTGGGCTTTGGTCCCCTTCATATTCACTATTGCCCCTTGGAGCCTGCGCTGGGTAAACCTCTTTGTTCAGCAACCCCTTTGATACTTCTCTCGTATCAACATATCTCATCCTCGTCGCCATTGATGTAAGGCAGTCTCGGGTACGCTTTTCAGGTCAAACACTTAAGCTTTATTCTTAGTTACATCAAGATCTTACAATAGAGGACACCACTGGATCCCATCATCCAGGTAGGCCCAGCTGCGACTGACATGAGCTGAAACCTTCACACACACTCACGTGACAATATTCTACAACAGGACTCCAACATTCTTACAGTTCATGCATTCACAGATAAGCACATTATAATAGTTATATTGTACAGTGCCACAGAACTGGTGGCTGATGCTTGGTTGTTATTACATTTTGTGAAACCTTGAATAAATATATATTCTACTATACACACACCTGCCTGGTTCCTAGCTAATTGGTGGTACAGAGGATATTTGTTGGGATGGTGCGAGACAGGTTGGAGGCCTCTCTACAGTTGAATCGCCATGAGTTGAGAGTCACTGCTTAATAAACATCGACACAATGCAAAGACTTAGAGGTCGCTGTTCTGGGGCCACCATGGTTTGGTCGATCGCCTTACAGGAGTTTGATGATGAGGCTGGTGCTTTGAATGGTGATTTGAGCAATCCAAAACAGCAGTACTTTGTTGTTTTGTTGTTTTGAGCTGAGGCAGTGACACGCGTCATTTGGCGTGGGGCTGAGGCGAACAGAATCGAATAGCAAACAGCGGTTCAGAGAACGATGAACACCAAAGGCAACTTTAAAGAATCCTGGAGGTTCGCTTGGAGTTGAACACGTTCGAATCACAGCTTGGAGCGTGTTGTCATCGAAAGCAGAGGGATATTGGCTGTTCAGGCTTTTAGAAGCTCTGAGTCCCACTACCGGACCAGGATTAGTCCTTTTCTCTGGTTCCCAAGTATGGGTGAGGATGGCACACACCTTCAGGGATCCTGCAACATGGTGAGGTCCTGACAACATGGTGGCTGGAAGAGATGCAGATTTTGGTCCAGCAGCAGAGTTCACCCCCAACAGTCCCTGGGGATGGATGGAGGACAAAGCTTGCTTCTGCCTTGGTACTCCAGCCTTAACATCACAACTGGAGGACTTTCGAAATGACTGGTCTCTCAGAAGGGTCCAGCAAAACCTTCTTCCATGGTTGCATTCCAAAGATGATTCAAAGACGTGGTGTGAGACCACTTCTTTTAAAGGCAAAATCCCACAAGTGATTGGACTAAAGCTAGCCTGTCTTAGTGGTTAATGCCCTGTTCCTGAAAGAAGTGTACTTTGCCCTTCTGACATCACACCCAAAGTGCATTGCCCCAGAGGAAGAGGAGTAACAGGAAGAAGAGATAGAGGGACAGAGAGAAACAAGATGGCAGAATCTTCCACAAACTACACAGGTCTCTCCCTGGCTACACTAACCTCAACCCTTCCCTTCTCAATAGAATCAAAGGTTTTTAGAAATGCAGCCCCCTGGTTTGAGGCCTAGCCTTTTTTGAATGACTTTGCTCTTTGATTCCTATTCCCAGGCCAGCCTTCTGTGGAGTGGCTGTCCCTGGTGAAAGGGTGTTACCTGCCTTTACAAAGATAGAAATAGAGGCAATCCCCGAGGCTAAAGTAATGCTACCCACCTCCCTGCCCCCTTGGATCGGAATTGCAGGTAGTGAGGCAGAGCAGGAAATATGAAGAAAGCATACATGACACAGATGGGTAACTCTCCTTCCTCCTATGCCTGACCTCCCAAAACACCAAGAATGCCTGAACTCCAACTACCCTGCCCCAACTCTTTTGTGTTTGACCTCTAAAGAAAAGAACAATACTTGGCATCATGTCCCCATCTCCCACCTCCCTTTGGTTTGCCCTTCAACTAATGAGAACAGTACCTGACATCCTGCAAAAAACTCACACCTTCAGCTTTTTTCAGATTTTCCAAAATCTCCCTCCTGGTGTGGCTCCCTCATAGTGTAGTAGATGAATGCTTGTCAGTTTAGCAGAGCACGTTCATAGTCCTAATGCTTGGTTAAGAACTTGGCATCATGGGAGCTGATGGCAAGGGCATTGGGCCTCCTCTTCTCCCCTTTGGTTTGAGAAGACTGAGAGGAAGCAGCGACACTGCTGTATTTCCATGCTATGGCATCATGGCAGTGGAATAGGATTTAAGCATTCCATTGCTATAACATCATATTAGCAGAATTCAACAATTGAAACATAATGTATTTCTAATGCATAACAAATGATTTCATTACTTCAGGCCTGTGCTACAGTTGACACAGCTGTACAATCAAATGATAAACAAAAATGTGTGAATGAAAAAGCTAGCTTGATGAGCTATTTCGGTGTTGTCTTGGCAGCCGGTTATGTCCCACAAATTTATATTGATGGAGTGAGAGAGCTTACGGTGACACTAGGACCCTGTGCTATTACAAGGTCCATGGCTTTTGGGGCACCATAAATGCTGCAACACTTGCTGATACAATGTTTAAATCAAGAAAAGTGTGCAAAGTGTGGAACTGTATGCAGTCTGCTTAGACTGGGAAAGTGCAAGGCCTAATGCAGTGACACTGGTCATTGATTCCCTCCATGGATTGCACGTGATGATGCTGTTACATTTAATTCCTTAATTTATCTCATGGTTTGGTCAAACCTGCAGGTGAGATAAATAGATGTCCAATGTCCGATACTGACTGATGAGGAGCGGCCTGTGATTTCATTAGAAGTGACTAAACATTATCCACCTCGAATGTTGCCTTTTTAGCTACTTTACCTTTTCACCCCAGTGGAGTTTACTAAGCAGTAATCATATGTGATTGCTACTTTGTGAGTTTACCAATAATCAGATTCACACAGTAATCATTTATGTCTTCTTTGTGATTAGATTGTCTGCCATATAGTGGTAATTACGATCACCTAAATTCAGTTAACCAAGACTTTTGAACAAGCTGTTATACTGGAGGTTGGGATGGGGGAGATAAACTCTGGTTGGCCCCTGACCCAGTTGGTGTGCCCTTGTGTGGTATATTGTATTTTGGACTGACAGAAACGGTAAATGAAAATGGCTTGGAATTTGGCACCCTCTGCAGCTAATAGTGCATTCCTTGCTATGGCTAAAATGTGAATTTATCTTTAATTTATAATTTTTTATCACGTTTATTTAAGTGTTGATTTACTAATTGATAGGTTTAAATTATGTTTACAGTTGAATTAAACTGCTCTACTGTTATACTTTGCAGTGTATAGGAATCGGAAAATTAAATATGGAAAGAATGAATTATAGTAGTTTCACCCATCCTATCTAGGAAATATATAATTCATATTTGATCACTTTAATCTGCTTTTATTGAGGTCATTAGTTTGCTGCAGTTTACATGTTTTGCTCATTGGAATTTACACAGTGGTGTATATAATACTTTATTTACTGGTATACCTTCATCTATGATTCTAAGTATTTCTATTTCAATATGTTGTGTGATTGCATGTGGTATGGGTTTATGTATATTGTACTGGATAATAGTCTTGAAAAATTGTGTAATTGAAGATGTAGCATTGCATATTATCTCCTGATTAGTAGCTATTTTAGTTCACTGTCATCAGCAGAGGTTTTAAAGTATTCTAAGCAGAGGTTGTGGGGGATACCTCAAACCCTAACAGATTGCACAGATACATTTGGCAATATAAGGCACAGTTTTGCCTAAAACTGAAAATATATATGAAGCTTCATGCAACTTATATTAGCCATTGGGAAACACTCCTAAGTGCATAGGAGTATTAATAAAGCTGCATTCTTTGATAACAGAGTATTAGGGTAAATGTATATTGAGGGATAAAGTCCCACTGACATTAAGTAATTTAACAGGAGTAACTAGAGTTATCTTGGAGACTCACCAATCGACAATAATAAATCGAGTGCCCTTGTAGATACACTGATGCAGAACATACGGATGGATGTGTCACTTCTCAAGTCACTGATGCATGATCCATGGAAGAATGTACCTAGAGAGACCTATACATGCTCACACAGAAGTGTTGTACCTTCCACATACATTTTTTTAAATAGCCAATTTATGAATTTGGAGATCTATACATTGGTTTGTAGTGCAAACTCAGTAATCAATACAAAACTCAGAATTACCCTCTGTTAAAAGGTGAGCAAGATTTGTATTGATACTGATGTCAAACGCATGCCCTTTTCCATGCTTTAAGCACTTCATAAAGTTGTATGTTGCATAGTGAAATTATATTAACTGCAATCAAATTAAATTACACATAACTCTACACTTTAAGAAAGGATCATAGATGTGTGTAGTGTCCACAATATAGGGGTGAAGCTGCAAAGTGTTCTGAGAATACAGGTAGAGACTTTTTACAAAGATCAGATTGGACGAGCATTTGTTTGCTTCTAGAGAATATAGATATTATAAAGGCTAAGAAATAGATATTAGGTTCAGGATTAGTGACTGAATGGAATGAGTCAAGTAGAGATCGAGTAGTGGGTCTTCCAGATAAAGACATGTTAGTTATAGAAAAAGATACAGTAGACATTAGAATCTGATTTAAAAAATGGGGTAGCAAGAAGTTACAAAAATAAGAAAAATAGATAATAAGAAGTAAGTACAGGTAACTCAGAAAAATAAATCTAAGAAGAAGAATAAAGGGAGAAGCTGGCCGATAAACTCTAAAAAAAAGGCCTTAAAATGCACAGTGATCGGAGATATAAAGAGGTAAACTAATTGTAGAATCACTCAGGATATTTGGTTTGTACAAACGAGCAGGAACAGAAGGGACATTGTAATGCATTTAATGATATGGAATCAAAAAATAAAAGAAGAAAACAAGTGAGATTACAGCACATTATACATTTTTGGAAGATGAGTGAACCAGCGGACTAGCAATCTGGGAATGAATAGCAGAAATCAGTCACAATTATTGAATCAGAGGCCATGAATATAATCAAGCATGTTCCAAACAAACAAACAAACAAACAAATAAATAAATAAGCTGACTTTGGTCAGAATGTATTAGGGAATAACTTAGAGTGGAACAGCATGATTAGAGATGCTTTGAATTAGGAAGGGTCCAGTGAGGAGACAATTCCCATTAGTAAAACGACTAAGGAATGAGCAAGGAGAGGTGGTTGACATAAAGGGTTTATACAATGGGTGGCCTACATGTTTTAGTGAGCATTGGTCCTACCCTTAATTATAGTATAATTATTGACTCATTGCATTTTGTGACCCAGTTAAGAGTTTTGTCATCAAAGATAGTGACTTAGTAGAGATTTTGAAAAATATTATAATGGCAGTTCCCGGGTACACTTTTATTTTGATTTAATAATAGTGATGTTTTAGCCCTATCGAAATGTGATTAGAAAATATGCATATGATCTTATTATAATTAAAAAGAGTCTTAGGTAATGCTATGGTATGCTGATAAGGAAAATTCAGTGGCGAGAGAATTGGGGACCATTGCAAGGCGGGATAAGAAAAATTATCCCATGATCCAAGTAATCAAATGGAAGAATGGGAAAGGAGAAAAATGGTTGTAGGAAGATAAAGTTTGCAGTGAGGAGAACAATACGCTAGACAACTTGTTATGGTTACCCAATAAGAGGCACTCCAACCAATAATCTTGTCATATCTCTAATAACCTATCACTCCAGCAATCATCAAATTTTTACTAATGGAATACCAGAGGCACAAAGAGACACAGGATTGTAATTTTCTCAGATTTTCTGAATAGTTATGATATTTTTCACTCCTAGAGACCTGTATGGTAGTTCAATCTATACTGAATGGTCCTTATTTGCCATGTGACTATTCAGTCATACAGATGTTAGGACTAATATGGAGGTATATTAATAAGCGCCAAACTAAATATGAAAATTGTAATGATTTCCTTAGATTCAACTAAATCTATTGGTCCACCAAATTAATATTGGAGAATATGGCAGCCTTTCTAAGGTCTTAGGAGTAATAGATGTACATATCCACTGCAAGGGGCAAATACAAATAGAATACCTTTATCAGACACTTCGATGCTGACTAAATATACCCAATCACAATCAATGTTTTGGCAAGATCCTGCTAAAATGGTCTTAAACAGCTCATGCACTACTGCAACTAAGAAACTGTCTCACACAACTTCCAGTTGGAGTTCTGCCCAGCCACAGTATGGAATCCGCACTGCTGCTCATGAAGGAGGCTCTCCTGCCCATGGCAGATACAAATTTGCACCAATCATCTTTCTATTCTAGTTGTCTTTCACCTTTTACACTGTAAATCACTCATCCCTGCTCCATAGACTACAAACTGTACTGATATGGAAAGAGCACAGGATCTTATTGATACACTATTGATTTACAACACATGTTTGGCTAACGGAGCGTATCTTATGGGACATATCTGTTCTGGTGTGGCCCCATTTAAATTAAGCAGGCACACCAAATAGTTGAAACCCTTTTTTTTCAGGGTATAATGCCCCACCGTAAACACTTGAGAGCACTGGCACAGAAGTGGAAGAAATATAAAATGCCTTCCCTTGCTATCAAGGCATACATTTCCCTGAAAGAATATAAAGTGGCAATTTTTAGAGCAGTCGTATTTTCTACATAAAAACAATAATTGGTGCTAATAACTAGTCAAGAGAACTGTTTTCTAGTATCTCTAAATATTCCCACCCAACGTGAACGTCTCTCCTTTCGGAAGAATGTGTCACTCAGGCCAATGCATTCAATCTATTTAAAAAAAATACAATTGAATCTATACAGGAAAAAATCTCCTCTAACCAATCTCAGATAATTGGTATTGATACACGTCCCAATCATGTTACCATGATGGCGGACAGGGGCCCTCTTCATCATGCCCCTCCCTTTGAATTTTCACCAGTATCTGAGGAGACCATTCAGTCTTTTTTGGGAGGGCTGAAGCCTACCAAAGATGCACTCTTCCATTTACCAGTGCGCATGGCAAAATGCATAGTCCCAAAATGTCTTAGTTCAGGACCCAGTTTGTGAACAAACCGTTATCATCTGGCTCAGTATCGTTGGAGTTAAAAAAGTCCATGGTTACACCAATATTGAAACAAACCTAATCTGGACCCATGGCAGTAGCTGGACTGCCATGGCATGGTAGCATTTTGGAGAAATTAGTTACATTACAGCTTTAGGAGTATATAGAGGAGTTTTGCAAGATCCTTTTTAATCAGGGTTTCACCTCAAAGTTCGGCACTGAGACTGCTTTATTGTCGATGTAGGATAACCTCCTGAAGGGTGCGGACCAGGGGGACTTGTCCCTTCTGGTCATTTTCAATCTGTCAGCTGCCTTGGATACGGTGGATCACTGTGTCTTACTTAATCGTCTTAGTGCAACTGGAAATGTGTTGGAAAAACCCATCATTTGGTTTGAATAATTTTTAACAGAACAACAGCAACAGGTGAAATTGGGGCATGAGTGTCTGATCCTTTGGCCCACACCTGTGGAATACTGCAGGGTTCCTTAATATTCCCTTTACTATTTAATTTATATCTCTGCCCTTTCATGGATATCCTGAGCAAGGATAAGGTAAATTTTCACCCCTATGCTGATGACACTCAAATGTAAATTAAAGTAGGCAATGTGGGGGAGTCTTTTGCTAGTGTCAAACAATGTTGGAACAAGTTTAGTAGCTTGATGTAATCAAACTGGCTGCACCTTAGTGCCAATAAAACTGAAGTTTCACTGTTCAGGCAAAAACACCTTCCCGAACCTGGCAGATGTCCTCAGTCAACCCTTTTTTGGGTGCAGATTCACTTTTGTGATGTGTGGAGAGAAGTGCCAAAGATGATCCAAAGGTTTTTTGTCTCACATGCGGGTGAGGGGATGGGACCCAAGGAGTCTGGCCAGAGAGAGGGAGGGAAACAAGGAGCAGGTGTCCAATGAGTAGGATCTCTGCCTTACTGGCATTTAAGCAGAGATCATTGGCAGAGCAACATGCCTGAACAGCAGTTAGGCAGTCGAGTATGAGGGAGGAGGATTTAGAGGAAGTCAGCTTGAAGGAGAGCTGTATATCATCTGCATAACATTGGAAATGAGGTGAGAAAGTGGAGATCAGGTAGGATAGAGGGGCCAGGTAGATGTTCAAAAGCCATGGCGATAGAATGGAGCCCTGGGGGATGCCACAGGTAGAGAGTGTGGTGGAGGAAGGAAAAGGACCCATTTGCACTTGGAAGGGTCTGTTTGAAGGGAAGGAGGTAAGCTATGCCAGTGCCCTGTCCATGATTCCTAAGGTATCATGGAGATGATTTATGAGGATGTAGTGGTTGACAGTGTCAAAAGCAGAAGAGAGATCGAGGAGGATCAGAGGAGAGGGAGAGTTGGAATCCAGGCTAGAGTGCTGGTCTTCACAGGTGTTCAGGAGAGCAGTTTCTGTGCCTCTGGTAGCCGTAAAGCCAGACTGGTAATCGTGGAGGCAGCCAGACATTTCAAGGTGCAGGGTCAGTTGGGGATGACCAGCTTCTCCATGAGTTTGGCCAAAAAAGGGGTGATAGAGATAGGGCAATAGTTAGCCAGGCGGGAAGGGTCAGCCGACAGCTTTTTTAGGAGGGGGTGCATGAGAGAGTGCTTGAGTGGGTGGGGGAAGGAGCCAGTGTCACATTAGTGGTTTAAGAGATCAGCCAAGGCTGGAGCGAGAGAGGTAATGTTGTCCTTGATGGTTCTGAAGGAGCAGGGGCGCACCTGTTTAGAGGAGACTTTATGTAAGTGGGGGGCCTTACCTTCTTAGATTTGTTGTCCTTTGGAGTGAAGAGGTAAGGCCTGCCACTCCATGCCGCCACTGTGCCACCCAAGTATGGACATCTGGGGGGCACAGGGGCCACCCAGAGAGCTGGGTCTCAAGGAAGAAAAAAAAACCTCCAGGGGAAAAAAACCTGACTGGATATGGTGTTGTAGATCCCAGGCCAGAATAACAGCTGTAGTACTTCCAATACGAGGCAGAAACCGGTTCCAAGAAGGGAACTGAAGAGCCAGCAGCTGAGACCCAGGATGAGCAGAGGACAGCGTGGGAACTGGTGAGCACTCCAGGGAAACACTGAATACTGTAAACCCAGGGAGAAACGGCAGGCACCTGTGGTCCGTCAGAGACAAGGAGAGAATAAGAAGCCAGATACAGGAAGTGAAGGGTGGTAGAGAGGAAGTGGAGGGCCTCGGGTGCACCCACTGACAAATTGGCCTGCCGCATGCTGCAAAGGCAGAACAGACTCTCTGCCCTCTCTAAGAAGAGAGCCTTCATCCAAGCCTGCATCTCTGCGGCATCTAACAACTCGGCTGAACTTTTCAAAATCTGCAAGGAGCTGGCCTATCCTGCTGCAGTCTCTACTTCTCCTGTTCCCTACCCAGACCTCTGCACGGCCTTGGCCTCTCATTTCACTACCAAAACTCAGGACATCCAGTCCACCCTCTCTTCCTCTTCCTCCTCCTCTACCACTCCTGGCCCGTCTGAAGTTGTTTCTCCTCCTTTCTCCTCCTTTCCCCTGTTCACCCATGAAAATGTTTCTATAGAAGTCTGATCTATGAAAGTCTCATCAAATCAGGTTCTCCCCAGCTCATCCAGAACAGTCAAGGACCACATTGACACCCTTGCTCCAGCCTTGGCTGTTTTCTGCAATCTATCCTTTGCCACTGGATCTTTCCCCTCCCCTTTAAGCACTCTCTTGTGCACCCCCTTCTAAATAAGCCATTGGCTGATCCTTCTTCTCCGGCTTACTATTGCCCAATCTCTTTCACTCCTTTCCTGGGCAATATAAGACGGCTAGATCCCAGCTTAATCTATACACTGAATCTGTTGGTTGCCTCCATGACCACTAGTCTGGATTCAGAACTGCCAGAAGCACGGACACAGCTCTCCTGAACACCCGTGAAGACTTGCTCTCCAATCTTGACTCTAATCTCCCTCCAGTCCTCATTCTCCTTGATCTATCCACTGCTATTGACACAGTCAACCATGCCACCCTGCTCAATTGTCTCTGGGACAATCTTGGTATTACTGATCAGGCTCTGGCCTGGATGACCTCTTAGTTCCAACTGGGGTCTTTCCTCTCTTCTATCTCTCTCTCTCTCTACTTGTGGTGTTCCCAAGGGGTCTAACCATGATCCCTGGCTCTTAAATGATTACCTGGCACCTCTTGCCCACTACATCACTACTTTCTGCTCCAACTTTCAATGTTATGTGGAGGACACTCAGCTCTCTTTCAGGCTCCCCTCAGCCACCTCTGCTTCTTCTCTCATACCAGACTGTCTGGCCGCAATTCAAGAACGGTGTGCCTCCAATGATCTCTGCCTTAATGCCAGTAAGACTGGGATCCTCCTCATCGGGACACACACTCCCTCCTTTCCTCTCTCTCTCTCTGAGCACACCAATCTGGGCCCTCTTCCCGCTCCTTCCTGTGAGGCTAAGAACCTTGGTGTCATTTTCGACTCCACACTCTCCTTCTCTCCTTCTCTCCTCACACCTCTGACATCTCTAAGAAGTCAAACTATCAGCTGCACCTCCTCAGAGGTATTCTTCCTTTTCTCACTTTCCCCCAGAAGCTCACTGTCTCCAGGGCTCTAGGCTGGACTATTGCAACAGCCTCTTGATAAATCTTCCTGCCTCTACTCTTCGACTTTTACTACTTATCCAGAACAGGACTGCAAGACTTGTCCTTGTCCTCAAGACCAGGGATCATATCTCTCCAGCTCTGAAATCTCTTCACTGGCTCCCCATGGCTGCAAGGATCAACTTCAAGACCCACTGCATTGTCCACAAGGCTTTCTGGGGCCTGGGACCGCTCTACTTCCAACTTTCTCTTCCAAAACATCTTCCTTCTCTAGCTCTCTGCTCATCCACCTCCAACTCTCTGACGATTAGACGATTCTCCAAGCAGAGAGTTGGGGGCAGATCTATCTGCTCGGCTAGGACCTCCCTCTGGAACAGCCTCCCTACCTGTCTCAAACTTTCTCTCGGAAATGCTTCTCCAGTTAGCTCCCGTGAAGCTGACACATCTCACCCTGCCAGTGACCTTTCCCAGTGCCTCGCATGTCTCTTAAGGGTCACTGCTGCAGCATCACCACTACGCCACTCCTGCTGCCCCCATCACCTCTTGTTGTTTCTCCTAGCAACGCTGCACAGGGCCCTTCCACCCACACCACACCGAAACCCCCAGGCCTCTAGCTCATGTTCCATGTCTCTTTCCTGGATACCGTGGCGTCACTCATATGGGAAGCTTTGCTTCTTTTTTTGGTGAAAGCTGAGGGTCTGGAAGGAGATCACTGATGCTCCGGTTAATGTTTCCTGCTTTTCCCCACACGAAGAACTGCATTGTCAGGAACATATTGTGCAGTTTCTGTGACCTTCCCAATGGAACTCCCCAGCGCATGTCTTCCTTCAGTACACACCTTCTTTGATGGAGCACATCATGATGGCCGTACCTGCGAGGCACACAGGGCTTCTGGTGACCACTCTCCAGAGCCGCAGCAGCTGCTGTAAAGACACAGCAGCTTCATGGGGACCCTGTGGTTTCTCCCTGTGCTATCTCCTGGGTCATTTGGCTGCCGATTATCATGGTGGCCATGTTGGCTTACTGAAAGCAGGGGCAACGCTGGCCAGGTGATCAATCAATCAGTGTCCAAGAAGTTCCGAGGCAACTCCTGTGAATTTCATCTTTGCTCTAGTGGGACGATGGGTTCTATTGCCGTGTTCTGGTTGACGGGCAGCGGAGCTTAAGGCTAAGCTGCCATTCCTCAGAGTCAGCACAAGCACCCAATTGCTTTTAAAATTCTTTGGGGGCCATTAGGAATATGCCCGTCCGGAAATAAGGTGACATAACAATGGTCACTGACACCTTTTCGGAACCGGCATACTCCAAGCCTGCTGGTAGGAGAAGTGAACTACAGGCAGGCCTGACCTGCCAGTACTTCAGGCCCCTACCGGCAGTTAATTCACTGAAGCACCATCACCATTAACCACGGTGCCAGTGCTTTAGTGATTCACATCCCGCTGCTTGTAATATCCCAGCAATACCAGGATATCAGGCAGCGGAAATGGTAAGCCGAGGTTGCTGGTAGGCCGCTGGTGCCGGCAACCTCATAATGATCCCCTTTGGCTTGTTTCAGTGCATAAATAATTTGGCCAAAGCTTACTTGGTGGAAAAAATTCATAGACATTTTCCTACCCGAACGCTCCGGTCTGAGGACAAATTGTTTCTGAGAATTCCATTATCCTCCTGTGTTTCTAGAGGCAACCAAAGATTTGCAGTCTACGGGCGCAAACTATGGAACAGACATCCCCTGGATATTGGGGCATATAAATCTCTTATTCGATTGCAAGGCATTAAAAACCAAATTGTTTAAATCAATTCATCATGTCCCTTGGTTTAATTCTGTTTGTTACCTATTTGAACTTGAGTACAACCTCTTTTTATAGCACATCTATTTTCCATCCTCACCTAAATACGAACGTTACAAATAATTCAAAATCAAAAACAAATAGAACTCCATGTGCATCCAGGAAGTAGTGCTTAAAAGAATAGCATGCTACATGCAGGACAGAACTTTTCATCTTAGCTCCTTCTGCTCCACACCCTCTGTGCCTACTTCTGGTGTTACCCAAGGCTCTTTCATAGCTTTTCTCCTCTTCAACCGCTACATGGAACCTCTTTCTGACTTCTAAAACCTTTAATACACCTTTCTATTAGTTCTCTCATGACACTCAGCTTGCTTTTAAGTTGCAAAACAAAATCAATTCCTCAGGGGATATCACTAAGTGTCTGTTCACCCTCGAAGACTGGTTCATTGATAACCACTTCTGCATAAATGAGAAAAAATGTAAAATATTTTTCTTAGCATGAGACTCCCTCCACCTTTGCCTTTGCCTGACCTCCCTCTATGGGTTCTTCCCCCACTCCTATCCCTGAAAGCATTGGCATTTTCTTTGACCTCAGAATCCCAGCAGGCAGATTTGAGAACTCTTTAAATCCTGTAATTTTTGGCCTACATATGCTCACACCAATCTTCAATAGGACCCACAAAGTGGTGGTAACCAGGTTGATGGCCATAGCCAGGGTTCATTTCTACAACAGCTTATAACTGGGCCTCCCAAATCATCTTACCCACATCCTTTAACTAATCCAGAACAATGTGGCCAGGATCATTATAAAACGTAATGCATGTGATCACATCAAACCAGTTATGGAGACCTTGTATTGGCTTTCAATGAAAAAGGAATTGACTTCAAATCCATGGGCCTCATTATTAGTTACGTGGTATCCCGCTGGTAAATCCGGCAAGATACCGCCAAATGGTATTACCGTCACGGCACTTAATCTGCAAGAATTACCAGCAGATTACAAGTGCTAGTAAGTGAATGTAATTCCCCATTCGGAGGGAATTGCTGGTATTACCGGCACTGGTAATACCGGTGCTTGCAATACCGGCATTTTCTGGGGTGGGGTGCCAGAATTACCAGTAGCTCGGAGCTGCAGGTAAATCCAGCCACCCCACCACCAAACCTGTAGTTTGTCTGTGCAGGGCAAGTGTCTTATTTATACATGTGTATGTGTATGTATGCATAAAAACACAGATACACATAATAAATCCACGTTCATTCAAAATAAACATACTTAAATGAAAATGAATTTTAGGATGTATTATAAGGAATGTATTCGAATCCATGTAACCAAAATTTTATGTATGTATTTTTAAGATCTGTTTTTATTTGTTTTATATTTTTTGTAAAGGTTACTACGTAACCAAAACAAATTAAAAAAAATGAATTTACAATTAATTAAAAAAGAAAAAAAGATAAAAATGACATGTTAAATTGTAATTTCATAGCATTATTGCGATTTTGGGTAACTTGACACATGGATGTATACAACCAGTAGGTAGTTCATGCTTTAAAAGTGCATCATGGTACAAAATGATATGCATAATAGCAATTATAGTTATGGTACAAAACTCTATGAAACATTTCTCAACTAGCAATGTCCTTGCAGTGGCTACAAAAAAAGATCATGATTCTAGGGTACTGAATGTTTGGGTTGATGAACCCTCCAACAAACCCGGATAAGACTCATTGTTAACATGATCACTCTAGCTTCAATAGTTTAGTAGAATTCCCAATTTATTAAGCAGGCCGCATCTCTTCTCACACATGACGGTCAATGATTTGAAGACCATTACACGGTTCCAAGATGAAAATTACCTGAACATGGCCCAACTACCCAATCAGGTTAGAGAAAGTTATCATCTCCCAAATCACATGCTAGAAATAGTATAATCAGAGTAATGTACTAAGAGGCCCACAGCCACCTAGTCAATGTCTACAATCCCACTGCCAAATATCCACCTAAACAAAGTCCATTGATGAATAACTAAGCCACAAGTTATGAATGTTTAAAAGGAAGAAAACGAAATCAGAAAGAAGCTATGACATGGTTTAACTAAGGTCTTGCTATCAAAACAAAAGCCGGAAGGGCATAATTGTCTTTTGGTCAAGATTTGTGTTCTAAAGAAAGATTCAAGCACACAACCCTCTACGTCCAGATTGCTGTATGACTGTGATTTATTCTCTATGATATGTTTCAATATCTAATATTGAGTAGGTTTCAGGTTAACATCTGATGGTCATCCACTTATCCTCTATCTCAGTCGTAACAAGCTGCGGGTTGGGCGCTCAGTGCTGTGATCTGTGTGTGATCTGCAGGTCACATGTTTGTATCCAGCCAAGTTCAACTCAGCCTTTCATCCTTCTGAGATCTATAAATGAGTACCAACTCCAGTTGTGTGAAATTGTATGTGTATAGGTATGGTTGGAGAAGAAGGAGACTGGCACACAGGTGGCATGGTTGTTGACATAAACTTTTATTATACAAGAAAATAAAGAAAAAACTAACATCTCTCTAAGAGGGGTTTCCCTACCTCAGCTAAAATACTAAGGAATTAGTCAGGATGTCCACATAAATCAAGAGTCCACGATCCTGTGTCAAAGACTATCTTGGTCCCTTCCATTTGTAATTAAACTAAAGAGGAAGTGGATCTTCTTGGTCTAGAAGAATAACTGCCACCTTCTGGTTTACTCCACAGTTCCCAACACCAGGTGGAATTTCTCCCTCCCACTGGACTTTTCTCAGGCTTACTTTGCTCAGTTCACAACTGCTAAAAGGATCTCAGATCCTCTTCTCCCTCTCTTTGTTTTGGCCCACTTCGTTCATTCTCCTGCAAAGTGTTGCCAGAAGGGGGACATCTTGTTTTTGCATGTGGGTACCAGCTCCTGCCTTCTCTTACGTTTTGTTTTGACCGGCTTGGCTCCCTCTCTCACAAAGTACTGTCACAAGGAAGATACCTCATTATTTCTGGTGGGTCCCAGACCCCGCTTTCTCTTCCATTTAATTCTGAACAACTTGACTCCCTCTCTTGCCAAGTACTGTCACAAAGAAGATACCAAACTTTTGTATATGGGTCCCAGACCCTGCTTTCTGTTCTGTTTTGTTATGACCAACTTGGGTCCTTCTCATGCCAAGTACTGTCACAAGGAAGATACTTTGTTTTTCTATGTGGGTCCCAGACCCTGCTTTCCAAGCCACTACCAGCGTCTAGCCTCTTACCTTTGCGGACCTCTGGATGCTCTTGCCGATCCTCCTCGGGTGCTTGCAGTTGTATGCCAGTCTGCGTGGGTGTTTCTCTGCCCACCAGGTCTGGTTTTATGCTTCTCATTCCTGGTACCAGTCTCACATTCCCAGGGCCGCCCTAAGTTCGCTTCATACCACTGGGTTCTTTGTTCCTCCGAGATCAGAGGGATTTCTTCTTCTCCGTGCCCCGAAATCTACCGGGCAGGGCAATCCTTCTTCTTTGGCTGCTGGTGTGGCTTTGGCTTTTCCAGATGCAGTTCCTCTGGCTTCACAGACAGTTCTGTTTTTATCCTAACCTCCCAGTCCCGCCTCTTTGGAAAGCTAAAATGGTGGTTATCATACCAGCAGGTTTTCTTCATGGTTCTGTGCCTCTTCTTCATCTCAGTTCACATAAGTTTTACTTGGGTCATCTGTCCTCTTCCTTGTCTCAGTAGGGGTCAGCCCTGTAGCCCAACACACATGTATGGGATAGTTAGGCAACATGGAGGTGGAGTGGAAGGGATATGTGGATTTATTGGAGGTAGGTATAGGTTTGACCCTTGGATGATCGTCCTTGTCCCCAGAGGGGGAGTTTCTCCCCATCAGATCCTCCTGCTGAGTACCACCCCTGGTTCGACAATCTCCTGGCCGCATGGAAAGGGGCTTCCACTCGGGGAGAAGTAACTACACCTAAGGATTTGTCACTATACGATCTATGTATAGCACTTGGGCGTAAGTGCTACATAAATAACACATCATTATCATATCAACATAGTGTCTGGTGAACAATAGTCCTGCATGACACACTGAAAGATGCCCCAAAGGGAAGGAGTTGGAATGGGGGAACATACTGGGAGTACTGGGAGTATGATGTGTGCAAGGGGGCCCTTTGTCTGGGATGCTGAAACGCTCATGCATACTAGACGACAACTGGGCAACAAACTCCAGCTTCAGTCTTGACATTTAAACATTTGATGGTCATCTATTATTGTAAAATGTACATAGATATTGCAATCCATTTTAAAATTAAGTTCGTATTTGTGCAACAGGGTGTGTGCACATTAGTACCTTGAATTGGAGAGGATACAGTTTGGGCACCTTTGAGTTATTATATACATGTAATTATTCTTTGTGCTCCATACATGCGAGTTGCACCCCTGTCTATCACTCAATTGCGTCTTTGCACTGCATAATATGTGCATCCTTAGGCCTTGAAGTACTTTTTGGACTTCTTTGAGGAATGGCAGAAAAAGAAACAGTATACCTTAGTAGAAGGATTGCTTGCATATTTTTGCTATGCAAATGACCAGCACACATGTATATCAGATTGAATAGCCCCCCTGTGCTATATAATTGAGTGCACCTTCGTCCCATTCCTAACACATGTGCATTTGTTCATACATGTATTTGTGTGCATTATGCTTAATAATTAGGGATGTACTTTTGAAACAGTAACCCTTCACTGAAACTGCAGTGTCTTTGTTCAATGTTACCTTTCTCACTTCCTGCTTATTTACAGATCTATTTTAATGAATTTTAATAGTAAGTTCCAACACTTCATTTTCTTTTGCTCGGCCGACTTTTTGCTCCCAATGAAGGCCATTACCCTTGCGGTGGTTCAGCGACTGATGTGTCTCCCCCTGGCTTGCTTGGGGTTAGTGTTTCCTGCTCACTGTCTCTGTTGCCATGAATACCTTCCCCGGCCAGTGTCTTGGTAATTCAATCCCTGGCACAATGGAAGGAAGCATGAGGGGGCCTTCCTCTGGTGTGTCCCTCACACTCCAGGCAGGAGAATACCCTGGAGAATGTCTGCTGTGATGGCTGAGCAGAGATCTCTGCATAGCATAAGGTTCGGCTCACACATGCCCACTTTACTTTATCAAGATGCTGAACTTGTGCTTGGCTTGTGTCCGGCAGACCAAGCAATGTCAACATTTCTTCCCACTTGAAAGTGCAGGCTTTACATATCCATGCACCACTGCACCACATCGGCAGGCTCATAGCCCCATGTTTTCTGGATTGAGGTGGTACATTGTGCATACAGTTGAGTTTGAATAATGCACCACTGGAATGGGGGAAGGTCTAGTGACCACTTGAGCAGGTTGCAACACTGCACACAGCGTGGGGTGCGCAGCTGTATGCCATAAGTCTGTGAGTAAAATTGAGTGTGCACTCCTACATAGCTCCTGCTTTGATCTATTTTCGTGGGCTATAAAGCACGTGCTTGTCTACACAGCCCTATGCTCGCAGATGTTAGTTTACAGTCTTGTTATGAACATCAGCTTGTTCTCTCTGTTAGACACTGGCTATCTCATTCTTGATGTCTTGTTGCCTGTTAGTGATTCTCCTTTCCCTAGCTCATGGTCACCTTGTGCCCCATGCCATGGTGCAGAGAGTGTGGGCGGTTGACTGTTCTTTGCAGGCAGGAGAAGGCTCACATGCTCCTTCGGGTCCTCTTTCCAGATGGCAGGTGGCTCAAGGAACTTCACCCTTGGATGATGTGCTCAACAGCTACATAGGGCCCATTTGCTCTGGCAGATAATATTTCCCTGGTGGCAGATGAGCTCAAAAGCTCTCTGCAGTCCCTTGCAGCAGGCTCAATGGCTCCACTGATGATGGCAGGTGGGTCAACAGCTCTCTGCTGTTCACTAATGGCTCACGGCTCATCAAAGGTGTGGGAGTTATCAGGGTAGATACATGGACCCTCCTAAAGTGTTGGATGCAGTTTTAGGGCTGCCCACCCTTCAGCAGCATGGTTCTCTTATCACCAATCTGTTGAAATGAAGGCTGCATGCATAGATTACTCTGAAGCCATTAATCAGTAGGAAAGTGATATGATAATAGGATGTGGCATTTATAACGCGCCTGTACACAAAGGTTTCTAGGTGTGTCAAGACAAGAAGGTGGGAAACAAAGAGATGACAAAATAATGCTCTTACTAGGCCTTCTGTTCTTCAGATCACACAAGTGCAGGGAAGAGAGAAGGGGAGAAGTACCAGGGGGAGCGGAAGGGGGAAGTGCAGTTAACTCACAAGTACAGCCAGCGGGTGGCTCATACATGCAGGGAGAAGGGACTGTAGGGTTGCAGATACAGACTCTTAAGTTCTGGGGAGCCCGGAGGCAGTGCGAGGGCAACTGGACATGTAGGAGCCTGGGCCCAAGTTCAGAGGGTGACCAGGTGACCAGTGCATGGAGCAGTCAGGTGCATCAGCAGGGAAGAGGAAGAAAGAAAGCGGAAGTGAAAAGGAAGGTCTTGAGTTGCTCTGGAAAGGTGGTTCTGCTCAAGTTTGAGAGAGGCAGGGAGGGAGTTCCTGAGGGAACCCCCTGCAGAGGAGATAGATCTTCCCCCAACTCTCTGCTTGGAGAAGCTTCTGACCCTTAGAGAGTTGGAGGCGGTTGAGTGGAGAGTTCGAGAAGGAAGATGTTTTGGAAGAGAAGATTGGAGGTAGAGCAGTCCCAGGCACCAGAAGTCTTGTGGACGATGCAGAGGGTCTTGAACTTGATCCTTGCAGCCATGGGGAGCCAGTGAAGAGATTTCAGAGCTGAAGCGATACGATCCCTGGGCATGAGGACAAGGACAAGTCTTTCAGTCCTGTTCTGGATAAGTTGTAAAGGTCGAAGATTAGAGGCAGGAAGATTTAGCAAGAGGCTGTTGCAATAGTCCAGCCTAGACCTCTGGAGACAATGAGCTTCTGGGGGAAAGTGAGAAAATGAAGAATACCTCTGAGGAGGTGCACCTGGGTGCAGCTGATAGTTTGACTTCTTAGAGACGTCAGACATGTGAGGAGAGGGTGGAGTCAAAGATGAAACCTAGGTTCTCAGCCCCACAGGAAGGAGCAGGCAGAGGGCTCAGATTAGGCAGCAAGAGAGAGGAAAGGAGGGAGCGGGTGTCCCAATGAGCATGATCTCAGTCTTACTGGCATTAAGGCAGAGATCATTGGCGGCACACCATTCCTGAATTGCGGCCAGCCAGTCTGGTATGAGAGAAGAAGCAGAGGTGGCTGAGGGGAGCCTGAAAGAGAGCTGAGTGTCATCAGCATAAAATTGAACATTGGAGCAGAAAGTAGCAATGAGGTGGGCAAGAGGTGCCACGTAGTGGTTGAAGAACCAGGGATAAAGGTTAGACCCCTAGGGAACACCACAAGTAGAGAGAGAGAGATAGAAGAGAAAAAAGACCCCAGTTGGACCTGAGAGGGTCGGTCGGTGAGAAAGGAAGTCAACCAGGCAAGCGCCTGATCAGTAATATCAATGCAGAGGAGCAGCTGAATGCCTCTGTAGGAAGTCCCACCCCTATTCTGCCTATATGTTGGAAACTGGAAATTGCGACATGTTACACGCCAATAATGGTACCTATAGCACTAGTAGCCTTTCAGACAAGGTGTACACTAAGGAAACCCTATATGATGTATCCCCGTAGAGATGATGGTCTCCTAAGGGAAATCCCTGAAGAAGTGTGACGATGTGAAAAGGAGAGGCTATTGACATCACAAATAATGAGTGTGACGTACTGAGAAGAATGACCAACTGAGAGAATGCATAGACCTTATAGAATCTGATGGCAAAGTAAAGAATCAAGAAGACTTTCATGTGCAGAATGAAGTTTGCACGTGTGAAGTAGTACTGCGGAAAATGCAAGTCATTTTATAACTGTACAGATGCTGTAACGCAAGTAGACTAAGTAATCGTAAAGGCTGGCTATTCGTCGTGAATAGACTGCAGGCGATGCCACAACATATATATAGAATCTGGACATTCAATTTTAGTAAGCTCAACCCGTGGAGAAAGGAGGATTGATAGTTGTGTGTGTGTGTGTGTGTGCGTGTGTGTGTGTGTGTGTGTGTGTGTGTGTGTGTGTGTGTGTGTGTGTCAGAAAAGAAATAAGCCAAGGCTCGAAGATGGACCAAAGGAAGACTGCTTGGCCTAGTGTCAAAGGCTAAGGCAGCCAGACTGGTTATCAGTCCTTGAAGAACAGTGAATGTGAGATGCTGAGGTATCCCTTGTTAAGGTGAAAAGAGACAACAGACATTTTGCCAACGTCCTGAGTCATTCTTCATATTTGGTGTGAGAGTTCTCCATCCCATCCATCGTATGATGTGTTACCTTAATTAAGAGGAACATAAGGGTTCACCAAGGTTGTTGCAGAGGTGATTGAGCAGGATGACATGGTTAACCATCTCAAAAGCAGATTATAGATCGAGGAGAATGAGGACAGAAGGGAGATTAGAGTCAAGATTGAAGAGCAAGTCTTCACAGGTGTTCATGAGAGCAGTTTCCATGCGTCTGGCAGCTCTGAAAACAGACTGGTGGTCATGGAGGCAACCAACAGATTCAGTATGTAGATTAAGCTGGGAGATGGCCAGCTTTCCAAGAGTTTGCACAGGAAATGAGTGATGGAGATTGGGCGATAGATAGCCGGATAAGAAGGATCGGCTGAGGGCTTCTTTAGAAGGGGGGTGCACAAGAGAGTGCTTAATGGTGGAGGGGAAGGTTCCAGTGGCAAAGGAGTGATTGCAGAAATCGGCCAAATCTGGTGCAAAGGTGTCAATGTGGTCCTTGATAGCTCTGGATGAGCAAGGGAGAATCTGCTTTGAGACTTTCACAGATCAGACTTGTCTTGAAACATTGTCAGGGGTGAAAAGGGGAAAGGAGGAGACAGGAGGAGGACAGATGGCCTGAGATGAGACAGGAGTGGTAGAGGAGGAGTAAGAGAAGGCAGAGAAAGAGAGGGTGGACAGGATGCCCTGAGTTTAGTTATTGTTCTCCATTAGTCAGGTCATCAGTTATATGTAGACCCAAAATTTTGGTTGTCCTTACGAGAAATCCCAATCAGACTAAACTTATAACGGGGGGTAGAACTAAGAACGGTAGTAGCACACTTGAACTTTTAAAGAGGCAGTTTGAGCCCTGGAAGCTCATATAACACAAGCTGCGCAATGCATTGCTAGAGGGGACACACCAGGCCTGAGCCCAAAGGTTCCTGAAAATAAAATGGATGAGCTGATGGGGCATTGGTGGAATATGTCCATAGAAGCAGTGACATTGCGTACCAACCAGCCGATTCATTATTGTAGCAAAAAGGATCTTGTATGCACCAATAAGGTTGACAAAGTCGAGAATTTATCAAGAACTTGGGACACACCAGGCAATCTGACTGGTGTTGTGCCAATATTGAGCAAGCAAACTATTGCCTGCGGTATCAACATAATAGACCTTTTGGTCCCTGTAGGGAATTTGAAAGGTCCCAGGGGGACTGTTACCATCCAGGGGAGGGAAATAAGGTTGCCAACAGACACAGCATCCGAGGTTAGGTAGGAAATGGTGAGCAACTCTTTTACAGAGAGGCACACTACTTTTTGCCTCAATCTACCCCCTCAAGCGGCTCCACTGGTGATGGTGCTTACTAATGTACGTGTTAGGCAGAATGATATGCAGTACCCTTTTGGGAACACCACACACAATTAAGACTCCAAGTGACAGTACAAATTTACCTTTGGTACAAGCCTGTACTATGCAGTAAAATGGTAGCGATGGCTGAGCAGCCAGACTTATCTCAAGAGTAAGTGAGCAGTATCAAATAGTTGCACAAAGGACAGTAATTACTATGATTCAGGCAAACCCTGACTCAAGGTTTTCAAGTAAAAGAATATACATTTATTTTACTCCTCAGTTGTATAACATTACACTATTATAAGCAGTTTACAAATCACACTCTTAATACACCACACCACTTCCCTTAAATTCCAGACAAGTTAAGCGCACAAAATGAAGTGGGAGCAAAATGGACTCCAGCAATTTAAAAGGGAGGGAAAGACAAAATTAATAGAAATTGAACCACGCCAACAGGTAAGTACTCAGGGTAATAGAGCAAGAGGAACTACAATGATAGAATCATAGAAAGGCTTAGGGCCAAAGTCAATAGGACAAAAGTCTTTTGCTCAAGATCACACGGTTCAGGGTAGTTTGCGGGAAAGTTCGTTCCACGGATTCCGGACAAGTTTGGTTGGTATAAAAGTTAGTTCAAAGAGACGAGAAGGACAAGCCCTCGGATTGGAGAAAGATTTCAAACATTTTCACTTCGGCTGAACGAAACAAACAGCCGGATTTGCACATTACCTTAAAATGGAGAGGAAGCTGTAGCTGAGGCGGACGTTCCTGGTAGTTCCTGCAGGCTCACGGTTCCTGAAGAGACGGTTGGACTGACAAGAAGTAGGAAGACTGGAGGGTCCTGCACCCAGCGAAGAAACCAGCAATAGAGCAAAGCAACGAATAAAAGGTGTGCTCCTTAAAACCCAAGCAGGGTCTGATCTTCCTGGCTATCCGGCCCACTGTAGCTCTGTACAGCAAATTCGACCAGAGGAGGGGTCCTGGCTTGCAGTTTGGGCAAACTGGTTGGTCCCACCAGCTCAAGGGAAGAAGTTTCCTGGAGGATCTTCTCTGTCATCGGATTCTGAAGATTCAGATCTGCAGCAGAACTTCACCGGGCGGTTCAGTCGTTGAAGGGGTCCTCTTCCATCAGCTCCTCATTGGTTCTTTCGTTCCAGTGGCGTCTCTGCCTTTCCAGTCCCAGAGACCTGTTTTTTATGCAGTTTTCCCCCATTCATACAGCCTGGCTGTCAAACACACAGCAGGGTGGTGTCCTGGCAAGGACAGTCACCCAGCCAATCAAACAGGAGTGCGACGCGACTTGGGTTACCAAGGGACCCCATGGCAGGTGTCCAAAGACCTCTCCCTCACATCCTGCCTACCCAAACTTTCAGACGCCTTAAGGAGGGCTTCTGTGCAGAGCCAGTGAAAAGACGGCGAACAAAGGAATCAATCCCTGTTTGGTGTGCAGAGAAAAACACGAGAAAGACTTTTACAAAAAGAAATGGCGAATAAACCCAGACAGAGCCAAAATAAAATGTATTTGGTCAAGCGGGTTTATGTTTGAGGCTAATATAATAGCCTAAAACAATACCATGGTTATATAAAATAACCGTTGTACAAAAATTAGGGTAGTTACCACTGCCACCTGCCAAGTCTTGATGTAAAGGGAGCGAAACAGTGCTCCAAGAAGAACAGACAAAAAGTGATAGGAATGAACCCTTTCCAATACTCCATGTAAGATGGTTTGTACTGGGTCTATGATTTAAAGAGACTGCATAAAGTTAATGGCAACTTTACATGTTTCTGAGAGACAGCAATCAGTCCTAGAAAAATGGAGTCAGTGGGAAGTCTAAAAGACAACCCTGTGTCACTGCACTGAAGGTGCTGTGTAACACAAACAAAAATAATGCTCATGGAGTAGGTGAGGCTCCAGAGCCCAAGATCACACAACTGGTAAAAACACACACACAGCAAAACACATATAAGAGTGGGAAAAAAGGCTCACACTCTAACCAGGTGAAACAAATAAATCCTAGAAATCCAGCAAAGCTGCTCAGGGACTTATTAGGTAAGGGAAATGAGCCATTTATGAAAATTCTCCCCAACAGTACCAGAAATCCCTGACCCAAACCCTGAGAATACCATCTCACTTTTGAATAAAGCTACTCACTTTATTAAATCTTTATATGGGAAAAGCAAACAAAGGGGGACGGAGCTCCTCATGACTGAATTGGGTAGGCGCAAACAGGAAAAACATTCTGGGATTTTGTCACTCTAACCTTTAAAAATCCTGCACATGTCCCTAAGTAACTCTTGAAGGACAGTCATGTACGCCAAGGGAGATCAGACATAGGTTTGTTTCCCTTCAGCTTTTTTTATAAACCTCTTAGCTTGGCGACATCTACCAAGTACGATGGCAACCGTATCCATTCTTCTCAGGGCGGCCTACAGCTGTCACTGATTTGTCAAAGGCCCACATATAAGGGAAGGGTTCAAACTTCTTGCACAAAAAGAATTATGTGTGCTTGGAATCCTTAGAAGAGGCCGATTGGATGGAAGGTGCATCTACCAAAATTCCAATGCTGATGTCTCTTATGCACGAACGTCAATGCCTCTTACAATCGAACAGTGCATCTTTTCGAAAATGGCTGGAACTCAGGAGGGAGAGGCTCATTGTGTCAATTTAGGGAGTAGTAAGAGGAATGAGCTCGGAACACCTAAAATTAGGGTTTGGAATATTGCGAGTCTGAAAGGAAGAATTAGCAATCCTGATTGGTTGAACTTTATCATCAAGTATCCAAACCTTATATTCCAAGAAACATGGGCCACTAGACTGGTCCATATACAAGGTTACACTCGTTAACTCAGTCCCTGCCATCAGGCTCATTGTTAAGAGTAGGCACTCGGGTGGACATACCATCTATTGTGATGACAAGGAATAAAGAGACTGACCAAGTGGTGCCACAGTGGTTGCTATAGACTTTTATTAAATGATAAGGAAAATTTATCTTTCCCTAACTGTAAGGGAATATTCTACCTAATTATAGGGTACTCATCAGGAAGTCTGTGTGAGTCAAATAAAAAAAGGCACTGTCCCAGTCACAAAGGCTCCCACTCTATCCCTGACAAAACATCATAAAGTCCAGCATTCATAATCCAGGAGAATGCTTCTCAGGTAGTTCAAAGGAAAAAGTTCCATAAATGTTCTGAGTTCTCCATAACCCACCAGGAAATACAAATGATCAGATACAGTTCTGGTGGGTCTAGGAGAATGACTCCCTTCTCCTAGCTAGTTCCCAAATGTCTTTCAGAGTTCTTAATATGGTTTGTAGCTCCCCAATGGAGGTTTCCATAATGTCTAGGTTTTGTACAATTCTTGATCCACCACCACTGGGATGATGAAGCTGCTCCTGGAATCAATCTCAAATCTCCAGTACCACACATGTGTAGAACTAGAATGGGAACTGTATCACAAAATGATTTGTGGGTTTCTCTATTTCTCTATGGTTCATAGTCTCATAACTTCCTGCCCCCCTGCGGGACATGATGTGTGTTCCCTTTACCTGGGGTACTATACACCAATTTCAACATGGGCCAGGGGTCCACACTGCTTTGATCAACCTCTTCCTTTTGTAGTGCTCCCGGTCTTAACCCTCTCCACCTCCAATATTTTGGACCACCTTTGCATAGCTGCCGCACCCCTTGGTCCCACTGTAACAGGTTAGACTTCCTCCACGGCCTCTCGCTCTCTCCTTACGGTCACCTACGTGACTTTGCTGTAGGCTATGGTAGGAGGTCTCAGCACCTCTCAGTCTCTGCAAGTTTACCATGCCATTTCCCAACCATCTCGCAAGACACTTCTCAGAAGGCCCGCTATTCCTCAACCTTGGAGGTGAGCCCTGCTGAAGTCACCCTAGCCCTGTGCCAGCTTTCCAGGCTTCAATGCAGCCTCCTCGGTCGATTGGTTCTCCCTCTGGTTGTATCACAGCTTCCAGCTTGCCAGAACTGTACGGGCCATTGCTGTAAGGGTCAGGGAATGATGAAGAGCACATTCCTTCTTTGCTGTTCAGTTTAAATAGTTGGAACAGCCGCAGCATAACATCCTTCTAATTGACAGCAGCTGCTCTAGCCTTCATCATACCACTTATGTCATTGGGTGTGTTTGCTATTTCACAATAACACAGATAGTTTTGGAGGTGATTTTATGTTGATAGGATTTGGGCATTATCAGCATCCTACACAATGGTATTTTTGTATTTATTGGTTTAAATAGCGCTTTAGACCAAAGCGCTGCACAATTGAACAACTTAATACATGAAACATAAACAATATAATGGTAGAAGCAAATTACAATATGAACCAGTCAACAAAACAGTAAGAAGAGCAATTAACTGGAGGGAATAGGGAGGGTAGTGGAGTAGGACTGGGTGGGAGGGGGAGGGGTTGGGAGGAGTAGGAGGAGGGAAGGGGAAAAGGTGAGAGTGGGGAGGTAGGGGAAGGCCTACAGTGTACAGTATTTTACACGGTCCGTATATCCCAATTGCAATCCTTTCCCCAGGAGATGAGTCCCTCCCCATGAGATCCTTCTGCATGTCATTGCCCCTAGAGGGACTATTGCTTAGCGGCCTCACCTCCCTTGCCTCATGGAAAGGGGTTCTCCCCAGGGGAGAAGTGGGGCCATTTGAAGGATCGTCACACTATCCACCAGTCTAGCAGTATCAAACACATGCGTTGTGAGGTCTGCTCCAAATATTCTTTTTATTCTCCTGAAGCTGAAAGTTGTAAATGAGCTAGGCCTTGTGAATCTCTATAACAACAAAGCAGGGAGGGCTTCGCTCACACTATTCACCTTTCTCAGAGTGATCATGGACCTAAACATTGACGTAGGGTCTAATTATCATCTGTATAGGCAGCAATTTCAATCTGAGATTAGGTACGGGGGATGGTTTACTTCAGGATTGCAAGGAGGAATGGGCTTTGTGTTTATCTAAAGCCAAATTGGCGGACCCAGACACCTGAGCCGATGCCTTACTTTTGTGGGAGTTATTTCTTGAGAAAGGTTTCAGAGCAGTAAACAGGAGGAATGACTCTCTTGTCAGTGAAATTTTACTTTTATAAATGGGCAGCATCAGAGTATAATTGAATACATGTTGATACCCATTCGACGGTGGTTCAATATATGAAGTTTCGAGATCTCAGAGAGGAGTGAACGTGATCACAATCCTCTCCTTCTCACTTGGGCGTGGGTTCAGGGGGATTCTTCGTTAGCAAACATCTCTTCCTTTCCTAGTAATTGTATAAAGAAAGGATTTAGGATAGTTAGTTGGAGACCTGCAAAGGAGGTCTCCCAACAGAAGGTGATTAAATGCGCCTGCAGAGAGGAGATAGTGACCTGCCTGGAATAAAGTATTATTTTGGGAATCATTATAGATGTTTTTCCACAAATAATTACAAACTGCAGTAAGATTTTTAGATCACTGCGCTCCAATATGGAGCATCCTAACAGAGTAAGGAGGTCCCGCCTCGCTCAACAATGGAAGGAAAAGAGTAAAAACTTAATGGTGGTCCTAAAATGTCAACCCCCCTGACTTTAGTTGTATAAAAGAGAAGCGATGCGATTTGAAAGACGAATCAGCAAAGAATAGGGCATATATTGTGAATGATAGTTGGATTAGACTCTCTAGTGCAGCTTGTCAGAAAAACAGCAGAGACTTTTGGTTCATAGTATCTAGGAATACCAATGAATTGGAGATAGGAGAAAAGGAGCTTCCAGAGATCCACATTACAGAAAAGGTATGGGTAGATCACTTTCAGGATTTGTATCAATACAGAAACGACAGATTAGCCACAGGAGAAGTGGGACAATTATCGATGGGGGATCGTTAGCTGCCTTTACAGTGGATGAAGTGAACTATGTGATATCCACATAAAGGGCCCATAAAGCACCGGGGCTAGACGGCGTCCCCAATGATATTTTCCTTAGCCAACCAGAAATATGAATATTTGTTCTGGTTCCATTTTGTAATGCACTCATTACCATGAATATGATATCACCGAGCTGGTGCACTGGGATTTTAGTCACAATATTTAAAATCTAAGATTTAGCCGTTCCATGTACCTTGCAGGTTTGCAGGTATTCTGCTAAAAGGTTTGGAGGAATGGGTGCAGGAGAGCAATGGCCTGTTTCACACACAGCTGTTATTTAGGCCAGGGACCAGCTCTATTTTTCAGGGTTTTAACCGTTACCTGACTTTTGTCAAATAGGTGAAAGTACTGGGTCGTTATGGATCTGAGTTCTGCTTTTCACCACATGGACTGGAACTTCCTGTGAAGTACATTAAGCAAAATGGATGTGCCAGGGTGATTTCTACAAACAATTATGACCCATCACAGAACCTCTAGGGTATGTGTTCATTTCGGAACTGGAGGCAAATGCAGTGATTAAGTAGATGTGGTTAAGGGGGTCCAGCAAGAGTGTGTGCTGGCCCCTCTGTTGTTTAGTCTTTACACAAACTAAATTGAAGAGCACTTGTTTGCTTTAAAGGCAGGTGTGCCACGGTATGGTGGCAGGACAATCCATATATTAAGTTGCACAGTAGTCTTAATGGCTACCACACCCAATTCACTCCAACTATTGATTGATGGGGACAATGCATATATGTCAGCCAGGGGGCTCAGAGTAAACAAAAGAAGTGCCTTATAATGTGCATTTCAAGGGAAAAGGAAGATGCAACCAAAAATGATGTGTCTAAATGGATACAAACTAGATGTCTGCAACATAATTGACTACCTAGGTTTAAGTTTTAATGCTAAATTGACCTGGGAAGATCATATAGCCAAATCAGCAGCAAAAGGTAGACAGATTTCTAGGGGTATTTTCAGATTTGACGCTAATATCAGGCACCATTCCATCAAACACATGTTGACTATTTATAGAGGCTAAACCAGAGCTGCTGGGACATATAGATGTGAAATATGGGGCTTCACTAATCCAACCAACCCATCTACAGACGGCTCAATATGACTTCTTAAGAAGGTTATTGTTTGCCCCACAGTCCACATCTATTTTCACAATCCATTTGGAAACTGGAACAGTGGGCATAATTCGAGCTAGATCAATCGTTTTGTGGCACAGACTCTGGTTGGATAGTTCGGAGAAGTAACTAAGGCCCTGGTAACTAATCTATTGTCATGAAATAGTTGGAGTAAGGTGGGCTGGCTCACTTAAA
This sequence comes from Ambystoma mexicanum, assembly GCF_040938575.1. Lineage (NCBI taxonomy): Eukaryota > Metazoa > Chordata > Amphibia > Caudata > Ambystomatidae > Ambystoma > Ambystoma mexicanum. The sequence goes on from NC_090927.1 coordinate 842,007,281, forward strand.
ACAAGTCCACTCTATATAAGCCAGGCCTTGAAACCTGCTTTTCCTACCATGAGCTCCTGGTTGCGATACCCAAAAGTACATTAAAGTTTAAGATTGCGCAGTTCTTGGTTGACAGAAGGGAAGATGAAATGGTAGCCAGCTCACAGGTTAGGACATATCACCCTCTTACACCTGTAAGGGGGCTGCCAGGGTATCTAACCTGTGTGACTAACCAACAGCACTAGAAATTGCTCTCCTGGACAAGGCTAAACGTTCTGCTGGTTACAGTTTGCACGTCTAGTTGGAAATGATGAGCCAGGCAAAGCTGTGTGTGCAGTGGCATAGAAGATTTGGCACATTTTACTTTGCTATGTCCCATGAATGCAGGCATTAGGAAGTGCTGGCTGGCGAGAATCTTTAGGGAAAGCAGGGTCAGGCACTTTAGACCTGCTCTCGCCTTTCTACCTTTGTGCTCAGAGGTAAGAGTCCCCTTTGCCCTGGGTTCATACCTAAGTAGGGCATAGTCAAGAAGAACCAGGCTAATTGATGCCACTTTGGTGTAAGGCACTTGGCTTAAAACAAAACGGTTGCCCTTGCTTGGGTGCCTGCATGCCTTGATGACTTACACACCTTAGCTACATTTAAAACACTGTTCTGTTTTTGTACATCTTGCACTAATCTTAGACATGTTGTGCTGCATATCGTTTTCTGTTTTAAGAATGTAGTAACTTCTACTCAGTGAATGTGCTCTATTCCCTGAAATGTAATTTGTTCTCTTAGGATACCAAATGCATGTAACCACTTTACATGAGGATTGTTGATGATGTATCTACATGACCCTCAATTAACTTTAACATATTTGACAGTAATGACATTTATATTTGAATATTGTTACCCCCGATTCACCGATTCTTAATTATTCTGTTGTTATCACTTTTCTAAGTAATTCTTATTGGATTGTCTTAATTTGTATGTTTTGATTGTCTTATTTGAATCTTATATAGTGGTTTCTGCAGAAACAGAGACGATTGATTGATTGATATATACTAGTAAGTAGGTATCAGGTCAGAATCCATGGTCATCCATCCATCCTGATCCTATTGGCATTGCGCGTGTGTGTATGCAATTATGGTATTTATAACATCCACACCTAGCTTGATTGATTGATTGATTGATTGATTGATTCGTTATTTGTAATGTGCCTATACACAAGTGTTTCAAGGCGCAACCAGGCAAGGTGGAGGAAACAAGGGGAACAAGACAAACGATTTTACTAGGCCTAGTATCATTTAGATAATGCAAGTCGGCAGACAATAAGTACAAGGCAGAGGAAAGGGGAGAAATTCACCCAGAGCACAGGTACAAATACAGTTTGTCATTGTACCGGACACACATGAAATATAAGAGGAACAATGAACACCTGTGCTGTGTGAGATTTAATGGGGAGACAATAATGGAAAATAGAGAAGATTCTCTCCTCTAATGTGTAGGGTGCATCAGGTGCCATTACCATAGGGATTCTTAAACTCATCATCTTTATCACTCCCTTACGTAACTTAACATTTATGCTTCCCTCTCCCTTCTTATTAACACATCATTTTGGTTGTTTACTTTAGATCTTCAAGACTAAAGCTTCTTTATTTTTTTCTTAAGAGCTTTTAAAGTAAATTGCTACTTTAGGTATTTACTTAAATAAAGTTACATGCTTGCAATCATCTTCCTGTTTTTATGGATCGTGTTGGTGTAGGGATGGATTACAATTATGATGTGCAATTTGGAATTGGCTAGTTCTCCCTCATTAATGATCCTCTCTCTTCTTAACACAGCCTCACCCTCCTCTTGGGGTGGACTCCATTAACATACTCAGTTTTAGGTGTTTGAATGTGGGGACTTTCTGAGGCGACTGGTTGACTGCTTGAGTTTCCCAGCCTGGCTCCAGTTTTGCTTCTCCCCCTGTAGTTTTATATATGATTCTGCACCTCTGCAGGATGATCTGATTATGAAGGCACTGCCAGTTCCACAGGACCACCCTTCCTTGTTATCCCCTAACGGGACAGGCACTTCTAAGGTGTCTGGCAGAGAAGCCCATATCTCCCCATGTATATTAGGGTTGGTAGTCAGGTGGTCCTTCCCGTGATATCGCCAGGGTAAGCATCACCTTGTTTTAGAGGCACCCAGTCCCCTTGGTGACCACATCATCCATCAGTAAGTTCAGGCATCAAACCTTGTAACAGCTGTAAGGAAGGCATGATATCAAACAGTAAGACAGACACAAGTGATCACAGTTTAAGGGTGTTTATTAAACTTCAATTGGGCTTGAAAAATGAATATCTAATCCTAAATCTAATTATGGGAGCAAGCTACGACCATGAAATAATAATAACGCAGTCCTAGTGGTGTCTTGTCAAAATAAAAGGGTGTATACTAACAAAAACATTGCCAAACCTTAGTACCTAATACAAATAGTGTGGGAATCAATGTATTCAAATGAAAAGTGTTAAAGAAATGATATTCAAGCTGTTGGCTTCCCTTTTTAACCTTTTCAGCACAGGATAAGGCGGCACAGGCGTGCTTAGCACAGTCTCTGGCTTCTGTAGCACGAGGATGCAGTTCAAAACTCAGTATCAGGCCTGCTGTGCCAAAGCCTCTTGTCATTCAAAGTCTCTTACTTCAGAGGGCCTGATGTGACAAATAAACATTGAAAAGTTCCTTTCTCCTAAGGATTCTCATGTGCCACTTCTTGGATGATTTTCGATTCACCCCGGGTCCCTTCCGCCGCGTTCAGACCCCTTTTACAACACAAAACCTTCTCAGGTGATTCACTGTTCACACCGGATCACCTGCTGCCGGATTCAGACCCACTTTAACACCAAGCTTCCTCCCTCTGCCAGGCTCAGACCAACTTGCTCTGCTTTTTCCAAACTTTCTTTACTTCAGAAATCAAAGACTTTCGATAGTGCACATGATTTTGCTCAACCCGCTGCAGGACCACTCCAATTCACAATTACTCGTTCTTTTCTTGATGTGCTCTCTCTCTTACTTTAACTTAGCCAATTCTCAGCCGGATACCTTAAAGAGACTTTAAATTGAGCACACACACAGGGCTGGATCACTCTGTCAAACGTGGCATATCTTGGTTTCAAAGTTCAATCACTCATCAGCATTTTAATTTCAGTTGCATTTCTTATCACATGCATTTTTAACAATGTTTGTTCCAGCATTTGCCATACAATGTGGTTGCATGCAACCTTGGTTTCAACACACTGGCTGTCTTGATTTGCTTCTTTGAACTTGGAGCCAAGGACGGTACCACAAAGGCTTGTAAATCTCCCAGCCTTGATTACTGATGCTGGAGGGCCCCGGGTATCGCAGACACACAATGCAGGATTCTTCAGCCTGGTTTGCTGGTCTTACGCTGTCTATCTTCGAGGCCTCTGGAAAGCAATGGTTCCTTGTCGAAAAAGGCCAAGGGAATTTTCCTCCTTGTGATCCCCTTCGGTCTTGGTGTCTTTCCTCTCATGTTAAACTGCCATTTTGGAACTGCTATTTCCTCATGTGTTCTGCATCGCTCAAAGTGTGCTCTCATGCGCCGCCTTTTAGCCATGTGAGGAAGTGTAATGAAAGTCAAGTGTGTGTGATGATCAGTAATTGCCTGACCTTGCCTGACCAGTATTGGGACATGGCAGGTATACAGCTCAGGTGTTAGTCTGTTTTCTCTCATAGCGGGCTGTCCGTAAGAAAGCGTTTGTTTTGTAAAAGGGGGGTGGTAAGGTTCTTACGTATCCTACTTGGTAGTATGGGGAAAAGGTGTTACAGGGAAGGGGATACGGCGTCTCACCATCTGGTGTTCCACTCCCACTCCCCAAAGACCCCTCACCCAGGTGATCCTCCCGCACTGGTCCACCCCCAGGAACTGGATTCAAAAGCAATGGTCATGTCCTGGCCACCTGGATGACAGATCCCGGGGACTAGTGGGTGAGACACCTTCTGGTTTCTCACACAGCAGATACTGACTTGCAAGGATTGTTGCATTTTTGGTGATAATTACTGGCTATGTAGGAAATATTTAAGTAACTATGGCAAGTTTAAGGAATGTTATGAGATTCTGAAATAACCATCACAAAACGCACTTCAAATGGACCATAGTTACTTATGTTGGCCTAAAAAAACTATTAATAGCATACAATGTGCAAAAGGATATGTACGATTATGTTTGCATACAAATTACATAATTTATTCATTTAATTTCAATTTATAAAGCTCTCTATGTCACAGTGCTGGACACAATAAAAAATTGAGCATCAGGTGATAAAATAAAATGAAACAATTAAAGTGAAGAGAAGATAGCCTTTAAGACAAGTTTGAAAAAGAGGGTAAAACGCAATAGAACGAAGACAGAGCAAGAGCGCATTCCAATGTAACAGAGTCATGAGGCAAAAAGAGCAAAAGCTGGACTGAGCACAAGGGGGATGAAGCACAGCCCAAATAAACAGAGATTGAGAGCAGAGAGGGTGAGCTGGAGACATAAGAGAGAACAGACACAAATGGGAAAGGTTGTGAAGAGACTTAATGACTAAGCAAAGGAAATTGAGTCTTAGACGGCAGTGAAAGAAGCCGAGGGATAAAGGAGCAGTAGAGAGCGTGGGGAGAGTGAGAGAATAGGAAACTGATAGATGAGTTATAGATGGACTTAAGAGGACCTACACACCAGACAAGGAATCCAAAGAGGAGGCAAGAACAGTAAAAAAAGATGTGAGAAAATTAAAAAGGTTATCAAAAGCCTGGAGGCATACAATGAGAGAAAAGACATAAACGAGGCATGAACAAAAAGAGAGGAAATGTGAGAGGGTGAAAGAAAGAGAAGAAAACAAGTAAACTACAGATTTTCAGCAGTTAGTGAGATGTTATAGTACAAGGTGGAAGGAGATAGCAGGAGGGAGAGAGGCATGGTGAAAGCAGGAAAGAAAATAACCTCAGTTTTAGAGGAGTTTACAAAGAGAATGGTCAGTCATCCATGATTTAATGGCCAAGATGCAAGAGATTAGAGTTGCATCATCGAAGAAAAAGATAAGAAAGCTGAGTATCTTCCGCATAGAAATGATGCAAAAGCAAAAGGAGATGATAATAGATGCAAGAGGACACGTATAAAGAGAGAAAGGAAGAGGACCCATGACTGAGCGGTGGGGGACACGGAGAGAAAAGGTGAGAGAGGTTTTTTTCTGGCCAGGAACCAGATTAAGTACGATTAGACAAGTAAAATTTAAACCATTTGAGAACAGATCCAGAGAACCCAAGTGACAAAAGAGAAGAAAGAAGAATAGAATGGTTGCCATTACAAATATACATAGTTAAAAAAGCGACTGTACACCACAATACATGGAAGTATTTTTTATTATATCTATTACAGGGAAAAGTGTTTGTATTGCAAATATTTATTCATATCAATAACATGAGCTTACAAGTCCTAAAACACAAAATGCTGTTGAGTAAAAGTTACGGCATGCAGCCATTTGCTGTTCAAATCAATAAAGCAAATTGGACAATGTCGTACCTTTACTGTTATCATAACATCATATTATTTTCTATAATATTACCATGATAATATTATTTATTACTATTATCATATTCCTGTATATAATTCCATGCCAGGATCTATGCCATGTTATAAAAGGCCTGAAATGGCAGAACCAGTGGAAATTCACCACTGCTTCCTGCAAGCCAATATTTAAAATTGCAGCTAGAAGACGCCATTAAGATTATATCTTAATAAACTTGAGGATTGGCTTCTAGTTAAATATATGGTGCTATTCACAATTATTGTGAGTGCTCACAACCCCCCGCCTTCCCTTTTTCATATATAGTTCCTGGTAATAAAGACAAAACCAAGATGTTGATAACTTGGTAGCGACTTGGTACTGCAAAAGAGTGAGTTGTGTATGGTTGGAAGAAAATAATATTTATCCAACTATCTATCCACAAATCTATGCATGATAAGGCACCATCATATGTCTCCTTCACTATCCAACTCTACAAAAGTTATCGTAATCTCTACTCTGCCTCCTCGACTACCCTTGTTGCTCCTCATCCTCTCTGTGCTTCTGCTGTTTCTCATTTCTTGCTTCCCTTTCATGATATGCTCTTCTCCCAGACATCTGAGAAACAGTCCACACCAATGTGTTAAAAACAAATTAAAAACCTGTCTCTTTGCCTCTGAGTAACCCTCTTAAGCTACCTCTCATCTGTATTCTAGCTCACAATTACCCCTTGCCGCTAACCTGCCTCTGTCTCTCACTTTCTCTACCTCCATTCTAGCACTTAATTTATCATGGTTACATCCCTATCACAGCTGGTCGTACCACCAACCTGATTTTCCTGAATCTATGTAAGTCCACCCATGTATGTCCCCAGAGACTGTTCCATTAATCCTCTACACAACCTGGTCAGAAGGTCACTCATAACCACGCTTCGTTTTTGTTCAAAGGAGAATTGTTCCTTGCTGTATAGAAATAAAAAAAATTAAATAAATTAAAAGAAAAAAATAACACGGTTATTCCCCTATTATCAAAAGTGCTTGTCAGGATAATCAGAGAAATGCAGGATTTCTGTGACAAACTACTGTGCATTGTAAATACAAAAAGAAATCAACGGAAATGCATCTGCGTTGATAACTTATGTACTAATCCAGGAATAACAAATGGGCTGTGCTTAGGGTGAAAACTAACTGCAGAGTGCTAAGATTGTGAAACCAACATATAGATCTCTTAGCTATGGTAAGGGTTAAAAATTGCAGGCAAGTAAAAAGGGATTTTTCAATATACAGCGCATTGTGGAGTTTCATGATGTTTTAAGGTAGAATTACTTTGTGATGAGCGAGGATGTATCAGAGATGAAACATTGAAGAGTATGAAGTTTATATCTTGGGTAACAAGGCCCATTGTTCTGAATGAAGTGATCGAACAGGCTTCATGAAGTCACTGGGTGGGATCTAGAAGCATTGAATTGACCTGTCTGTAGATATAGCAACTCCAAATTCAATATAAAGAAGGAGAGAGCAGGCAAGTAGAGAAAAGGGCAAGCACTAAACAAGAGAAAAATAAGAACAACAACCCTGGTGTGCTGAAAGAAAGAGACTGCGCAAAAGTATTAAAATAAAGAAAATTAACTCAGTCCGGAGCACAGCGGAGAGGTCTAGAGTTTGGAATTGGGATGGACATTAGCAAGGCAGTCCATAAGCTATGTGTGTTCTAAGGAACTGTCATGAAGAACTGGTAACTTCTGGCAAAGCCTAAGAATGAGAGAAGCTGCCAAGGACTCAAAAAATAAACAGAGGTCGGCAGACGAACAGAACAATTGACACATCGAGTGAGACGCTTCGAAACTGTAGAGGGTCTTTGAAAATAGAACTCCCTGTTCTGATAAGACGGCAGCCCTGAGAGGAAACTTGGTCAGAACAGCTCAGTCAGATTCAAGTAAAAGCACATTAAAAAAAGAACTAGAAAAACAAAACACCATGTATAGTTAGACCATTGCAAGCTATGTAAAACAGTGAACCACAACTGTCACTTTAATGTTTGGAGGAACTGAATCTAAAGACAAAGCGGGGACAGTTGATAAACAGGGGATCACAGTTTGTTGTAGAAAGAGGTTTCTGCTATGCAATGTTAATGAACATTATTCATGATTTTAAGTAGTTGCAGTTGAATGCATGTTTAATTTCAAAGATGTCTGGCATTGTGAATTAATACATTATATTAAACCAGTAATTACCAGTACCATGTTATCTTTCAATAGAGTTGACTGGTGTCTATTTCAACATCTAGAATAATGTCATGAGGTAAAAGAAAGCATTCTGGGGAAGTGTAAGATCTTCATTTTGTGGCAGAAAAATCCTGAATAAAATGAATTATGAATTAAATGCAAATCAGCATAAGCATGAGCATAAGAACAAACCATTACATTTAAAACCCCTATAGATTTATTGGTGGCCCTGGTATAGAGGCATTTAGCCAAGAGCAATAGAGGTGTGATTAGTTTGTGTATTGTTTGTATTACCTACAGACAGATTATTATTGTACATCGTAGTAATAAGTGATAGGCAGATGCATGCAAATATCTCTCATAAGTGCAAACAGAATCTTAGCTGTGCAATTCAGCTCAAGGGTTAGGGGAGGAGTTCTAGGGATATTTAAGGGATCTAACTAAATATATCAAGTTTATTTCCCATCAGTTCAAACCACACCTGCCACAGCCAACTGCACCAGTGATCAGAAACTCAGAATCTCCAAAGCAACGTCTACTTTTTTCTTAAAAATATTGGCTCCATCACTTAAATGATCAACGAGACATTAGCACTTATCTTCATCTGCAGAAACAAGACCCCAGTGGAGACCAACCCCAGGATCAAAAAGATGAGTAGAGCTATGAGTCTTGTAACTTTTTTAGAGTAGGGCATCTGTATATATAACGCTATGTTCTTCAGTCACCCTAGAAGCAGTTAGGAGGAATAAGAATGATGTGTTGTATATGTTGTTTTTATTTAGTCTCTTTTGTGCTTGTCTATGTTTATGTATGTTTGTTTTTTGTTACACTTTTTTCTTTCCTTTCCCTGTTTAGGTGCAATGATGGATAATGATGTAAATATTAATAGTATGTCTGTTAGTGTTAGAGGATTTCATGAAAAGTTTAAACCATGAACCCAAAAAGAGATATCAACCCAAATGAAATTGTAAATGAAAGGGTGGGTTTGGATAGTGTACTGAATGTGCATGGTTTTTCTCCTGACAATTTGTGATATAGATGCATGAAGATGGTGGGAAAAGAAAATGCAGCAGACTCCTATTATGTATGTTCACTTAGCTCTGTGCACTCTGCAGAGTGAGGGGCTTATTTTAGGAATAGGGAGTTCAGGCTACCCTCATACCAATTGATGAACATGAATGTTTGGCAAAAGAGAAAAAGGAGCATGAAGAGGTAAGATCAGTTGAAATTAGATAGCAGGGGTTGAAGAGGTGTAAAGCAGGAGGAATGACAAAGTTTACTGAACAACAAGTGGAGGAAATTATTGAGGAATGTTCAGAGATGTGGAATGAATATGTTAAAAAAAATGGACGTGGCTGAAACCACAAGAAATGCCTGTTAAGATCCAGTTACTTACACATTTTTCCTTATGTTTTAGGGGAGATGGCACCATACCAGTACAGACTAAATACTAACTATACCAGAACAGTGTGTGTTGCTGACTTGGCCAGTGGGACCTCTGCCATCCTGGCTTACTACTGGGTCTGTGGAAGTCTAGCTTACTTTCAACTACCACCATCCTGGAAGTGACTGGGCAACATTGCTAACTAGTACTTCCTAGTCCTTGTTGTCCCTAAACCCATCTTGTAGTTTCTAATGTGACGCCCCAAGCCACTTATGTGCCCCCTGTGTCCCCTCCCTCTTTGAGTGCACCTGGGCTTGAAACCATTGAAGGAGATCAACTCGCTCAACTTTTGAGACAATCCATCAGGGGCAATTGTCTCTCATCAACTTCTTCAGAGGTATTAAAGAAGGTACCTGAGCACTTCAGACTTTTCTAATAGGATGGGGATGGTCTTCACCTCTCTTCTGGCTACGGGTGTCCAAGCGTTTGTCAATGCTAAATGGCTCCAGTTCACCTGGTATTAACTCATTCAAATGCTTAATCATTCAGGGACTGCCTTTAATGCCATACGTGAGATGTGAGGAGATGAGGATCCTGCGCCCCATGATACTTCAGAATCAATACACATCAGATAATGTTACCACAATGGAAGGCGGTGTGTGCAAACAAGGTCTTGCATGATCTGTGTGAGGCCATGTGCCTGGAATGAAAGATGACACTTGGCTCGATTCACTCTTTGCATGGGTTCCATCATGGCTGAGTCTGACTGTGAAGATATTCATGCCAATTCTGCTTGTCCTATTGTATTCCTACAATGTATTTTTAAGATGCTGTTCTGCTAAATTTCCTCAAACAGCTGCTATTATGCCGGTCTACCATTTCAAAAAATATAGACAAGCAGACTGAGTCAAGGTGTATTGTGCCTCCAGGTATTGTTTTGTGTCTTCCACCTGATCCAGAAAGTTATGTGGAATGTTGGGTAGATTATGGGAAAAATGGTGGGTATTTTATTTTTACTTTTTCACCAGAGAAATATGCTTGAATTGTAAAGAGCATGCAGGATGTCTGTACGGTTTGGGTTCAGAGATATGGTTCTGTCAAGGAAGGAGAAATTAATTTGGTAGTTAAAAAAATTAACTAAGGGAGGAATGTTGCAGTAGATGTTTTAGGTTCCAACACAAAAAAGTGATTCACACTACGTAAATGTTATTAGGCCATTGTGTGGCTGGGTTAGATGCAATGTTGCAACTAAATATGTGGTAAAATTTAGTTAGAAGAATTAAAATGAGAGTTACTTTGTATTTTAGTTGGATGTATGTTTAGAGTCACACTAGACAGCAACCAGAGTAGTAGTGGCATGGATACTATTGTGCAATGTACAATTTGTAGCACAGAGAAATATGTAGTGGGGAGCTTTTTGTATGTGAGACAGGAGTTCATTCAAGGGGAGAATAACATGTGGGAGTTCAACAATGGTTTAGATTGCAGAGACATTTAGAGCATTTACACATATGTAGTTTATTGAAGAGACATTTCAGAATTCAAGATTCACCTAGTCAGAGTCTTAAGTAGGCCGCAAGTGACCCTGAATTTGCAAGACTGTTGTTTTGCCTGATTTGAAAAGCTGGATGACCAAGGTCATGGAAAGGGGGCTAGAAGCAAGCCACATATGGGCAGTTTTGATAATATGTCAAAGAGCCTAAGGCGGGAATGAAATGGAAAGCTGTTTGTTCAATTTTTATGGCCAGGTTGGGTTCTTAGATACAAAGTGTAATTCCCCTGGGAGCACAAAGGCTTGTTGTTTGATGACCAGAAAGGTCCGGTTACATGGAGAGTTAAATTGAGAGCTGATGGTGTATGAGTTTGCAGGGAAATAAGTACTATATATGCTGAAGTCAGTATTACTTGAAATTGCAGTTACAAATAGGATCATTTGCAAGAATGCAGGAAAAATGGTATGGGACACCTGGAGTATCTGAGAGAATAAGGATGTTTACTGCTGCTTTAAAGGCATACTTATTTATTTCTCACCATCCCCATGCCATAAAGTGTTTATGGAAAGCCTTGCACAATCCCCATTTGGGTAATCAGGTCTCTGTCACATGGTCTAAATATTGAACAGAGTTATTCAAAAACAATAAATGATTCTGTTGAGTACATCATAACTGAATATGAAAGAAGATCCCATGTCAAAGGGATTGTACTTTGTGAATGTATTCAATTGGGGTTTAGAGATGGTGGATTAAATAACTTTTTATTAGAATTAGTCAATGGAGGATTGAGGGATGACTTTGAAACAAAATATGTGTGATTATGTAAATTGTTTAAACTGGATATATACACTGTAACTTTGTTGTCATTCGGGGAGAAATGAGTTTGTTTTCAAATCCAAGCCACTGACTAGCCCCTTCTGGTCATTAGTATGCAATAAACTTGCTTTTCTGTCAAAATGCATTTGTTTCTTTGCTGAAGCCGCTCTTTTACATTGGAATGTTTGAGTTACTTACTTTCATGATGATGCTGACCAAACAAATTGGGAAGTTATTTGGCAGCACATAAAACAATGCAGCTACTGCATCACCAAGTGAATTTGCATTAAGCGCCACCCACAATTCAAAAAAGAGATGAGTTTAACGAAACCTTGATCAAGAATGATTTCCATTGGTGCATTTAGAATTGCCATTGTAGAATCATGACCAAAAAGGGGTTCCCCTTTACAAAACAATAATCATGTAACAATAGAAAGACAAAATGAAATGTGACTTTTGATCTAGAATGCCACCAATTGAGTAAATTAATATTAGAAAAGAGAATCCTTTGAGAAACAGGAACCAGAAAGGGAAGATACAACATCGCTATCAGTATGTCTCTGTGAAGAACCAAATGAACAAAGAATAATACTAAATCAAAAGTGTAGGAGTAACATTACTCATGACAGCACAGAGTGATACCGTGAGAGTGATGTAGGACCTGAAATAAACAACAGGATAACACAATAAAAGTGAGAGTGTAATGCAGTGTAACTCCAAAGTATCTGTGGTTCAAACAACTGAAGATAAGTTGGTAACTGGTGGTATAGTTTCATCTAAAACCTCTGAACTCTGAACTTCCATTCATAACTCAATATCAAATTGCAGGTCAAGAGGTACAAAAGGTCAGTAAAACCATTGCCAAATTCTGAAATAGAACAAGACAAGAAAACAAATAGGGTAGACATATTATAAGAGAACAATGGGAAACAAAGCCAAAAGATACCTACTGATAAGGGAAGGATAGTTTCTTCATTCTCTTATTATCTAAAAATCTGTCTGATCCAAAAAGTTTAACTAATGATGAAAACACTTTAACCAATGAATGTGGCTACAGGAATTGTTTAAATCCCGAAAGGTTCAATGGTGTACAGGTAACAGGTTTAGCAGCTGAATCTGATGCTTCCTACTCTCCCACTATCACATATGCTGTTAAGAGACCAAACTGATGTTGAAGACCCAGAGACCCAAGGTGAATATATAAATAAGAACACTACAGGGTCTGTAATGAAGGGGGCACCGTCATGGTCTAGCATACCGGTAAGTACCCAAATTGCTCTTGCCACTGTAGGAGATAAGGAGGTGAAAATCAAACATATCCAAGAAGATAAGAAAGGCTTTGTTCCATATGCCACTATGTCTTGCAAAAAGCATGGCAGGATTGAGGAAAGTTAGTCCTGAAATTACCAGTGACTCTCAATTCCTGTGCACATTGGAAATTGTTGAAGACTGTTACTATGCACCCGTTAGTATTCAGGGACAATGTCAGGCCTTCACATTAGTTGAGACAGGAGGGCAAGCGACAATTATGACAAAGAGAATTCTTGAATCAAATGAAGAGAAGGAAAAGGAACATCATTGGAAAATGCAGCCAGTAAAAGATCCCGTGTACAACTTTGATGGAGAAGAGATCCTGATAGAGGGAGTTGTTGAAGTTGATATCAAGATAGGAAAGCACAAACTCAAACATCCAGGCTTCTAAATGCCTATCCAGGAGACACTGGTATTGATTGGGAATTATTTCTTATGGCAATGACAGAGTAAATGAAGTGTTGTGATCACTAAGGTGCAGACCTCTGAAGCTGCAGAAAGTGAAATACCAGGAAGGAAGTTCACGGGAGCACACATAGTGGAAGATCGTATAATGCAGACAAATTATATTTGCAGAATGGACAGGTGCCAGACATCACTATTATATTGTTATGTGAGTCAGAAACAGAGGACAGGAAACCAGATTAACCTTTCAAGTTACATCTGGATTCAAAACAAAAATGGAGGATTTAAGTAGATGAAAACACTTTAAAGTTCTATCCTCCAAATGAGGCTTCAGATATCATTGAAGCAAGCACAACAGGACAGAAGGGATGCACATACATTGTGGCTCAGATTGCAATGCACGATGGATACCCTTGTGCACTCAGAGGAAGTGAACTCAGAATTGGCGCAAAAACTGTTTCATCAGTGAATCATTGTTTCATTAATTGCAGGACAAGGAAAAAATACCCCATTTCATTATTAGAGATCAGATGGTATCTGGATTGGATGAGTCAGTTTCTGAGCACAGAATAGTAGAAAGGTGCAAGTTGAAGATTGGTCTAAGATCTAAGAAAATCCTTAATTATATATGGATTATGAGAAATTCAAAAAGGCCATTTTACTTAGGCAATATGATCTTAGATAGAATTTTATAATTGTTCTTTTATAATGCAATTAATACCAGCGAGTGGTTTCTAGGTATAAGATCAGGATTGAAACCTGTGCTGCACTGCGTTGTCTTGCTTCCAAGACAAATGCATTGCCCTTGATCTATCCTTCCGAACCAGAATGTGCAAGGTGATTGGCTTCTCAAATCCAAAGTTCTGGTCTAGCTAGACTTGGTGGGGATCCTAAAGGTTTAATGATAGAGAAAAAGCATCAGCATCAGACAATGGTGGATCAAACAAAGGCAAAGATGGCATCTCTTTAAGAAATGACTTGTATTTAACTGAGACAAGTGGATCGTAAGAGGAGAGAGAGTACGGTGCACAGGGCAATCCCCCTGATGTAAGCACACCTTGGACAGTCGGATCTGGAGGAAGCCATGGATCCCACAGCAATTGAAAAGCTTTGGAATTCCACCTTTAAATGCTGGAGAGCTGGTAACAAAGACAACAGGGAAACCATTGTAGGGACAGGGAGAGAAAACCTGTCTGAGGTGGTGGTGTGACCACAATCCTACCATGGTATGCCAGTTACCCGCTGAACAACACTGAGGCCATAACTGCAATAAGTGCTGACTGCTCTCTGACGCCAGTATCCGTGGAGCACGACCTCTCGCTTAGACGCCAAGAACAAGGCGTGAGCAAAGCCGATGATGGAGCAGTCAGAAAGACAAACCGATTACCCGACCAAGTGCCAAGCCCCACTTGCTCACCCTGGACAAACACAAGTACCATGGTGAACGGGAAGAGCTGGTGGCCACCGGGCAAACCAGACGTAAGAAGTGGAATGTGTGGAAGCCAGTAAGGTGACATTTCCCTAATAAACCAGCATAACTGGAGATACGAAGTAGCCATAATGAAAGTAATGAAAAGGGCTTGTAGGGAAACAGAGGGAAAATGGAAAAGAGAACCCTGGGAAAGGGGGAGAAAACCACCAGAACTTGAAGTTAAAGAGTGGGGCGAGCACACCCTGATACAGTGTGCCATGTGTTATGAATTAAGACTGTCAAATGAACATAATAAGGAGGTCAAATGAACATAATAAGGAGGGACATATGCCAATAGGAAGAACCCAGGAGAGGAGAATTCCTAATACAAATAAAAGTATACAAAACCTAAGAAAAGTTGAATCTCAAGAAACTGAAAAGCCTAAACTTAAAGGAAATACTGTGAGATAATATTTCAAGGAGAGGCATTCTAAACAAACAAGAGAAAATGACATGAAACCCATGAACAGTTGGGAGGAGCTGCAATGGCTCCTGAAGGAAACGTCAGAGGGTCTCAGAGAAGAGACGCATAAGACACATAGTTCTACCCAGAGACATTTGTACATTAAAAATACAAGGAAACATGATTAAAAAAAACCTGAGGAAAAGCCACAAGGAGGAAAGAAGGCATAAAGGAAAATGACCAGGAGATGAGACATTCTCTTGGCCTATTTTAGATATTCATATGAGTGGTAGTGTCAGATAGAGTTAGGTTTGGACTGAGGACAGTTTAGTTTACACTTCCTGATGACAAACGAGCATCTTGAGTTTCTTTATCTATGTAGTGAAAACTCCATAATAAGAGGGATAGAGCTTTTCCTTCTCATTTTACTAAAAGAGACTTAACATGTCCAAAATGTGTCCGACTCCTTCTTCGACCCACCACAGAATGCACCTCAAATGTGCGCCAATGAAGAGGTAGAAGGACCTGAAGTGGTTCACACAAGACCAGAAGGAATTTGTTCAGTTACTTCAGTATATCCGCACGAAGTAGAGGAGGCAATATGTTATCCTCATGATGAGTATATACTTTCCCAATTAGACAGTGATGACCAAGGACAAGATAACAATGAAAATTCATGCTGAGTTAGAGAAAGGAAAAAGACAGCTGCTGTACAAACAGATACTACTACTCATTTAGGAGAGAACACAGAAATTCCTCCATTAGAAGATTTTCCAGAATTTGGGAAACTGTTAGAACAGGTTCAATTGACAAATGTATCTTCTAATGGTGAAGGAAGATAGCAAAGTAGACAGATATTCATGTTTTTCAAAGGTGTATTCTCTCAAAATGCATATGATTGTGGATCTACAAATCTGCATACGACAACATTATCCAAGGATTATCAAATTGAGCCCGGTTTTGTTCATCAACAACAATCTCCACTTGCATGCAGTGAGTCATTGTTTGAAATGATGAATGCACTTGCAACCAAAGGAATATGAGACCTGCACATAGTACTTTCAATAACTCCCTGATACTACGAGTGCTCAAACTGAACGATCAGTGGAGATTGGTGCGCAGCTGCAAGAATTGAACAAGAGAATTCCAGTTTTAAGATGGCCGCTACCATATATTGACCAATGGTTAGCACAGGTCCAAGGCTCCAAGATAATTACTACTCTGAACTTAATTGCTGGATATTGGAGAGTGAAGTTAGGCCCTGTTGTTCAGCATATTTTTGTCTGCTTGTTTAAATCCAGACAGCTAGGTTGGACAAGAACTCCACTTGGCTATATTAACAGCGGGAGCGAATTCAATATCTTTCTGCATAAGGCAATGCTGGGCGCTGAGAAGTGAGGAAATCTAATTTATGTTGACAATATCTTATTGAAGAGTAAAGGACTAAACTAATATTTTTACAAAATAAAACATGTGCTGAACGAAATAAAACATGCTGCAGCCAAGATTTCAATGCAGAAGGTACAATTGTGCAGAAAGAAGGTGAATTTACTAGGTCGTGAAGTTACAGAAAAAGAAGGTCTTATTCCACAAAAGAAAAAGATTGAAGCATTACAGAAGATAAAGTCTCCTACTAACATTAAGGAATTGAGGGGCCTGTTGGGTATACCCAATTACAGCAGGTAATGTATACCAGAAATGATGAAATTATAGAACGTCAATGAGGAAGTGAGCAGCACGAGTAGGTCCTTCAGTTGAAGAAATGCATGGCACAAGCCACATACCTTATTTAGCCAGGTAAATGCCACAAATTCTTCATGGGAACTGTTCATTCTAAGACAAAGACATGTATGATTGCAGTCTTGTATTAGGAACATGAGAAAACAAAAATGATACAATATACCAGTAAGTCATTATCCCAAATAGAGTGCCTTTCCAATGAATGTGAGCATCCATTGTTGATGACAATATGGGAGCTACAACACTTTCCTCCAATCATTCAAGGTGAAAGCATAATAATTGAGACTTCACACCAACCCTTACAATAGCATCAATGTAAGAAAGTTTGTTCTTGAAATATGTCAAGTTCTAGGATTGCATATTGGATTTTATCAATGCATGGTTTTCCTGTGGAAGATCATTGTGGGCAGAATAAAAATAGTCCAATTGCTCAAGGATTTGGTGGAGCTGCATGACTGTACACAAATGGGGGATTTTGACTAATTAGAATAGTATGATAACATTGACAAATATCTGATATCCTCCCACACACCTTTTGATGATGCCTGTGGTGCATGTAGATGGCTGTGCATTTCATACAAATGAAGATTTAGAAAAAGAATGAGTCACAGGATTTGAAAATGTATGGGTCGCTAATGAGCAGATTCGATCTGCTGTATACACAATTGGTCATAGAAGTAGTCAATTGACTGAATTGGTTGTGAAATAGAAGGCCATAGACACATCAGCAAAGACTCAGATAAAAGAAATGGTAATAATTACAGATTCAGACTATACCAGGAACAGCTTCATAGAATAGCTCTCAAAATGAAGACCAAGGGAATGTTGACATACAAGAAACCTCTAAAACACAGAAAACGGCTTAAAACAATTGATCAGTTGGTCATTGATAATGGCATGACCGTAAATTGGAGGAAAAATAGGGGGCATTCAAAGGTATCATGTATCGACAAACAAGGACATTATTTAGCTGATAAACTGACAAAAGAAGGAAAGCTTAAAATAGAATACCTGAGCATTGCCTATCTATTAAAGGAAATGCAGATTCCAGTTGTTACATAGTCACAGACTAAAAAGCAAAATTAACACCTGATGGCCTAATGGAGTGGTGATACTCTAACCAAAGTCTTAATAAAGGCCCAAAAAGAGGGTCCGATATTAGGGATATTTTATGATCATGTTGAAGATCCTGAGAAGAATCAAATTTCAGAATAAGATTGTGCTGAGAAAGAAGAGTTTTGAGTTCTAAAGACAAAGACATTATTTAATTTACAAGATCGGTTGTTAATACAGAAGAGTGTATGTGGGGGGTGCACTCTATATTTCCACAACCCTTCATATTGCTCAATAATTTATACTCCTTGGGTGTACATGGGAAAACAACCAGGCTCAAGTTTGGTGGGTCTTTAAATGTAATACACAAAACTTCCCCCTATCAGTGGAGGATCACAGGTGCACTGCAATCGGGGCAATACAGCCCTTCCTAACAAGTTTAGAAGGTTATTTAAACTAATATGTGACATAAATCATGCAATTGCTTTTCTTTGTAAAATATGCATATTTTAAATATATTTCTTTAACCAAGATCATTCGTAAACACAACATTTGTACATACAATTCACTGTTTTTCCTACTCTAATCAGAACCAAATATATTCTACTTTACAGATAATTACTTTTTGTTACAAGATTATTGTCTCTTTCACCTACTAAAGTATGTATTCAAATGTACTACAAACATTGCCAGCTCCAGTATTTTCTATACAGACTATATAGTACAAGTCAAGAATTCAATTCATCAATCTAACTCATAGCAGGTCCCAAACTGTATTCCACTCTGCTCCTCTGAGTTATCTCTGCATGTTTCAGTTATCTCATCCCTTCTTCAGGAGAGTCTGGTGTACTTTTCTAATAAATCATAAAACATGTATAAATGTATGGTTCTTAGTTAACATTGTTCATCCCCCCTCGAAAAAAAATCCCATTGCTCACTGTAAGGAAGGCATGGTATTAAACAGTGAAGACAGACACAAGTGATCACAGTTCAAGGGTGTTTATTGAACATCAAATGGATTGGTTGAACACCTATCTAAACCTAAATCTAAGGATGTACGCAAGCTATGACCATCAAATAATAATAACACAGTCCTAGTCAAGTCTCCGTCAAATAAAAGGGCATATACTAATAAACGTATGGCCAATCTTTACTTCTAAATACAAAAGGGTGTGGGACAATGGTTTATGCTAAATGAAAAGTGTTCAAGAAATAATATGTCATGAGGGTTGAGCAGTTGTGCACACACTCTTGCTTCTCGGACATGAGGATACAGTTCAAATCACAGACATCAGGGCTTTCTGCCAAAGCCCCTTTTTCAATAATGGTCACTTACTGCTGAGGGTCTATCATAACGAACAAATTCTCAAAGTTCCATTCCTATCAGGATTGTTACATGCACAAGTTCTCGCTTTCAATGTTCGTCGTGGGTCTCCCACTTCATACTGAGACCTCCTTTTGTCACATTGTTCACATTTGGTCTCCTTCGTTTGGGCTCGGACCACAGATCTCTGTTGTTCGGGCTCGGAGCATGGACCTCCGTTGTTCGAGCTTGGGTCCTCTTTTTACCAAAATCAAAGACTTTTGAATGTGCAATGAGTTTTGCTTCAACCATCGCAGGACCACTTCGATTCATTTAACACAATTGTTTTCATCAATCTTCGACTTTTATTTCTCTTGGCCGGATACCTTACAGAGACCTTTGATTGAGCATGTTCACGGTGCCGGTCAACGGTATCGTATCTTGCCTTCTTAAATTCAAACATTCATCAGCTGCTTAGCTTTACTCTCGTCTTTCATCACACGTGTTCAACAATGTTCATTCCAGCCCTCATTTTACAATGTTGTCACTTGCAACCTTGACTTCAACACAGACCAGTCTTGCATAGGTATCCCTAACTAACCGGCTGTGTTAATCTTTCTGGTGCTTGTTTGGTTTTGGAGCCAAGGGCGATACCAGGGTGGCTGCTGCTGCTCATCCCCGCCTTGGCCAGTTACGCAGGAGGCCCCTCGATGTCTTTGACACACAATGCAGGATTCTTCAGTCTGGTTTCATGGCCTTACACTTTCTGCCTTGAAGGTTTCTTGAAAGTGACGTCTTGCCGAAAAGGTCAAGGGTATTTCCCTTCTGGGTTTGCCATCTTTCTCCCCTTGTTCAGCTGCCGACTCAAAACTGCTGTTCCTTCATGTGCTTTGCCCCGCTCAGAGTGTGCTCTCATGCTCCGCCTTTTATCCATGTGTGGAAGTTTAATGGAAAAAAGGTGTGAAAGATTGTCAGTAATTACCTGACTTTGCCTGACCATAGTAGCGGGACATGTCAGGCCCACTGTTCGGGTGTGATTCTGTTTTCTCCCAGAGCGGGCTGTCCATGTGAAAGTGCTGGAGAAGAGAAAGTGGTCGAGGGGTAAGGTTCCTGCATATGCTAACTGGTAGGATGCGGCAAAGGTGTTACAGGGAAGAGAGGGATACTGTGTTTCACCATCTGGTGTCTCACTCCCACTCCCTGAAGACCCCTCACCCAGGTGATCCTCCCGCACTGGAACCCCCAGGAACTGGATCCAAAAGCGATGGCCATGTCCTGGCCACCTGAATGACAGATCCCCGGGGATTAGCGGGTGAGACACCATGTGGTTTCTAACATCACTCACCTGTTTCAATTCTCGATAAATGAATCTTCCTCACGCCCCAGTGTATGCCAGTATTCCTTAAGATATTCAAAACCTACAAAAAAGGATACTGCTTTTCATACATATTCGCTCATACACCACTGTCTGATATTTAGTTGACTCAACATTCAACTTCTTACCTTCCTCCCTGGAGACAATCCAATATCAATACTATGTCCTCCACTTCCCTTCTATGAAGATTTCCAATCATATTTCCCCACTACAAAACAAACCGCCACATTTTAACATGACTTACACACCTTCACCTTTTCCCCAAAATCCCAACTCTACTCCCATTGTAAGCTCTCATTTCTTACCCAACCATGAAGCAAACTTACCATCCAAATATGTGACCTTTCTCCCCAGTGCCTGTGCTCACACTGCAATAGAGTCCAAACTGGAACCTCTCTGACTCGGATGTTTTATACTTTCCAAAAGGGACACTCTTTAGGCAGCCCCCACCTATTAATGTCTATATGACATCCACCTTCAGAGACTTTTCTCTCCATCTCCTCTCATAAATACTGTGTGTCACTATTGCTCTAGAATAGCACTTAATGATCACATTATGCTTGTGCCCACAACACGCGTTTCCTGCCACACCCATCAATTTAGCGCTGTGGCCAGTTTTATTCCAAAATAAAAGCGTTCACCCACTGCTCCCCCTATCTTCTATATTTGATATCAACACTCTCTATAGTTGTAAAATCAGTAAATAGTGAACTATATTCCATGCTACACTCCAACATGGCCATTCTGTCTGTTAATTCATAGGAACCACTCCCTCCTTCCTATTGTGACAACACAGGTTATTCTCCTCACAACGCTCTGCAGTCAATTATTTACATGTGTCTAGTGCAAAACAAACCTTCTACAAAGCAACGTGATCACTCTCCATTATACCATTTCAACTCACCATTAGTCAGGGTTTCTCACCCTACCAATATCATATTTATTGAAAAGTTCCAAAACATTTTTCTAAAAACATTAAAATCCTTTTCTTGAATAATCAGAAAATGTTGATATTAAATGTCTGCCCCCAATCCAAGGATTAAATAGTCAATTTCTGTATTCATCACATTAGTAAACACAATTATTTTTCCATCCAGATATGGGGAAAGGTCCCACTTGACAGCCATCCCCTTTGGGGCTAATCCCTCTAATTTCTTAATCCACTAGATTTCACTTCTCAATAACATCGTTCCTAAATCACCTCCTCTCAGAGGTAATTTTACTTGCTCAAGAATTGTGAACCTCATTTGAACCACTCTATTTCATGTCTGCAACTGGTGACCTTCCACTCTTCATTCTCAGATTCAACCTTCACATTCCTCTGCCTACATGCCTACATAGAATAGCTTACATGGACAACAAATACCATACACTACTTCCTTTAAAATACACAAATGTTGTAATGTAGTACCTGCTCCTGTCTATGATTACATTTATTTGCTTTTAAGATATTGTGACAATGTTGACAGTGTCCACCTGGTTGTGTCCCTCTCCACTCGCTCTTCCCATCACCTTTTTCTCTGATTTCTGCCTTCACCAATAGATTTCTCAATGGCTCGCTCTTTCTATAGGCAAAAGATGGTGCATTCAGAAAAAATTGATCCAAAATTTGATCTACTCTCAAAACATATATACAAACTACACATATTTTATAAAGAAAAACAAATGCATGATTTGTGTTAAATATTAGTTTAAATTACTTTCTGAATTTGTAACTATTAGGAAGGGTTGTATTGACCCAATTGTAGTGCTCCTGGTATCCTCTTCTGATAGGGGAGGTTTTGTATATTACATTGTTAATACGGAAGCCCATATCAGTTTTACTCAGTGGGTGGTACTCATATCTTTCAGAGGATTTATGATGCATGATGCACACAATGCTATTAGTGCAGGACATAGGGGCACAAAAAACGTTAGCGATTTTGAGGGAATTTGCATATTGACCACACTTGTCACAAGACATAACCTTGTATACTAAAGGATGCTTGGTATGTGCCCAAATCCAACCTATTTCCCCGAAACACAGTGCACCTTTACTTAAAAGAGGATTAAAATTGACATGGTCTGACCTCCAAATTGACTTTATTAGCCCTGTGCAAAGATTTGCCTGTGGAAAGAAATATATGCCAACAGTAGTATGCATGATGACCAGGTGGGTTGAGCGCATACCAGCTCCCAATTGTTCATTAGAAACAGTTGCAACATTGTTGGTAAATCACATTTCCCCTAGATTTGGTTTATCCCATAGGATTGAATCAGAATGAGGCAGCCATTTCACTAGGGCACTGATGAGAAAAATGTAGGAAATCTTGGGTGTGAAGCGAAAACTACACATTTCCTACAGACCATCAGTGGGGGCGTCGAAAGGACAAATCAAACCATTTGTCAGTGTTAGAAAAGATTTCCCTTAAGGGGACTTTCACTCCATATTCTACGTTCCCGCAAAACATTTGCTTTTGTTTTTTAACCTGTCCTGCCTTTTTATAGGGAAATGAAGACCTCAGCTTCACTCCCCTGGCCTTTTGTTCATTTTGTCATGGGGAAACTGATCAGTCCTTCAGACTATCAGTAATAGGAAACTATGTTTTCCCTTTGTCTTTTTACCTTTTTAACTTTTTGATAACATTTTAAGAGTTCACACAGTATCCTACCATGCAATGTAGTGGGGATACTTTTGTATCACCCCAGTCGTTTACACTTGGGATTTTTGTTTACTTTTATATGTGCCTAAATACAATCTGGTGTCAGCAATTACCTTTTCACAATATTTGCATTATTTTAAGTGTGCACATCATTGTTAACCAAGTATGGCTACTAAAGGTGGTTAGTGCACTAAAATGGCCATTCCACAGGATTTCTGCTTGTTTTTTGGTCATATTTTTGATTTGCCTTCTTCCTGCTATATCAGGTCAGAAAATCCCATATAAGGTCATGCACCTACCCGGGAAAGCTGCTGATTTCATGGGTAAGTGCTGCCTTTGTGTGTCTGTGGCTCAAGATGTAGATGGGACTGTCTGGTCCCACTCCACATCTGGGGTGCCAGAGAGTTTGGGTGTGGGGCATGAGTAAAACCCACGGTGGTTCCTGATTGGACCACTGCTGGCTGTTTGAATGGTGCAGATCCTTACCTTTGGTGGGCGTGGACTTCCTTCCAACCAGGATTTAGGATAAGAAGAAGACTCCTGTTCAGCAGCTGAATGACAATCTGTGTAATCCTTTCCTGTGATTGGCCAACTGAAGCTCAGATGACTACCTTATATGCGAAGTCTGTGAGCAGTGCTTCAGCCCTTGGACTGGTAGAACAAACCAGTCTCAATGAATTCACGAGGATACAGCCATCCTGAGCCTTTGGAAGTGTCCCTGGACCACCCGGTGGACTGACAAGCTTTCCGCTGGGCTACCTCAGTATAATCGTTGCCATTCCACGTTCATTGTTGGAACTTTGGTGGTCTCCAGCTTGTGGGATAGGTTACCGTCTTGCTGTATTTAAGCATCCCAGCATCAAGGGGTCCTGCTCTGGAACGTCTTCTTCAATGATGACAGGAAAGATGCCTACTGTTGACCGTGTGCAGTAGCCGTCGCTAGAACTCACCTTGCCCTGTCTGATGAAGTGTCCTGAAGAGGTCTGCACTGGTGCCGTCTGCATTTCTTCCTCACAATGGGCTGCACTCAGCTCCTAGAACTGACCAGAAGAATCTTCATACCTTCAGCTCCTGGGCACCTCTCACTGGAATCAATGGTGGGAAAACCTACCTCTAGCAACCTCCAGTCGACCCACCTAGTCATCTGGGAAAATCAGAGTTATGTGGGTAAGTAATTGCGATGCGGTCACCTCCCCCTGTTCTCCTTAGAATAAACCTTAGAATAAACTTTGGCTATTCCAGTCCAATGCTTTTTGATCATCGGATCTAGCATCTTGTATCTTACAGATAGGAATAACATTGTTCAAATATCTTATGGAACATTTTCACCACTGCAAGAACGCTTTCTGTATCAGTCCCCTCTCCTAAGAAGAAGCTTTGTGACTTTTGGGCACAAGGTCCAATACATCAAAGGGATTGGACTTGTACATTTAGGGTATCCTCCTTGTGAATTGGTTCTATTGCACTGCATCATTACTTACCTACTTTTTGTTGTCTAATTTATTGTGCACTGTCCTGTGAACCTTAAGGTGACTGTATATATGTTTGATAATTGAGTATTGAGTGATATTGCTACCTGCTTATTTCATTTCCTAGTCTGTGTTTTTGGACTTATAATAAATAAGTATTTTTGTAATTATCTGTCTACAGTGAATTATTGTGCTTCACTGTGTGGACTCATTGTGGACCCCTGACCCTGTTCACCTTCTCCTGAGACTAAGCCCTGACCACTCTCCACGCTTACCTTGATTGGACTCGACTAACCTTTCAGAGTTCTCCTGTTCACTAAAACTAGGATGGCCTCTTAAATCTGTCCACAAGGCCAGATTCTATAAATCCATTTCACAAATTGGTGCTCAGCGGTGAGGATAAAGTCATGTGTAACTGTAACCCAGTGTTGTCCCCTAGTGAAGTATCATAATTCTATTTACACAGTACACTGTGATTTGAAGGTAGAAGTTAGTATAACAGTGGCATACTCTTTTTTTAGTTTGGGCGATTTGGGGTGGCTTGTGACACCTATAAAGCCCAAAATATTGTATTCAAATACAGCTTCATGTATACCTAAGCAGGACCCTGGTATCTGACGAGGGGCACAGACGACTGGCATTTGAGGAGGGATACAGTGTTGTTTGGTTATGAGCCCTCCCATTCCGTGCCCCTAGCTATGCTATTCCCTATGGCTAATCCCATCCCTTCCTGCCCATCTCCAGCCAAAGGTCCTCCGTATTGGAATTCTTTGAGCTCCTGTGGTGGCGGCATGCTGCTGGGTGCTGTGAAGACAGGCTCCCTTTCCTGTTTCTACTCTTGTACGTGAGTCTGCCAGGAGCAGCGGCAGCACCAGCAAATTGCAATTTGCTGTTCGTGTGTGCCTGGGCTGTTCATCCTCCAGGGCAAATATGTACCAAAGTCTTGACGTATACGTGTGATGTGGGGTTGCTGCCTCCCGAGTACCTCTTTCTCCACTCACTGC
Organism: Ambystoma mexicanum; assembly: GCF_040938575.1. Taxonomy (NCBI): domain Eukaryota; kingdom Metazoa; phylum Chordata; class Amphibia; order Caudata; family Ambystomatidae; genus Ambystoma; species Ambystoma mexicanum. Next base: position 842,032,887 of record NC_090927.1, read on the forward strand.
TACAGGTAAGCCACCTGCACCTTGTTGTCCATCAATCTGCGGAAACAGCACACATTGTTGTGGTGGTGCTGCTGCTTGGCGATCACCAATGGCGACATGCAGCTCCTGTTTTCCAAACACAATAAATGCCCTAAAAGTGTGTATGTCGTTCACAAACAGTAACCGGTGTACAGGGAGCCTTGCTGCAGTTGCGGGGCTAGAAACTTCATTTAAAGGTGTAAGCGTCGATGGCATCCTATCCATTGGCCGAGAGCACTTCTCTTTACTGCTGGCCAATGACAGAACGGCACGGTCCCGTGAACCCTCCCTTACAGCATGGCTGATGGGTGGTCGAGGAATATGCATCTGGCAAACTATGGTTAGAGTGGCCCAAGTAAAGAATGTTTTGTGAGGGGTCTGAACCTCCGGTGGGGTTCAACTGCCTGTTCTTTAGATTAGCTCTGCGCGTCCCCAGTCCTGACTCTCTGAAGCTTGATCCCTCTCGCTCCTAGTCCCATCCGATCGTGCACCTGGGAACTCGCCTCTGATCTTCTATGCACTGCTCTGCCTGTGTGGGCTGAGCAGGAGTAACCTGACTTTCCTTCTGCCGTGCCACTTCCCACCAGGCTGCGGAGGCAAGCTCTGCATGCATAAGAAACTTGAGGAATCTGCAGCTCACATTAGGGCTGTGAGTAATGCATAAAATGTACTTACTTGGGGCTAGCCCTGGTGGGAGATTGGGATTAGCATATCTGCAACTCAAAAGGCAATCCACTGAAAGCTTCATGCTGGAAGTTTACATGATGCAGGGTTGCAGGGTCATTGGGGGCTCACAGCTGCCAGTGCTTTATCCTGTCAGATAATGCCCAGGATATTTATCCCAGCGTTCTTTGCGTTGAAACTGTTCATATATTATATATCCCTTGAAATGAATGGGTCTGTGTGCGGGACGTCCCCCGCGTTTAATACCTCGGAGGCAGTTCAGTTTTACAGAAGTGGACTCCAGCCAACCATTGATTGCTAAATTGCCGTCCACTGCAAATTGCTTTTTCTTAAAGGTGTTCGTGCTGACTGTGTTGCTTTTCACATTTCCTGTACATGCAGTGTTCCACAATGTAAAAAAGATATCCATTCTATTTAGTATGTGTAGCATAGCATTATGTCTTTTTTGAGGTGTTGGGGTTAGGATAGGTCCAATCTCATCACTCCAGTGCAAGTCAGTAGGGGGGTAGGGCCACTCATCTTAACATCTCACCGACTGGATAGCCCAGATCTTCGTTTAGACAATTCTTGCATCTACCACCTTATATAATGTTAAGAGTCACTAGTTATTGCGATAGCGCGCACTTTGCACTGCATGGCCTTGTGGCACTTCTTTGCAGTTCAGATTGCTAATTTCCATGGAGATGCCACTTGTAATTCTTCTCCCCGTTGGTTGTGCTCACCCACCTGCCGCACCGTATGCAAGGGTGCTTGAGGATCCATGGTGGGAGCATGTGTGTGTTCAAAGATGCCTGACACATGAATGTTTCCGTGAGGGGAAATCTGTTCACTGCTTTAGTGTCAGTGGAAGCTCCCTTTTCAAAAGGTTCATCTCTGCGAAGAGTAGGCACAGTAGACGTTCCCACCGTCTCTCAGTTGTGACCTGCGCCTCCTTTAAATGGGCAGTTTTGATTGTAGCATTACATTGCGGAAAGTGTTGTGTTCTGCTTTTCGCAGATGTTGTATAAATGTGTGTGTAACCATTGTCGTTTTGTACATATTCGTGCAATGAGTTATGTTGCTTGTGGGTTCAGCTGTTGTATAAAATGCTTGTGTAACCTTTGTCGTTTTGCACATATGTGTGCGATGAGTTGTGTTGCTTGTGGGTGCAGCTGTTGTTTAAAATGTGCGTGCAATCTTTGTCGTTTTGTACATAAGTGTGCGATGAGCCGTCTACCTTCAGAAACACTGCAATGATCAATGGCATTTGGGCAGTAAAGGAGTACTGCCAAAGACATTTTAATGTGGTGCTTTCTTCGCAAAATTGATACGAACCACAGGCCTGTTCTGACTGCCACCAACTCCTACTAGTAACCACCTATAGATGCTGTTTGGTTATGTGCCCGGCCATAACCTGCCTATGGCCCTTCCCACCTCTGCCCTGCCCAAAACTCCTCCCCCTGGGAACTCTTTGAGCATGCTCTAATCAAGCCTTACCATTAGGTTTTGCATTCAAAGTGTCTGCCAGTGTTTGATCAAAGCAGTCTTCCAATAATTAATACCCACTGCTTTTTATCTCTTTTTTTATAGGTAACAGTTGTATAATCCCTATTTTGAGATGTTGGAAGGACAAGGACTCAAGAATTTTGTTTTTGGGGAACAAAAAAGTTATTTTTCCGATATTTGAATGTGAAAGCCCAAACTGTTGGCATTGCCAATGCTTGTTTTTAAATATGGAAACATTCTCTGTCTACTTTTGCTGCATTTAAAGTAGAACGTTTAAAAATGTTGTGTGTAGAAAGAGGATTGACATCCTCTGGAAACAAAGCTGATGGTACAGAAATTGTTGGATCACCTGGATTCTAGAATTGTTACTTTACCTGATAATAGTAATGCAGTAGATGGTGGGGCAGTTACCAGCAGTAGCAATGGGCTTCTGGTAGTCTAAGTGCACATGAATTGATGACTGGAAGGAAAATGGTATTACCTCAACATTTATTATGCAAAACAAATGAACAAATCCTGATCAACCCGCCCACTATTCATGCGTATGTAGATAATTTGAGGAAACATCTCCAACATGCTTTTGCATTTGCACAAAAGAACATGAAGAAGGCAGTGGACAGTGCCAAGAGATTTTATGATAAGAATGCATCTGTAAAAGAGTACCACATTGGTGACTACATATTTTGATTCAATTTGCCAAGAACAAATAAAAACAGGCCAAATTCATGATAGCCTGGAATGGTTCATTTAAAATCATCAATACAATTTCCCCGGTTGTGTATACAATCTTGATAACAGATGGAGATAAAGTAACTGAGTAGTTTGTACATGTCAATCAAATCTAGGCATGCCATCCAAAATCTAAGATTCAAGAGATTGAGGAATAATTTCAGGAAAAAGTGTAGAAAAAAAGGTAGTTGGACGAAAAGATATGCAAACCAAATACTGTTACAGTTAAGTAGGTAGGGTTGTGAGCTTATGAGACAGTTTTCACAATATAAAGGGTGGGAAACTATATTTTACAGGTCAGTAAGAATGTTTCAAATGCAAGATCAGAATGAGAGAAAATGTTTGAAAAGTATTTTATCTCTAGGAAAAAATACAAAACAGAAAAGGGAAACGGTTATGGGAATGAATACTGAACTTCTCTGTTTTTCAAGCTGTTCTTAACATATCTCCTAACTTCATTCATGGCATACTGGGACCAAGGGGAGGAGAAATAGAAATCCAATAAGGAGACCGGAAGAAGAGGATACACCAAACAATTACAGGGAATCCAAAACAGAGGATAAAAAAAACAACAAAGTATGAATGGAATCGGAAGGAACTACGGAATTCACAGCAAGAAGCATGGGTATATTACCCATTGTTAACCATTAAAGGGAAATATGGAGATTCTAAAGAACTGAACATCTAGACAAGGTACCCCAGACCCAAGGATACCAAATTAGGAACAGACAAGAATGGAAATAGAAAGAGTTACCAGGAACTAAAACCCATTGTGGGTTGGAGTTTTAGCAATATGGAAATGTTGGAAATAAAGATGGGAACAATTGTTTTGTAAGAGGAATGGCTATTGATTGGTAATCCTGTGCACTTGTTAGACTCAATGGTATGTGTTAGATATTATTTATATCAAAAAGTACAATGTTTAGAGGTAGAAATGAGAGACTTTGTATGTTTACTGACAGTAATTCTACATTTCTAATCCCATCATATTAGAGATATTTTTGAAAAGTGGGAATAATATGTCAGGATAATTGAAGAAATGCATGATTTCAGTAAGTAAGCTGCTCTGTATTGTAAATACAAATAGATGACAAAGAAAATGCCCCTGCATTGTTAACTTATTTACAAACCCACTAATACCAAATGGGTTGTGCTTTTGGGGGAAAACTAACTGCTTAAAAAGATGCATTTTCTAGAGACACAACAAAAAGGCAGAATGCGAAGATTCTGAAGCCAGATCATATATTTCATTGCTAAGCTAAGGGTTAACAATTACAGGTAAAAAAAACGGGATTTTACAACGTGCAGTGAGGTTTCATGATGCTCCAAGTTATCATTAGTTTGCCATCAGCAAGGATGTGTTAGAGATGAAACATTGGAGGGTAGAAGTGTATATCTTGGGTAACAAAGACCATTGTTGTGAACGAAGGGATCGAAAGGACATCATGACATCACTAGGATGAGTTCCGGAAGCATTGAATTGATTGGTCAGTAAATATAGCAACTCCAATCTCAGTATAGAGAAAGAGAAATGAAGAAAGAAGAGACAAGTGCAAGCAGAAAGAGAGAGAAAAATTATAACAACAACCCCGATGTGCTGAAAGAAAGAGACTGCGCAAAAGATTAAAAAAATTAAAATTAACTGCAGAGGGTCCTTGAAAATAGAACTCCTTGTTCTGATAAGACGGCAGCCCTGAGACGAACCTGAGACAGAACAGCCCAGTCAGATATGAGTAAAAACACATTTAAAAAAACAGAAAAACAAAAGGCCATTCATAGAACATCGCAAACTATCTAAAACAGCGAACACAAACTGCACGTTTGTTTAAATACAGTCACTTTAATGTTTGGTGCAGCTGGAACTAAAGACACAGTTGGGACAATTGAAAAACAGATCAGTTTTTTGTAGAAACAGGTATCTGCTATGCAATGTTAATGTAGTAAATGTATGATTTTAAGTTGTTACAGTTTGGATGTGTGATGCATGTTTAATTTCAATGATGTCTGCCTTTTGAACTAAGAAATTAATTTAAACCAGTAATAACCAGTACCAGGTTATCTTTCAAGACAGTTGACTGGTGTCTATTTGAACATCTAGAATTATGTTGTGAGGTAAGCGAAAACGTTCTGGGAAGTGTAAGATCTTTATTTGCCGGCTGAAAAGATCCTGGAAAAAATAAAATATTAATTGAATGCAAACCAATAATAGGGAGTATGAACACAAGAACAAAACATTACATTTAACAACCCTTCATGTTCTCATCAAACACTTTGGATAATGCTACTGCGAGCTCCTTGCTTTCTCCCTTAGTGACAATTCCAGGAACTATGTCCGATGCACAGGTTAAAACCCCAAAGTCCTGGTTTCAGAACAAGTGTAGACAAGCCAAAGGACTACTGATAGATAGAATAGGCCCAAACTTTGTGGGAGGAAGATATGCTAGGGCTAAGGGGAAAAAGTGTTTAATCAATAATAATATAGGAAAATATTGAAGCCAATTCGGAACTGCAGAACAAAGCAATAGTTGCATGATATGCGAACATGGAACATGGTGAATACAGCTGTGTTTTCTAGGTCACACTAGGATATGTCCCCTTATTATCATCATCACCTATATGAGTCTGGTGAGGATAGTACATTTTCCATTCAAATGTCTGCCGGAGCACTCAGCTATCATAACCACTTATGCCAGAGGCAGGGTAGACAGCTTCCTGAAGATCCATGTTAAGCCTTTTAACCTTTTCAGGACACCCCCCCCCCCCACTGTATTCATAATCTGCAGACCTACACCCTTTCTCATTCACATCCCAAACAGTGTCCAGGAACTTGCTCTTTTCTCAGGCCTTCACCACTTGCTAATAACCTATTAGGACTGAAACAGTTACACTGGTCATTTATAGCATTTCTCTTAAACCTTTTAATTCTTAAGGAACCCCCCTTTGTCTATACTTTGAAGAACACATTCTTTGTTCCAACCTTTGCTGCAAACAAAGCTATGCCACATACCTGTGCACTCACACTGATCCTTGGTGGCCCCTAAATGACGTCCCTGGTCTTGATCCTTACATATATATATAGCTTCTATAAAGAACAGATGCATCAGTTCACACTTTGGCTATTCTCTGCAAATTCCTTACTTGTCCATTTTGCAACCTAACCACATCGATGAACACATCCTTAAACCTTTAAGGCTATCCATATTTGATTTCCATTTTATTCCACATTACTCCCTTTTTAACTCTAACAACACATGCCTTCTTACCTCAAACAACACCTGCCTTATACATTTTTGCATCTGAGTCTTTTCCCTCAACTCCCTCTGAGTTGTATAAAATCATTATTCCCTAAATAACTCACATGCACCTGGCCCTGATGGGCTTAGCAAGGCCTTGATAAAGATCAGTCCTGGATGGTGGAGCAAACTGTTATTTCAGCTGTTAAAATGAATCACTGCCATTAATGTTATTCCATCCACTTGGCGTTAACGTGTCATAATTCCAGTATACGTTTCATGCCAGGAGCCCAATAACTACATACTACTTGCTATGTTAGACATACCTGCAAAAACCCTTGTTTGAGTGCTACTTTTTAAATCTTTAAATATATGTAATGTCTTTCCTCCCAGGTTAGGGCCTTCAAAGATTCTGTGGTTAGATTATGCTGATGGCCTGGTACTTCTTGATTACACTCTTCAAAGCCTCTGGCGTGCCTTAGAGAAGTAGAGTGATTACGCTGATGTTAATAATTGAACTATCAATGTAAATAAAAGTAAATACATGTTTTGTTTTCCCTTCTAAAGTGAAATCAAAGAAAAAACTCAGGATGCTATTGGGTGCAGAACCTATTGAACAAGTCTGCACCTACAGTAGCTTGGCCTTACCTTCGATAAATCTCTAACTTGGAGTTTCCACTTGGACAAGTTGGCTGTAAAACTAAAATCATTGATTGATTCTCCAACTATACAAGATTACAATCTGCTCATTGTTAATCTTCAGTGCTGAGATTTGGGCCTCAAGAGCTCTCTCCGGTTGGGTTTGATGGAAAAGCGCTGTCTTAAGTCTCTCCTTAGGCTTCTGCCCTCTGTTCCTTTTAAGTACATCTCGTTAGAGGCCAAGATGTACTCTATACCTTGTATTTTAACAGTAAATATTGCTAACTTGTTTTTGAAATTGGCTTAGTCTTCTGATGGCACCCTGCTGCATTTAAATGACTTGATGACTACATTTGAAGTTTGGGCCATAGAGTTTTGTCCATCTGTAAATTGTATCATGAGGCTCATTATTGGATGCAAAGACTTGGGTGTCCTCCAATTATCAACTCTCTAAAATGAGTATGAAGCACAACAATTATTTTTACTCCATTGATATGGAACAGTCACTTGCCAATCTGGAGTTCAAATCCTTGAGCAGGGCTTACATTGAACACTAATTGAATTGTGAGGATAGGCAGGTATATATGAGTGCTTGCCTGTATAATTGGATCATAGACAAGTATGTGCATATCAAGTTTAACTCAGTCAATTATATAGAGGTTGTGGGGGGGGGGGTGAACAGGATTGGCCAGGGCCATGAAGGGTTGTAAATTGTGCAATCCTTGCAACTTGGAGACCACTAGACACTTGATTATCGAACGTGGGGCCATTTCTGAGACAGGCATGATGATGATGATGTATGTCTAATTTACTGTCTAATTTACTGTCTAATTTACTATCTAATGAAACTGTGGTGCAAGGTGAAAACGATTTTGTTATTAGACTAAAACTGCATGGAACATTATTTCGATATTTAACACATCACTATTGACATTGCACAGTTTTTTATATAGTTTGTAATTTTGAACCTCCCCTGACCCATTCCAACCAGAATGCCCTTCCCCTTTAGTACCACACCTGCGTTAGGGCACTTTTAGCATCAGGACTCAGTGCCATGGAACACATCTGATCTTGTCCTTTTACAAGAAGGGGTTTTCAAAACCACTGGGCCTTACCTCTTAGAATGGAAGTACTCACTTCACTGGGTCATGAACGTGGTACCAAATATTGGTACAAGTGAAATAACGAAAAGCTCTCCTAGAACTAGTGCAATGCAACCTCTGAGTGGGGCATCAAGGGGTGCCCAATACTCAGGTAAATGTTTTCAGCCAGTTCTTTTAGGCAGGTGTACATAAGAGGATCAAGCAGTACTGCCTGCAGTGCCCCATATACTACCCCATATACGCCAAATCAGATCCCATAGTGATATTGCTAGTGCCTTATTACTTCCTCTCCCAATTATTAACATGTCCTTTGCAAATATTGGAACAGATGCCCTTAGGCCCCAGAGTCCGTCTCAGATAGAAAATCACATTCTGCTTTTCATGGATTATGTGACCTAGGGTTGAAAAGCCTTCCGCATTAGATTCAATAATGTCAAAAATATTCTGAAACACCTAATTCCCTACTTCTCCTGAACAGACTTTCCCAAAGAGATCCTTACATGTCAGTGAACTCCCTTCATGTTCCAGGTCGTATTGGACCTTAAGAAAAACCTGAAAATCATTACTCTGTGCTCCTCAATCTATCATCCCCAAACAAACGGGCTGGTTCAGCATTTTAATTAAACTCTAAAGAACTTCCTTCAGAAATTGGTTGATGAAGACACACGATACTGGGAGGAACTGTAAAACTAGGCCTTGTTTGCTTCCAGGTCAACAACACAAACATTTAACAAATATTTATCCTTTGAGCTCATGTACAGAAGGAAGCCTCAAGTGTTATGACAATTTCGAAGGGAGGCTGGAAGTCCAAGAGGATTTAGAAGTTAAAAAAAAGCAAATATGTTCAATCTACCTACGAAACGATATGGCTGATTCATAGGAGAGGATAATCAATTAGGGCACAGAATTGAGAACAATTGTGTTTAGGGGCCCCATCTTAGTCCTGCTCCCCTCACCTCCACAATTAAACAAACAGCCCATTTTGCATACACGGTAACATAAGTCTTCACTGACTGCAACTACAGAATCAAGCGAGATGATTGGCGAAAGACCGCATAGGTCCAAATGTCAATTGGTTGAAAGCCAAGGGGAAATCCGATGATCCAGCACTCATTGGCCACTTTCTGATGGATGAACAACTAGAGTTCAGTAAGAAAAGGCTGATTTTGAATAAGATTTCACTCCAGGAAATCCAGCATCTGTACAACTTCCTCCAACAGTTGGGTGATATCGTCATCAAAAGGCCAAAGTGAGCACAAAAGTTCACACACAGGATTGAGATGCCTCCAGGAAAACTCGTCCTCATTTGGTCCCAGTACTTACCAGAAGCTAGATGGAAAGTTGTGGAGAATAAGTCAAAGAGATGCTGGATTTGGGAGTCATCATTGCATCACTGAGTCACTGGACCTCTCTGGTTGTCCTACTCCATAAACCTGATGGAACTGGAGCTTTAACGAAATCTCATGCCTTAGTGCAGATCCAATGTCACACATTGGCCAACTAATTAAGGTGATTGAGCCAGCCAAGCTCATAGCCACACTCAATTTAAACAAGTTGCATTGGCATAGGATCAGGAGAAGACTGTTTTGATTACCCCAACTGGCCTGTTCCAATTTTCAGTACTCCCATTTGGCCTGCATGGATACTAAGCCACCTTCCAAAGAGTGATGGACCATCTTGCACCCACACCAGAGCTTTGCAGCAGTACACCTGGACAAGGCCACCCACAGCAGAAGCTGGTAAAACACATGGTCCATCTCTACTTCGTAGATTGAACCCTCAAGAGGGACGGTTTTACTGCAACCCCAGCCAAATGTCACGTGGTGTTACCTTCAGTCGGCTACTTCAGTTTCCAAGTGAAAAGATGGACAGTACAACCACCAATGTAATGCCAACAGTATGCCGCGTATCCCAGTCCTCAAACCCAATAAATATTTATGCGCTTTTCTGGGTCAAGTGGGATGCTATAGATGGTTTATTTCTGATTTCAGGACCATCTCAAGACCCCTCACAGATCAGCTGAAAAGGTTGAGGAATATCAAAATCCAGTGGACCGACATAGAAGGCCTTTATTTAAGGAATGAAGGCACTCACTATGTTAATAATACTCTTGATAGTGCCAGATTTCAAGGAGACCTTCATATTCCCGATAGTCTCATCCTGAGTAGTTTTGGGAGCTATAGTCTTACAAAACAAGAAGAAGAACCCCCAATACTATTAATCTGTTGGATGAATAGGTCAAAGAAAGAGAAATTCTACCATTGTGGAATTAGAGTGCTTGCTGATTAGATGAGCTATAAACTCCCTTAAGCATAAAGTAACAGGCTGAAAGCTCACATTGACTGCTGATAATGCCCCCTTACCATGGTTCTGTGCATTACAGCTCTACACTTTCTCAATGCTACATCTGCCGGCAAGGAAGCAGGTAAACGTAGACCACTGAAGCCTTTACCCCCTTCAGCCTTCTAGAGAGGGTTGCAAGGAAGGGTAGAAGTCTGCCTAACCTTGGGGACCGATAGTGGAGTGTCCAAGAGACCAGGGGCCAACCAAAGATAGTGGATGCTAGACTGAGGGGAGGTATACAGGAATCCCACTACCCCCTACTGCTTTGCTACTCTAAAACATGGGGCGGTAACACACTCACTGTAAGGGGGTTAGCCACACACTCCTGGAGAATTGTTCTAGCCATATTCATGATAGTGGAGTTTGTTGAGAGATATGTATGCCCTCTAGCCAGACACAAACCCCCAGTATAGGAATTCATATTGTTAAATGTTGCAATGTTTAGAATTAACCATCACTACAGAAATGAATTTCTTTCCATAGCAGAGCGTCGGGAGGAAACATTTACAAGAATGAGTGAGGGACACACAGACTGTGGGAGAGCAGCAGTTTCAAAGTTGCTCTGAACCATAAAATGAAAGAAATAAAACTGACGCTCGTTCTCCAATCAAGTGACAAAACAAACAAACACTGTATTACAAAGTTGCCGTGTCACTGAAACTAAAGCTTTACATTGACAACAAACCACTGCTCTTTCTTACCAACGTGTTCCCTGACTCTTGATTTACATGCTGTGCCAACAGGAAATCAGTGGCATTTTGTTTATAGTTTACTATGTATAAAAAGTTGAAATCTATGAACTTTGGGAATAGCAACATTAAGGTTCTTCCTATAATGAAACATAAATCTAACATGAACATGACATGAAATTAAATAAAACCACATTCAAAACCACTTTCTTGGAACTTTAGTTCACACTCACAAGTAAAACGGAAACATCAACACATAGATAAACTGTGTCTTTAACACATAGCAACAACATAACAATATGCATATCAGATATACAAAACATTCTAAAAATGCAGAAAACTAACCATTTCAATAAATAAAAGCAATATACATCTTAATCCATGATCTCAAAACAAATATATACATACAATCGCACTTACAGTTACACTCGCATCTTATATAAAATGACCTTAAAACGTACAACACGATTACTAAAATTACTATCTCAAAACAGCATACACACTGATTGACAGGTTCATAGCACACACCACACAACGCAGCAACCAACATTAAACTGCCAAGGGGAAACACACACATATACATCAGTCTACAACAAAATACAAAACACTGTTAACAGATCAATACATTCAAATATTAATCACAGTTAAAAAATAGGGCGAGTGAAGATTTTAGCAATATTGCTTTTAGTGTTGGTTTGGCTTTCTGTCATGTTTAGTGGTTCTGTGAAATAAGGTATTGCAAGGGTACACGAGGAACACAAACATGTGGGAACTTCGAATGCGTCCCAATCTAATTAGGATTGATATCCTGAGTCCAGGCTTCCCTATACTAATACAATCCAAGTTCAGTGCATCACCGTAGAGATTTGTTCAAACAGTCACTCACATGGAGTTTTATTTATGTATTTAATTTTTACATTTATATAGCGCACCAAACAGCCCATAGGCATCGCGGCGCTGTTACTTGCAGGGAACCTAGTTACAGGGAGGTACAATATAAATAAGGGAGGTACAATATACATATTTTACATTTTACATAGTGTGCATTGGTAACACATGAATGCAGCCAGCTAGTTGCCTCAGCACACGTCTTTAGAGTTCCCACTTGAGAAATGGCTTGAAATGTTTCACTCTTGCTGAGACATGGTCATCCCATGTCCTTTACTTAAGATATTTGACACACTTTTGTTCCCGCCATGTCCTGGTTCGATTTGCAGGCTGCAGCCAATCTTCTTGCCCCAAAAATAGGCTGACTTTATTTAGCAGGACCCCAATACCGACTTCTTAAATCAAACAAGAGTTCACCACCAGCTTGCATTTCTGTGGTTCACTGACTCTGGATCTGGACTTGGGTTCCCATCAGGCCCTGTGCATGGTGCTTCCATTGCAGGTCTCAAGACTGAATCATCTCTTTCAGGCTCTACCTTTATTGCTTTCTCTGTCCTCTTCCTTTGACCTATCCACTGTCTTCCTCCAGCTTCCTCCCATTCTTTCACATCTCCGTTTTTCATTTCTATTGCCCCAACCTATATTTATAGTAGGAATTAACCTTTGTTTGCCGTCATGGCATTGGTGATTGCTGTGCTTGCTTCCCTGTAAATTCAGGCCTTTGTGATTGACCCGCTCCAAACACTCCAAACATCTCTGATCCTCATGTATCCAAGAGGGCAGAGAGAGGGCATACAGGGGCCTTTCATCATTTCAGAATCAGGTGGCACTGCCATGGCTGCTGTCGGTTCCTGCCACATCTCCAAAGCCCTCTTCTGTGCATGCTACCCTCTCTCAGAGAGCTTCTTCTGCCACTTGGTAGGTCATGTATAGGGGCAATTCTAAGCTTGTGAGTTTACAAGAAGTGTTGTGGTTAGGTCCAAGGGCGGTTTGTATGACATCTGTATAATCAGCTACGTTTAGCGGTAGGTTGGTGTCCTGATTTGTGGACGACCATTCTGTTCCATTCTATTCCATGCTTAATATGGCTGTGTTCTTACTCACATGGTGTCCTTGTAACAGGAATGACTTTACTAAAACAGAGAGGTAGGGGAGAGTGGCTCTGTACATGAACAAGCTCCAGGGGTTTCCTTTCTTAGCGACAGCACACCCTGGTCTCTAAACACTTCATACTACTACTTACACATAATGCATGCACCAACATCACCGTGCATAGAGCATTTAACTGGAACCAATCCAGGCCATAAAACATTAAAAATTAAAGCCAAACTCAAAATATATGCTTTTTAAAATAAACATGTCAAGAATTCAGACTTGTTCAATACCTTCAAGCACAAAAGATTTAACTTCTGCAGATTACACATGTTCATTGATCGACACACAATGGAGATTACCTAAATATCTGTGGCCTCACTAATAGAAAATACTCACATGCATGTACAACCACACACACAAATGCACAGTCATAAAAGCACACCTACGCACACAGGGCTAAAAACAAGAGTTTACATTACTACGATTCAGGCAAAACATACGCAAACCCTCACAGACACTTTGAAAATACACAAGCACTAACACACAAAGCCAAACAGACAAAAAATAGGTATTGGCAGAGAGACATGGATGCTGATATATGGATCACTCGCTTACAGAGAGATCCAAAATCTAGCTTTCCAATTATCATAATTAGTAAAAAAGATAATATCTTCACTAACAGTATTATCATCAGTAGGACTAATATGAATATGCTTAATTAGAGACATAGCGTTATCCCTCTTGAGAGCACATAAACACTTAGTCACTTGTCCATGTATTGCATCAATCTTTCTATTCTATTTAATATGGTGACCCACACCCGACTTCTTATTGGGGTAATTGTGGAAAATGCAATGGGCGCTGTGACAAAATGACTTCTACCCTGCAGGAATACAAGGATGAGTAGTGGCTAAGGCACATACTCAGCACTCACACTAGTATGAAACAAGAGTGACCCCAATAATAAAAGTAAAACAAGCACAGGTAAGAGATATGTCCCCTTCACCTTTTGTGGTAATGTGGGCTGAGGGAGGCTATAATTTCAAGAGGGTGTGAATCTGATCCAGTAAAAACCCATACAGCAAAGTATAAAAGTCAAAAATTAAGGGAAAGGGCAATCAAGTTTGAATTAATACTTAATTAATACTTTAGTTAAACACACCATCAGCAATTATACCTAAGTAAGTAAATACTACACAAACCTATCCTTGTGGAAAAAGCTCAGAACATGCAAAGATATAAAGATGCAGAACTTTGGGTAGTGGAGCAGGGTGAAAGGAAAATCAATACCACAAAGTTCTTAAAAAGGATGTGTACTTGTATGCAAGAGACTAAAGTGATCTAACCAGTCTCTAGGGCCCAAAAATGGACCAAGGTAGCAGTTATCAGTCATTAACACTATAACTGTTTTTGGTGGTTTGACAGAGTCGAACCAGGCTTCTCAGTACTGTTGGTGCAGTTCAGATCAGGATCAAATTTGGAAGTCTAGTTGTTCCAGATGGGTAGGATGTATAAAGCTAAAGTTCGTTGCAGTTCTACGAAGTGCTTATCGTGAGGGCACTAGGGTTGGTTTGACAGTCTGTTCGACAGTGAAGATTCTGGTGACTGGATGCGCAGTTCAAGGTGTGCAGTTCGATGCAGCGTTAGAGGATTACAGTCCGATGAGGCCACCAGAATTGGTTCAACGGCCGATGAAAATCAGTAATGGAGATGCTGGTGGTTCAGAAAGTGGTTAGAAGTGTTGTTCAATGAACTGCCGATCATGAGTGGCATCAGGGTCATTTTGCCAGTTGGTTAGATGGCGAAGATTCTGTTGACTGGATGCGCAGTTACAGTTGGGCAGACCGGTGCAGAGTGCGAAGATTGCGGTTTCATGAGGCCCCCAAGGTCTAGTCGACTGTCGATGAAGATCAGCCACGAAGATGCTGGTGGTTCAAAATGAAGTTCAAAGGTGTCGGGTGCAAGGATATGCTTCACGTTCGAGCCAAGGCAATGACACACTCAGCTTGCATAGTGCAGCTGAAAACTAGTTCGAGAGTGCAACACAGCAGTTGGAAGATTGGTCGAGTGTCAAAGGCAGCTCCGAATGGTCCTGCTGGTTCAACTGGTTGGGACGGTGTTTGAATCACGGCTTGCAGTGGTTTGACAGAGAAAACAGTCATCTTGGCTGTCTTGACTCTGTCTCAAGGATGAGATTAGTCCTTGTTATCGGGCTCCCAACATGGGGGAGGCTGCCACACACCTGCAAGGCATAGAGATTTTGTGCACCTGTGTGGCTGGCAAATAGGCATGTTTTTCCTCCATCAGCAGGTCACCCCCAAGCTGCCTTCAGAGTGGTTAGGAAGCACAATTTGCCTCTGTCTTGGAAACTCAGGCTTCTCCTTCGGTGTAGTGCTTTGAAAAGTCAACTCTCCCAACAGAGGTCTAATAAATATTCTTCAGGTTTTTGTTCAAGAGTGAATCAAAGAAGGAGTGGGAGAATCAGTATTTAATAGGCAAAAGGCACATTGAGTTGGACTGAAGCAAATCTGCCTTAAAGGGCCCAATACCTGTCCTTAGGACAAATGGGGGTTTTCCTTCTGACATCACACCCGAAGTGTTTTGTGCTAAAGGAAGTGGAGTGGACAAAAAGGAAGAGAGAGTATAGAGAGCAACTAGATGGTGGTATTATCCTCTTACTATGCTGAGCTCCCTCTGTCTACACTAACTCAGCCCCTTCCCTCCTTCTCAATAGTATCAAAGGCCCTTTCTGTATGCAGCACCTTGGTGTGCGGCTAATCCTTTTGTGATGGGTGTGTCCTTTGATTCCTGTTTCTATGGACAGCTCCCACTGGGAGCCTATCCTGCTGGAGAGAAGTGTTACAATATCTCACAAAGGATCAACAGGAGAGGCCCATCTATTCAGTCTCCTGCCCTGTAAAGTGGCAGAGCCGGGCTGTCTGACCAGAATACATACAATGTCTTTACAGAGGTCTGGGGTCAAAGTGCTGACACATATATGATAGAAATCTGATGTGGCTTCTTACAGTTACTGCCACCAAAACAGTAATTCATCACGACTATGTGTTTTTTTTTAACAGAGATGCAGACTTTAAATGCAGCCTGTGTGCTGAAGCGACTTCTGCCCATTTGACAGAAGCTGTCAAATGGGCAGAGGTGTACACTATGCTTTTTGTCCTGCAGTTTATGAAAAGGGTGACATGGCTAGCAGATAATTACCAGCATCATTTTATTAATTAATAAAAATGTAAGAAAACAAGGGCTTCTATACCCTTGCCAGATGGCAATTTCTCACATGTGTCATTTTGGAATGAACCAGTCATTGCACTGAGAGGGTGGCTTACGTGTCAACTGTTTTCTCATTGTAATGTTGATTGTTTTAGGGTTGAGGTGCAGGTCGTGTACGGGAATTCAAGGGGTTTACATGCAAAAACTACTCCAATCTGTAAAACAGTCATGAATACTGTTGACAGTGACCTTGTATTTCCGAAGCATTTTACACATGTCCCAATAGATTCACCTTAGTTTTTGCTATTGTTGAATTCAGGCAGAATTTTCATGTGAATTGTAGCATCTCCGCTTACATGAAAATTCACACGAGTGAAAGTGCATGTACATTTTCTGCACAGACTGGGTATGTAGTTTCGGTGTGGAATTTATGCACCACCCCAAGTTCAGTGCAAAAACGCATGGCAATTGCATGGTTGAGAATTTACTGGTTGAAATGAGCACCTATGTTGCATACAAGACGCATGTTGGTTTTGTTATTTGGGCTAATCTGAGGCAAGTTTGTATTTGTAGTATGATGGGCTGTGTATTAGGACATAGTCCATCTGGACTGTTTGTACCTTAACATGTGTGTTTCCAGCATGCACAGACTTTTTTGTTGTTTTGTGTAGTATTTGTATTAATTGTATTAACTGTCACATTGGCATTTTACATTTTTACATTTACCTTTTTATAGGTAATCTTAACTCTTTTTAGTTTGTGCTATTAGGTGGTACTTTAGCGCCACCTATAAACTGAAACGATTGCATTGTAGTATAGTTAGGAGAAATGGCTATAAGGAAGGCACAACGCTTGAAGGTGTTGTTTGGTTATTTACCCACCCGTTGACCCCCATGGCCATGCAAATACTCATGGCCAATCCCACCCAGTTCCTGCCCCTCTCTGCCCAAAACACCTCCTCATGGGAACTCTTTGAGATTGCTTTATTCAAGCCTTACCATAAAACGTTGCACTCAAAGTGCCTGGCAGAGTTTTTTCAAAGCAGTCTTTTGAGAATTAATGACTTAATTGGAGTTGTAAACACACTACTGGCGTAATAAAAATGTCTTAACCAGGTCCACCTCCAGCCACTATGCATGTCCTTCACTGATGTCCTGTTAAAAACAAGCATTGACAAAGCCAACAACTGTGGCTTGTGTATAAGTATTAAGTATTGTCCAGGCACTGCTATTAGATGCCCCGTTACTAGCACCATTTTGCACCTCTTACCATCAATGGCCAGTTAATACTATTACAGCAGTGCCTGGCAAGTGCCTTTCCCATCCCTACACAAAAGCCCCAACTGTTTGCATTACCAATGCGTATTTCAATCTTCCCACTGTTCTATATATATAAAATAAACAGGTAGCTGAGAATGATTGTGGCTTGCTAAAAATACATACGCAACAACTTGCTATTTAGAGCTAAAGAAAATAATATTTTTACCAACGCTTTTGTTAAACCAGATAAAACATCTCCCATAATTTAACAGGAATAGTTGAACGTGCAATGCAAGATGTGTCAAAACATCACGAATTCGGAGTTCTTTGGTTGTTGTTTACAGAAAACGGTGGAAAGTGTTTGAACGCAAATGACCCTTGACAAGGACACGAAGTAGGAACTCCAGCGAAGAGTAATGCACAGGACTAGAGCTGAATATGTTCTGTCACAGACAATCTCCAAGCTACAGTGCATGAAATTGGTGGCAATATTATGATAGCTTCTAAATATTTCTTTAACAAAATAAAGTGTCACACTGCCCTTGTATCCACCTTGGGATCGATGTAACATTTCAACCTCGAGCTAGTGGTTTAGGAGTAAATGAATGGGATTCTGAAAGTGTCACGTGTTTGACCTTGCACATGCTCTTTTCTTGCTACAGCAGAGATGTGAACTAGACTGGGCTCAGACAACGTGTTTATAGCACTAAACTGTCCGTCTAAGAAGCCAAATTATGATGCAATTCTCGAAGCCGGTTTTTATTTATAGTTGTCCCAGGGGTATCATTTCAGCCTCTGTTCGTACTCATTTGTAGACCTCAGAAGGATGAGAGGCTGAGTTGGCCTTGCTGGGGTTCAAACCTGCAACCTGCAGATAACACACACATCGCGGCTGTGAGCGCTCAACCCACTGAGCTATCTTACCAGCTATAGCTATCTTACCGTTTACAGTAAAATGAGCAATTACATGTCTGAATGTTCTCAAAGTCAGAAAGCAAATTACACTCTGTAGTATACGCCAATAATCTGGTAACTTTAGATTTAAACGCAGGTCAGTTCATCTGTAGGTCTGCTGCAAAGTTGACCACATGCCAAGCCTGTGTGGATCTACTTTTCAGGCTTCAGAGGCTGGCAAAATACAAACCATCGGGAGGGTACATAACTGTGTATTAAAGAATTTAGAGTAGCACAGGGAAAGCAGAGCACTCCCACAGCATCCCATACTCTTTGCACTCGTTTCCTCCTACATGCAAACAAACATCCTGAATAGCATGCCAGGGAGATAGGAAAGATAGACACATTACAACAAAGCATTCATTGTGGCACAATAAAATCAAGGGCCACTTGATGAGCTATGGTCAAACATTTCTACAATGTACACAAGCTTTTACTCCAGTGGGCATGTGTTAGTTTCCCCGCGTTATGTGTAAATGCTTTGCTGCCATCACCTATTTCTCCGTATCTAGATGACGTGCGGAAGGAGGAAAACTGGCCATTCCAAGCCTTCCTAGAGTTGTAGAAATTGTGGGCGGCAGCACGCTTGCAGAAATTACTCAGTGCTGATATTCCCAATTCATGCGTCACAGTGATTTGCCACTTAGAGTGAGGAAGGAGAAATGAGAAGGAATCAAGGGAGTTAAATGACATTGGCCTCATTTGTATTTCCAGATGTTCTATTTAACTATTGTCTCTATATTTCCGTATTTTAAATGTAATACACAGAGGGAGCAGGGACGTCATTTCACCAAAATGCCAGGGTAAGCAGACGTGGCATCACACGACCCTTGACCTCTGATGACATCACAAGAAGTGATATGATTTGACCCCACCCCGAAGTGACATCACAGGAAGCAATGGAACATGACCTTTCACCCCTTGACAAAACAGCATTGTTCCTAAGTACACTACGAAAAATATGGTTACAATATCAGTATAATGTGATATGCATTTCATACAAGAATGTAGCATCATATGTATCATTAATATCAGTGTGCATAAGCCCATATTACCAAATTACTGTGAATGCAAGCAGGCGTCAAAGTCCAAATAATAATGATGTGTAATTTTATAGCACTTACGCTTAAGCGCTTTGTATAGAACAAATATGCATACAATATCCCCAAACCTGTGATTGTACTCATTTATTGACCTCAGAAGGATGAAAGGCTTAAAGTGTTTAAGAAAAGATTAAAGCAGTGACTCACCCTCTGAAGTGTGCCTGAAATAAACCTTTAATGAGTCTAGCAAATATTGTATAGAATTCCAGAAAGATAAATTATTCATTATTCCTATTCTTTCTTATTTAGGGTCACTGCTGAAAGTGTTGCACGTGTGGACCCCTGTTTTTTAAAGAGGCCTGAACAAGAAAGTCAGCCACTCCCGAAACAAAGAGCCGCATGGAGCTTAAATGAAAAAAAAAATGTTTTCTTTTTTTTTTAGGGGTAGGAAGGGAGACCACAGGGGTAGCAAGGGAGGCCTCAGGTCATCACAGATTCAACCCCTGGTGACCCTAAAATGGCCAGCAAAGGCAGAATATCTACTGTATACCAGCTCCTAGACAGATCTGACCCAGCAAAGAGAGAAAGATACATGACAGAATGGGAAAAGGAAATTGGCCGGGAAATAGCAGTAGAAGACTGTGAGCAAATATGGACCAGATTACACAAAAGCTCACAATGTGTCACGAATAAGGAAGGAGGCTATAAACTGTGTTACAGATACTATATCACCCCCACCCAAATCCATAAGGCCAACCCGGATTTTCCCGACACATGTTGGCGTGGCTGCCAAGCCCCCGGTTCTCTTTTTCACTTAGTGTGGTCCTGCCCAAAGGCAGAGATATACTGGAAGGAAGTGCTGAAACACATCAAAGACATCTCTGGCCTCTCAATCCCTTGGGACCCAGGAATTGCCCTTCTGGGCGGAACCGGCGATGGAACATTCCCGATTTCAGGTCATATCTCCCGCCTATGCAACCACCTACTACTAGCTGCGAAAATTGCAATGGCCTGACTATGGAAAGAGAAAAATGGCCCCTCGATCGGCCTATGGTGGGCGAAATGCTGGGAGATTGCAGTATCAGAAAAAATCACAGCAATTCGCTCAGACTCCCTAAATAGAACTCTGAATATATGGGACCCATTTTTTGACTATGCGGCCAAATACCCAACTCTCACCAGGAGGCCCCCACTCACAAGGTGGCTCCAATGCAGCCCCCTCTACTGACTCCCGATCAGCCCCCAAACACACCGGAACCTATTCGAACAATCATCCTGGACTTTTCCACCCAACTGCAACAGCCAAGAATCAACCCACCATCTCTCTAACCCCCAACTCACAAAAGACTATAAAGGCACTAGTTAATGTTTAAGCTGATATGTATTGCATTGTTGTATGAAATATACTATCTTGAAAGATCAATAAATTGTTGTTATGAAAAAAAAAATGCTGTAATATAATGTATAATACAAATATATTTTTGACAGTCTGGATGTGGCTAGGATCAAAGAGAGAGGACAACAAAGAGTGATAATTAAATACATATAATGAGAGTCATTACAGCAGTATCATATTTCCACATAATTACTGTTGCAGGAGTCAATCATGGGGGATGTGTGATGAAACTGCGGGAGGATGTGATGGGATGCTCCAAGAGAAAGTCTGCTTTTAATCTCCCTGGGAAGAGGGTTCCAGTCTTGGGGACAAGGTTATAAGGGAGTCCTGAGGGGGCGCAGACACGACCCCTGGCGACCCTAAAATGGCATCCATGAGAGGGAGCACCTCAAACATAAACACAGTTTAACTGTCCATTGTAGGAAGTGTAAGCAATCCCGTTACTAGATGATACCATTATGAATGTCAGGAACCAGGCAGAGCCTCCTCCTCCTTCTTTGTGGTTGCTTTCTGAGTAGTGTATGGGATCTGGAGATCCTATAGAGCCATTTGGAGGCAGCGTAAAGTCTAGAGCAGGTAAGAAATATGCATTTGTGTGTTTGTACATGCATGCATGGGTGTGTGCAGACATGTACACATGCACAGGGCTGTGTTTGTGGAAGTATGTTGAGAATGAGAATGCCGTGGGTGTGCATTAGTGTGACTGTGTGTGTATGTGAATGAGAGTGCAGTGTGAATATTCTGAATGGGCGCACGTTTGAATGAGAGATACATGTGCATGTTTTATGGGTGTAGGACTGTCTGAATCAGTATGAATGTGTATGAGTGCATTTGGGCTGGAGAACAAGGCATGGCAGGGGCTTAGAGATACAAGGGTATAGGAGCAGCAAGTAGGAACCTTTTCTTGCAGTAGCATGGGTTGTTTTACTTGTGTTATAGGCAAAGCCAACTTGATGAGTGTTGGATGGGGTGGGGAAAACTACAATGGGGCAGTCAGCCTGGACATTATCTTACATTAGCATGGCATGTATTACTGATTTGATGGGCAAAGCCAATTTATACATTTTTCTTCGTGGAATACTGGCCTACTTTGGAGCAATCATCATGGACATTCTGATAGAATGGCATGGAATGTTTTACTGGCATAATGGGCCAAGCCAACATGAAAAGTTTTCTTACATGGAAGACTGCAGTAAATTGACCCAACCAGTAAGGAAAGTTCTCTTACAGCATGGTATATTTTACTGGCAGTATGGCAGGTATGATTTATGACCTTATATGGAATGCTAGCCTACATTGGTGCAGCCAATATGAATTGTATTTTAGAGAGGCATGGCTTGTGTTACTGATATTATGGGAAAATCCAACTTGATCAGTTTTCTTATGTGAAACGATAGCCTAGATTGGTGAAGCTGGTATCAATGTTTTTTTTTTTTACACTGGCATGTCATGTTTTACTGGCATTATGGGTAAAGTACAGTTAATTAGCATTCATAGGTAGGAGTGGGGGGAGGGACTTTATCGATGCATGCAGCAAGGACATTTTTGTATAGTGGCCTGGCATTCTTCACTGGTATTATAGGCAAAACCAACACGATGAGTGTTTTCATTTAGCTATTCTGGCCTACATTGGTGCAGCCAGTAAGGGCATGCTTCTTAAAGCAGTATTGCATTTTCTACTGGCATTCTGGGCAGAGCCAACATGATGAGTGTTCTTATGTGGGCATACTGGCCTACACTGTTGCACCCAGTATGGGTTTGTTTGTAAACCCAACATGATGAGTGTTCGTATTTGGCCATACTAGCCTACATTGGTGCAGCTAACACAGACATGTTTTCTTACAATGGCTTTCCATTTGCTACTGGCATTATGGGCAAAGTCAACATGATTATTGTTCTTAGGGGACCATACCGGCCTAAATTGCTGAAGCCAGTATGGACATGTTCTCTTACAGTGGCATGGCAATTTGTACTGCTATTATGGGCAAATCCAACTGAAGCATCTTAAGTGAGAATAATGGCATATATTGACAGAGACAGTTTTGACCTTCTTCTAGTACTGACATTAAGGGCAGTGTGTTCCTATATATTGGTGCAGCCAGGGTGGACATGTATGGGTAAAGCTAGCATGAACATTTTCTTTTGCAATGGCAGAATAGTGGTCCGCCAATTATTGGCCACTCTCGCATATTCACTGGAAATTTTTACGCCTCGACAATAAAAAAATGAATCAACTGCCACTACATGTGGTGACAAGGCTTCCCATTCGGCAAAGTCAGACCTGCTCCCTGGGCAATGACAAATGGCCAGTAAAGTACACCCTATCACCTGAACAAGCAGACTATTGCAGATCTCCTCCCGCCGTTACAGGTAGACATCCATAGTGGGATATATAAGGCAAATGGCCATGCCACCGCTGTGCAAGCTTGTATCTATCCTGCACATTCACACTATTAAATCTCCCTGTCCACCAGCGGCTCAGGTGTATTCTACAAAGTCAATGCTCTATGCTACTGCCCACTCACCTAACCTAATAGCAACTTTGGACTGCATGCATGTGGAATTATTAGCCCGCCAGCCACAGAAGCATGTATTCCATAACAGAAAACAATACAGTCAATGAATATGCAAAGATGATGAGCAACACTGACCTGAGGGTGTGCCCCTGCTGTGCCTGGTTCAACTCATGATGCCCTGGTGCAATGAAACAACACCTTGCAATGATACATGGACAACCACAGAGAACAGCACACTTGTATCTTGAATATGCAGCCAAAACGACAAAGAAAAACACTTGGCAAGTAGTAAACCAGAGGGGAATATGCAGGGAGCAGAAGTGAAAAATATATATTGTCTGCAACATCATGCTGTGCAATGCCCACTGTCCCCTCCTTGTCCAATGTTTCACTCTATATAATAGTCTTATGGTGGATTGATGTTTTACATCTATGGCCACTGAAGACTCTTCCACTTTGGCCGCTGCCTCATTGGTCAATACCTGTATCTCTCACTCTGTGAATTTGAGATTATGAACCCTAGTTTCTGGCACCTTCGATTTACCCTTGTCTCCTGGCTCATTGAAAGTGAGCATGAGGTTCAGATGCAACATGAAATAGTGAGTTTTGAATGGATTGTATGTTCCAAAATAGTTGTTTTTCCGCTTCCTGTTTCCTCAATAGTATTATTTCAATATGTCAGTAAATCCACACATTTTTGGAGGATTTAACATTACAGTAAATTCACTGGATTTAACGGTAGTGGAAGAAACTCTGCCAAAAATGTGGGGAGTTTGTGTTCAGTGTGGCTTTTTTCAGTAATTCCGCCTTACAGAATTACTGTTACCTCTGGAGATATTTACTTTGACTCATGTGCTTCTAATATGGAGAGGATGCTTCTCATCGCTATGGTGGTAACAATAATTTTGTCAGGTGGAATTAACCCCAGCTGTATCAGCAAACTCAAATTGAGGCCATGCAATGGCTGTTCCACAAAAAAGTTGGATTTTTTTGTTGTGTAAGAAAAAGTCAATTTCTATTCAAATAAAAAAGGTTTAGCTGAGGTTTCTCCCCACAAAGTGTATGTATCTTGTTCAATATTATTAATAAGTGTCAAGATACCTTTTGGTCAGAGTGTGACTCAATTGTTCTTTTATAAATAAAGATATCTACCACACTTCATGCCCCCTGTGTTACTGCATGCTTTAAAATCAGCCTGTCAGAAAGAAGTGACACATGGAGGAAAAAAACTCCCAAATAAATATGGCTAATTTTAGAAAGGTCTTGTGAAATTAAAAACAAAAATCTAGGCTTCCTTCAAAAAAAGTGAGGCAATATAATTCACACAGGCTTTTTTTTGCTTTCGGGAGGACTAGGCCCATATCAGCTATATACAAATTAAGACATATTGAAAGGTGTAAAAAACGTGTTATCCAACAGTAGTCTGCCCATTCACCCACTGGTTGAAAGTGAGGAACTCAAAACAACTACTTATTTTAACTTCTTCAAAGTCGCTCTGTAAGTTATTTGTACCTTACTAAAACTGCTGACCTGAATAAGCACTCCCACATATTGAGTCAAAGAACAACTGGAGAACCTTGCTCCTCACCTTTCTTCTTTCATAAAAAAATCTTTACACCCCGGAAAGTCCAGGTATCGTTCACTGAATTGGTGATCACCCTGTTTCTAAGCAAATGTACTCTTGATCCAGAAATTCTAAAATCCTATCAGCCTATTGCTGGTATGCTTTCTTGGTATGCTTTGGCAATACCGAGTTTTAGAGAAGGTGGTCACAACACATTTGCAGTACTTTCTAGTGAGACCATTGCATGAAATGGAGTCAGCTCTTTTAATGATGTGTGATGTCATTTTGCTAAATGCTGATGAGGGATATCATTCTCTTTTGATTATGATGCTTATTTGGGGGGAATTGAGTACTGGCAATCACAACATTACATTATCCCACTTGGCCCTAGAGTCCCATGTACTTAAGAACGCCATCAACACTTTTAGGACTTCAGTTTAATATTTATGTTCTTCCTCTGATGAATATTTTCAGAAAGCACAATCTACCTTTTCCTTTGTACACAACTTATACACTGATATACATTATAGGGTCTGTGTATGGACAAAATGAGACTTTGGATCCTTCAAAATGGCTTAAAATTGAGTGCATCCAAACCCAAGTTCAGGTTATGAAATCTTGCTAACAAACACCCCAAATGTCCAGTCCACCTACTCTCTTGGAGATTCAACCAACCTATGTTAAAAGGTAAAGCATTTAGGACTGTATTGCAAAGCAGACCTTGAATTAAAGTCACAGATTGGAGCAGGTTTAAAAATAAAGTTCCCATCTTATTCTTTGACAGCTCCATCATAATTTGACATTTCTTCGCAAAAGAGGAACATGAGGCAAGAGTGGGAGCCATCATAAACTCTGAACTGGATTATGCAAATGTTCTTGTATGGTGGGATTCCAGAGTAGCAGATCTGGCAATAGCAAATGGTCCAGAATGCTGAGGCTCACCTTGTTTTTTACACTAGTAGGAAATTCATTATTTCTGCTTGTGACCCAGTATTCATTGGCTGCTGGTGAAGAGTAGGGTGTCCTTTAAGGTACTGTTTCCAGCTGTAAGATACATTCATGGGTTTCTCCCATGCTTCAGCAGCAATATAGCTCTGAACAAACTAAGATAAGGGTTTCTCTCAGAGGACCAACGACCTTTAACTGTCCCTATGACAGATGTAAAAACAGGAGTGACACTGACTGAAATTTCTCAGTTTTCGCACTAAGCTTTTGGAATGCCTTACTCCCCAAGATTCATAAGATCAAATAAACTTTTTGGAAAGTCTTCAAAGACTTTTGTTTCTTGCTGACTCCCCTGACATTGAGGGTCACTCAATATTTTTTTAAAGGCACTAAACACCCTCGCCAAAATATGTTGGGACTGATGCAATTATATAAACAAACTCTAGTCCTTGAATATTTGGGGAAAGTGTTGGATAGTGCCTTTTAAATAATATCGAGTCACCCTCAATATTATTTCCAGTGGTGAGATCACTGGATACTGCTTGTCTATGGTTATGATCACGCATATATGCAGTTTGATTTGCTTGGATTTGCCTATTACAAACAATTCAAAAGTCAAAGCTATTGATTTTGTTGACAGGGGAAAGAAACAGAGAATGATATATGGGAGAAAATGTGATCATTAGTCCAGTTTGCTGAGGACTATGTTGGTGATCAAAGTTCTAGTCGAGTGGAAGTGAAGTTATTTTCCAGATATTGGGAGAGTTGGGCCTGTCTGCAGAAGATATGATCAATTACTGAAGTTTAGATCCCTGTCAAAGGGGATCCTCAAGGTTATGAGCTGTGGGAGATGGCGGTGAGAAGTTCGAGGTGAAATGAAGTAGGAGAGGGCAGGTGGAAGATAGCATTTGCTGCAGAGAGAAAGCTCACTCCTCCATCAGAGGAGGTAAGCATAAGGCATTGTAGAGCCATCGCATGGCAAATGACTCAGAGGCAGTTGGGCTGAGGTAGGATAATGCTTGGTGAGTATCATCAGCAAAAATGTGGTATGAGAAGCCAAATAATGACATGTGTTTTTGACGAGAGAGGGCATGTACAAAGTAAAATTCAAGGGCTTGGGTCAGAGTGTTAGGAAACCCCTACTGGGAACGTGGTGACTGTGACAGTGTACATGTTGAAAATGATTTACATCCTATCATTTGGAGCCCTTTGGAATCATGACTTCACTCTACATAATACACATTTCGTTCTGTGTTGCCTGCTCGGAAATTACCTTTCCTTCACGGATATGTGGAAGTTGGACTTCACTTACAATGGTATACTTGTCTTTCTTTTTCCTCACTTGAAGATGTACAACCTCTCCTTTAGACCTTTAGTGATAGTGTGAAGCTGGAATTCACTTCATTGATGCACTTGCCTTTCTGTGACTAAACATCAGCTTTTCAAGTTCTCAGTCAGACGCATTATACGTCACTTGCCAGCATGTGCAAGCTACTCATGTTTGACCTGGACTAGATTCTCCTATGTGATTCAAAGGCCCCTGAATTCAGGTTTGGCTCGATCTGTTTTTGTTAACTCTATTGTTGCTTAATTTTTGGTGTTAAGGCTTCCGATACTCATGTCCAGTTCTATTTCTCCAAAAGACTCACTTTGTCTCTGGCATGGATCCTCATCTTCTCTTGCAATGTCTGGTGATTTCTTCATTCTGGCACTGTCTCACAACTTCTCTCGCACAGCTCTCTACACCTATCTTCACTTCAGATCAGATGTGTTGGATTTACCATTAGCCAAATTCAAAATGAAGGGTGGAATGAATATTTGCCTTCAACACATTAGTCAAATCATGTGATTAAATATTGGTGCAGAATGGTCTTTAGCATTATGCTGCCTATCCTACATTCAGAATTGGGTCCTACGTAAAGATATGAGAACGGCACAATCTCTAATGTATCAGTAAATGTAATCATGCAATATGTAATGCAAAAATGAAGGGAAAATATTTGTTTGCATTCATTGCATTGTAGAACCTATTTCTGCATATAAAAAATGCACCATATAAAATAAGCAAGCATTGTTCATTACTCTGTACATGAACAATGATTAACAAATCTAAGTAAAATTAATTAATCTATTCTTAAGAATAACTTTTCTAACACTTGCTACAGTGCACATTTAAATGAAGTTCAAAACACTGTGTATTTAAAAAAGTGAGGTATTAAGTACCATAAAAACACCTAAGAATATTAGTAATCCACATTCTGCATATTCTTAAATAATAGAAAAATCCAACAAAATACACTTCTCACCATGTTTATATACAATCTACAAACATGTCTCTAAAACCTACCTTACCGAAAGGAGAAAATGTCTTCTGTACTCTAAGTATGTATTGTTTTCCAAAAGTTCTGTACAAAAAAATAAAAATGTAAAATAAAAGGGAACCATGCTGTTGTTCTTCATAGTCTCATAGGTGACTTATAATAGTTCTTCTGCATGTGCCAATGTACCCGTCCTTGTGTAATGAAAAAGCTACTGTCAACCTTCACACTAAAAGTTTAGCAAATAGTACTCAAATGAGTCTTCCTTATAAAGCATTGGCAATATTACCTAGAGGCTCTGACAGCTTCCAGTAACTGCACCATTCAATGCATTCCATGAATGGTGCAGTTGCACCATTCATGGAATGGGTCTTCTGTCATGATTGAAAAGATCGTCTAAGAGTCGACATTACATCTTGATTATTACTTAAACAAAACACCAATACATTCAACAACTTATTTCCCTTGAACAAAAATGCATTTTCAACCAATACAGTGTTCAGAATCATTTTTATTTGAAATGCAATTAATATATCTATATTTTTCAAGACATATGACATGAATCTGTTATTTTCTCCCACCAATCATATACTTCAGTTCTATCTTATTTTTAAGGGTTCTTCCAAAAATGTGTTTAGTTATCTTTAAGATTGGACTACTTAGGCAAGCCTTCAATATTATTTGAAATATCAACCAAATTGTAAACTCTTAAGAAATATTACAATGTTGCTTCATATCTCATCTATTTAATGTCAATTATACCATCCATATGTGTTCACACATCAATTGCATTACATAAACAACAGTTGAAAGGTGTCACAGGTACATTTCAAAATTAAGATGCCTTCGAAAGATTCTAATATAAAACTCACACATCACTAAGGTGTGGAATATAAAATCCATAAGACCCAATTCATCATTAATACTCATGTCAAGAGTGAATTAATACACATGGCAATTCAATGTTCTTGTATCTTTTAAGAAGTCATCATCATCATCAAAAAATAACATTTGCAGAACAGAGGTATAAACATTTTGATAAAAAACTTAAGTTAAATTCCACATTCATTCTTTTATGTTGGACGTTTATGCATCAATGTATATATAATATTGAGCCAACAACTCTGTGACATTGCCAACTCGTTTTTGGAACTGTCACTATTTCCAATATAACATATTTAAACTGGGAAATAGAGTAATAGAAATTCATAAAAGGAACACCAAAAGGTGAGTTTGTGTTTTTCAATCTTATATTGGATGAGTGTTCTGTCCACTTTGTTTTCCCTTTGCAAGTAGTAAGCCACACAGCATGTTTGCCAAATGTCATACATTGCATAGTCTCCTTGGATTAGATGACTACAATGTTCGTAGAAAGACAAGGATAGAGTTCTCTCTTCTTTAAGGCCCTCCCTTGTGCCATTTCTTGAATTCGCTCTGCCCTCACATGTAGATTATGCAGAGATTGATGCTTCCTATGTTCAAATATAGATGCATCTGCATCAAATATAAGTGTCTTCCATTGTCTATGGCCAATGTTCTTATTATTACACCTGTGACGTGTTTAATGGGTAACATAAACTAATTTTGGTGCTACTCTGCAACTTTGAAGTTTCATAAGGGTAACCTTTGGAAATTTGATTTGTCATACTTGAAGCATGTTGACAAGTATGTTCATTGTACAAATTAGTGCAAAACCTGTCAAGTAAAGGTTGGTTCTGTTTTTTTTTTATTCTATAGGTTCCAATATAAATCTCTTGACACTTAAGAGTTGACACTACTGAAGCCCTGTTGCTGGTAGAATTTCTAATTAAATGTAGTGCATGCAGCAAATTGGTACAATCTATTGCTTTAACAAATACTGCCATTGTCATGGAATTTGCACTAACCCTTTCTTCCACATCCAAAATGTGTATTGTGGTTTTACTATTATTCATTGGAAATGTAATAGGTTTATGGACTCTGTTCATATAGTTGAAAAGTAACTTCAGTTGATCCTCTGATACAGACATGGCAAAAATGGCATCAAGGTACCCTTTGTAGAATTTAAAAAAAATACATTTCCACTGTTGATATTACAAATAAATGAACTCTCAAAATAATACATCGAAACACCTTTACGCAAGAACAGTATTGGGAATGTGGATACTTCTTTGCTGCATGCAAACTACAAGTATTGCTGCACATGGTTAAGATCCACATCTTTCTAGTGTGCAACAAAAATATTCAATAGATATTAAGATTCCACCACAGACATGTAGATTATGTATTGCTGAAATTAAAGGATTGTAGCAATTCTTCCTGCCCTGCCAACATGTGACTCGCACACAGTCAGTGTTCATTGTGCATGTTGGATATGTTTATGGTGGAATCTTAACATGTTTTCATAAATGTATTTGCACATAAGAAAAGTGCAGGAGATTACATGTTTTATTATGAAAAAAACTATTGTTTGCTTTAATCTCTCTAAAGAACACTTTTTCTCAAATTTACACTAAGGAACAATTGGCTTCTACAATTAAGAATATAAGTTCCAAATTAGTTCATTATTAGAATCTAAGTAAATGTGGAAGTTTAGATATGACTCTTTGGTTTAAAAGCTTAACATAATGTACATCTGGCAAGATACTTACAAATCTACTAAAACAAACATAGAGTCAAGTTAAAGTAGCCCATAGTCTGATGTTTCTAGTGGAGAACTAGATGTATAGTGGCATTCAAAAAGTGGCCGAATTAGCAACAGGCAATGTGGCAGCCTTCATTGAAGATAACCAGCAACCATTTACATCTGTACACACACAGGTAGTCTTTTTAGAAGCTGATACCTGGTCAGAAAAGGCCAAAGGACCGAAAACTGGCTAAAATCATGACTCTCATTCAGAACAGAACTTAGTGATAAACGTCTCTAACCTTAGCTTTACAGATATTCAAGTTAGAACTCTACAGAAATGACTGTCATTTATAAATTCTTACAACATAACATTTGTAAAAGGATGATTGAATTGTATAGGCTGGTGTGGGACATGAGACTAAGGATTACATTTCCAAAGCTGGATTTGGAACACATAGGGAGATGTGCTAGGACTACCACATCTCATTTGCGCCAAGAAAAGATCCCCCCTACTCTGAAAGACCTTTTGAATGTGCACAACATGGAAACTCAAATTCAAATGACCTTGTTCAGGAGGTGTTTCTGTGCATTTTAAAGTGCATCCAAAATTCACAAATTGGATGCACTTTAAAGTGCAGCGAAAACAAAGACATGTTTTTTTCTTTTTGTAGCATTTCACAGTGACAGGCCCAATGGTCCTATCACTGTAAATGCCATGTAAAAAGCACCTTTAACACCCCAGTTGCCAATAAAGCGCTGGACATGTTCCAAAATGTAGTTCTTAATGATTTAAGATACTTCAATTA
This sequence comes from Ambystoma mexicanum, assembly GCF_040938575.1. Lineage (NCBI taxonomy): Eukaryota > Metazoa > Chordata > Amphibia > Caudata > Ambystomatidae > Ambystoma > Ambystoma mexicanum. The sequence goes on from NC_090927.1 coordinate 842,064,430, forward strand.
GTAAAAACCCTCTTAATCTAATCTATCGATAAACTAATTAAAAGAACTGAAAAACCTAGCTCTGAACCACGTATTACCATATCTTCCAGTTGATAAGTATCGGGCATTAGAACTCGACAAAACTCTTGGAGAGGCTGAGAGTAATTGTGAATAACAATTGTTACTAGATGACTTCTCACAAATTCCTTGCCAATTACATTAGTGTTCTACGTTTCTCCTAACATTCATAAATCGCTAACGAAACCTCATGGACGTCCAAGTATTATCTCAATTGTTCAAGTGCAAACGTTGCTTTATTCGGACAATAATACATACCCATAAAAGCATGTAAAACTGCATCAGTGTACATCATGAATATGTAACAACTACTAGCAGCCAAATACAATTTAGATAATCACAAATCACTAGCTACAAGATAAAAACAACCTAAGTTCATAGAATTCTTTTGAATATATGAAGCAGAATTAAAAAAATGTTGCTATAGAAATAACAACATCCTAGGTGATAGCCACTTTAAAAAACAAAGTGCACTAATGAAGCATACAATCCTGTTATTTCTAGTGAAAGGTAAAGCACCATTCACGTACAACTGTCATACAAATGAATCATACAAATTTGCTATCATTTTTAACTGTCTGGTTACACCAACAACAATAGTTATAATTTGAGCTGTACGTCTTTGCCATCACGCTAGCAAGGGACAAAACATGCATGTGAAACCTAATCTATAAAGTTCTTTTGTGATAATTCATCATCCATCCAAAATATTGCTAGCATCCTCAAATTGTTTTAAACCTAAAATATTGTAGATGCTGACGTGGCAATTGTGTGATGGACAAAAAAATACATAATGCCCACTCATCAAAGGCAATCTTAATCTTAAAACGAACCCTATCAGATTTCACCACAATTTCTTATCACAAGTGGAGGAAACCTAAAACAGATAAATTGTATTGAATGTGTATAATCCATTTCAATTAGGTAATTTTGCTGTCGTTACTAAGATCCCAGAGGGCCTTTTCATGGAATAGCAGGTCATCTTTTCAATTTAATCAAAGCCATAACAAAAGAGGTTTTAATCAAACCTGATATGAAATCGTCGACAATCCCACCTAAAAAAAGTGGGATTATAGCAGCACTCGCCAGAAAAGAAATACTTTAAGAAATCTTTTTCTCACTTTCTAACACTATTAATCAATTTATGTCCCCATAGGTCAGCACGGTTGCCAGTGATAGGGTCGAAAACAAAAGGATCGAATGCCTTTTGATCGACAGTCAAAGGATCGAAAAAAGGGTCATTTTTTTTTTAATGGGGGGTTAATGGAGGGGTTCCCCCCCAGATCCCCGTTTTCTTTATTAAATACATTTTTTTTACCAACCCAAACTAAAAAATATATATAAATAAATAAAACAAAATGTGACCCTTTTTTTTCGATCCATTTGCATTCAAGCAAAAGGTCATTCGATCCTTTTTTTTCGATCGTTTGACTGGACACAGGTCAGCGCCATAGACAGCTGCTGTGTGAGCCTGTATGTTATACACTTCCAGGGTCTGAATAGGTACTCTACCACCAAATGTCCTTCCAAAAGCAAGAGTAGCACCTGAATGCTGCTTCTGCACACACCGTGCTGTGTGGAGACACTGCTTTCCTCTTGGCCACTCCAACAGCCATTGGCTGGTAAACTGACTCCAAATAAATCAAGTAGTTTAACTTTCCATATCTCTGCACCATTGTACATAGAATGCATCTTCCAAGATCTATAGCTTTACTTCAAGAGTCCAGTCCATACAAAACTTTTGCAGGGTTATTAACTGTTTCCTAATTCCCTCTGATGTTATTGATATTAAAACAATGCTGTCTCATATAATAAATACTCACTTTAGTATACTTCCAAGTCTTCAGACATCAAAATCAAGATACTGGATTAACATAGCAAAAACATGAATATACAATAAAAATATCAGGGGTGCCAGACGCATCTCTATTTTACACCAATAACAACATTAAAACAAAAAGTGTACTTATCGCCCTGCTCAAATCGAACTCTAGCTGTATTCCCTTTATGTATAGTGAGTGTATTGCTGATGAAAGAGGAACCAGGATAGTCAAAGACTTCAGGACTATCCATATTTTAGCTCTCTGAACCCTGTCAAAATGTGGTCCTGAAGTCAAAGAATAAAACATAAAGGAACATATTCTTGTGGATACAATCTTTCTGTTTCATGGCAAAGGTAGAAATATGTATTCTATTTTGCCCTTATTTTTCCTAAAACATTCTTGCAACTCTGAGATCAACTTGTTATAAATCAATATTCTGTACATTCTAAATTGATAGCACAGTTTCCCTAAATGGTTGTGTGTGACTCAATTCACTTTGGCTTGTATTTGATATGAATACACAGCACCATATCTACATGGGGGTATTGCATTGCAAATGGAGCCTAGCATTGTTGATGTTTATAACGTTTGTCTGGTACCACCAGTTAAAAACGATAATGGGGAAAATAAGGAATGTCTTAAAATGTATCATTTATCAAAAGAAAGTTAGTTTTATGTATGTTCTGTGTGAAGAATTTAAACACACTGGACAACAAACGGTGTGTAAGGTAATGTATATTGTAGTGTGCTATTTAGAAATAGATCTTTAGAAATATATTGGATTCATATGAATGAATGTGTATGTTCTAGCATTAGAAAGAACTTCACAGACAGGAAAATGTTTCTTTCGGTAGACACGCTACCTATGTTATTCTAAGGTATTGTGGTGACTTCCGCAGCATAACATTTGGGGATCACCTTTAAATTGATTTTAACTTTAATAAAACAAAACATTGATTCCTATTATGGCCTGTTTCTCTTCTCTGAATTGTGGAGCGTGATTGTGCACCAGTTGGTGTTAAATCAGAAGTGAGCAATTATATTACACCAAGATATCTATCATAACAATTGATTGTGATAGTGTGGGTCCATATTGATCGCAAAAATAGCTCATAGTTCAGAACTACATGAAGGCCAATGGTAAATTCCAAAGTGTCTTTAAGGGAGGGGACTATAACATAACTCTGCTAACTCCAACTATCATTAGCAAGATCACAATGGTGTGCGCAAGTGCAGGAGCAAAAACAAATAAGGGAATTAATTACACTGGAACACCCAGAAGACAATCACATTAGAGGGCACAAGTTGAGAGGCTTACCAGTATGTCAGGGATTTTACTTTTATGGCTAGGAGGAATATCACAGTAAGGTACAAGTAGTATTGGCACACCCAGGAGTAAAATCACATTAGGGCACACATTGCATTAGGACACTGTGAGGAGTCAGAAATGCGAGACGGACACAAAGGTAGAGTGTTCTCACAAGATGTAAATTATATTGAATAAAAAAGGCTGAGATAAACACCTATCTTTCCCTGGCCTAACAATATTATCCGTGCCTAACAAACTAAGACTAAAGAACCATTTTCTGAACTGTAACAGTTCATCAAAACACTTTAGTCAGCATGGCTCAATAATCATAATTCTTCTTCAAAGGAAACACGCTCTGCAATGCAACAGTTCATCAAGACAAGGAGATGAAGTTATCACTTCTTTTAGGCAGAACCACAGTACTTTAAATCATCTTCTTCTTTCCTGCTATACTTGCCTGCCTGGACTAACTACTAATGTTCCCTTTCCTGGTCCACTCGTCTGCCAGAATAAAACTCCTATGACTACAATTGTACTCTGTGGTGATACATGTTCCAATACTCTCCACACCAGGATTCTAGTGAGGAGGCTTGAACAACTGCTTCTTTTTATAGTCTCTTGACGTTTAACAAAGTGGGTTGCAGCTCTTCCCAAATTGACATTCTATAAAAAGGGAAATTGCTCCCCTGCTGTCTCTGTATTGTTCCTTCAATGCCTTCTGGCTGGAGACAGTGCATGTTACAGTTCTCTCCCCCTTGATCTTTCATTTAAGGAAGCTCTTGCTCCTGCAGCCTTTTAGGCCTATGCAACATTTTGGCTGCAGGGAATGCAAGTTACAATGGTCTCCCATCTAGTATCCCTTGTTAGGAGAGTTGTGCCGAGTCTGCCTTGATATCGCTCCTCTAATGCTTTGGCAATGTGGGTTACAATTGTCCCCTAATTGATGTCCCTTGTTAGTGAAGCTGCACCCAGTCTGCATTTGTATGACTCTTCTGTGGCTTTGGCGAATCGTGTTGCAATGATCTCCCTACTGGTTATCCTTCTTCGGAGAGTTCCACCCAGTTTGCCTTGGTATCACTCTTCGGCAGCTTTAGTAATGCTGGTTACAATAATCTCCCAATTTTGTATCTCTTTTGAGAGAGTTGCACCCAGTCTGCCTTATTTAATCTGCTCGGTATTCACAATAATGAATTTCATCTAGCTGTCTTTTGCAGAGTGCCCTAGGGTCACTTGCTTCAGACCAACTCACTGGTATGCCTTGGCCTCTCCTTCTGACTCGCAGGTGCTGTTGCAGAGCTCTTCGGTCCCTCTATGCTTCTGTCAGCTCTGGTCGGATTGCGGCAGTATGCTCAGTCCTTCATGGGAGCTCCCACATCTCTGTGTGCTCTCTGGTTCACCCTCTGCACCGGATCAGGGGCTCGTCTCCCACATGCCATAGCCTTCTTCAGAACTGCTTCTTGCTGTGGGTTCTTTGCATGGCCACACTTCCTCTGCCTCCCCAGCGTCTCCCACATGTAGTATTGCTGTCGTCACTACTACGTCATCAGCTTCTCCTTCCTCCCTCTTTGCCTGCACCACCTGAAACTCATTTATACATTTAAAGTGCCCGCTCTGGTGCTTTCTGGCACAACAACTAGACCGTTCATTTTACCTCATCAACTCTGAGTCCCTCTTCCTCATCCTAGTACCACAAGCATTATGGGACTTGAAGTCCATAATGTTTTTGTTATTTTTATGATTAGTTAGCTTAAACTGATTGGTTAACTGAGAGTTGTCAAGTTTAGTGAAGGTTATTAAAATACTTGGTGGTTTTCCCTTAGGTTTTATACCTCTATATAAAGGCATAATCATAACAATTAGAAGTTGTGATATTAACTTCCTGAGCCCCCAATGTACCACTTTTCTGCTGGTTAACAGTGTTTTCATGTTCTGTACTTTGGTTTATTTCTAGGAGAGGGAACCATACATTAACAGCATGTCATCAGATATTTAGGTATTGGGAGCATCTCATCCTCAGAAGACGATGAATACTGTGTCACTCCTAGAAGAATCACCACTTTCCCCTGACGGTGTTCTCCTCCCATGTGATCCTCCCTCTTGTTACCACCCCCAGGGTTAGTATCTGGTATCGGCTGCCTTCCCCTGGCCACATGGGATGAGACTTTAGGTTGGGGTTTAGTGATGACTATGCAGGATTCATCACAACACAGAAAAGCAAAAATTACAGAAGTACACAAGTACAGTGAAAAATTGCATGAGAACACAAATTTGTCCCATGAGGCTGCCTTTCTTGGTGAAATCTCATCGCCCTCTGTTGCAATTGTGGCTATATATCATTGGTAGGACCTCAAAGCACTGGTAGGTTGAACGCCCTCGGGAACCGTAGATTTGGTCAGTAGAGAGAGATATTGTTGTAGGGTGCGTGGGTGCACCAGATATGTGTGCAGCTGATGTAATTGCTGGATGGTAGCTGCAGCCTAACGTTAGGTGTGGTGCTGAAGATATCAGTTGGATGTGTGCAGCCGGCTGGGTGGACACCCAGACTGGGCTGTGGCTGCCTAAGGCCTGAAGGACGCATATGTGAGCAACTAGGCCGGAATGTGCTCGGCTAGCTGCTTTTTATGAGGGTGTTGAGGTGTTCATGGGGTCGTATTTGTATGTGAACAGCTAGGCCGAATTTATCAGGGGTATAGCTGTGTTCTAGTTGTATGATGTTGTATAGTAGAGAGTAAGCGTAGTGATGTGATATGATGATTATCTTAAAAGCTCCCGAGACCAGGCACGTGAACAGGATGGCAGGGGACACACGGACACAGAGACAGGGGCTGAGTTTACAGTGACAGGAGGAGGGGATATAGATATATATCAACAGCATGGGAAACAGGAAAACAGGGTACACAGTCATACCCGTGTGGGGCATGTTAACATTTACATTTGCATTTCTGTCTAGATGCATTTCTGTGTAGATGCGATTCAGGTTAATGTTCACAACTCCACCCAAGTGTGGGACAAGCTAACATTTGTGTTTCTATCTAGAAGCGATTCAGGCTAATATTTGCGATTTCATTTAGGTGCGGCGCATGCTGACACACACAATTCCATCCATGTGTGGGGCATGCCGACATTCACAATTCCGTCTAGGTGTGGGACATGCTAACATTCACATTTCTATCCAGATGTGACTCAGGCTAATGCTCATGATTTTATCTAAGTGTGAATGAACCTGGGAAGGAAGATATTAGATCAGATACAGACTAAGTCCCACAGTAGTAGAAGCATGACTCTGGAAGCTCATCTCAGTATTGATCTTGATGACATAATATATAGTGAATGTCAGGGTCTGGGGCACGCTAATGTTCACAATTCTAACTAAGTGTGTCATGGCTAACATTTACAATCCTGTCAGGGTCCGGCGCTGGCTAATATTCATAATTCTAGCTAAGTGCTGCATTGCTAAAATTCACAGTCTAGTATGGGTTTGGGCAGGCTAATGTTCACAATTTTCAACTAAGTGCGGCACTGCTAACATTCACAATCATGTGTGGTTCTGTCGCTGGCTAATGTTCACAATTCTAACTGAGTGCGGCACTGCTAACATTCACAATCCTGTGTGGATCTGGCACTGGCTAATGTTCACAATTCTAACTGAGTGCGGCACTGTTAACATTCACAATTCTGAGTTAGGGTAATGTTGAGTGTTAGGGTTTTCCGGAGTAGAGTAATTGCTCTACTCCCTACCCATGCCACACTGCCTTTTGGTTGCTGCTGGTTGACGGCTTGTCGCTGGCTTCACTGGCTTCCCCTGGCTTCCCCTGCGGATACCTGCTGACACCTGCTGACACTTTCTGGAGCTGCCTCTGTTGGAACCGCCCTTTGCCTCGGGGCCCTTCGCTGCAGGGGCTGCCGGGCAGAGGGCTGCACTGGGAGGGCCAGTGAAGACCAAGGGTGGACCAATCAGGGTAGAGGGCGGGAGGAAGGAGGAAGTGAGAGTGGGAGGAGCACTGTGGGAACGAGAACACAAGGGCCTGGGGGCACCAGAAAGGCCACAAAAGCATTGGTCATGTCCTCAGGGGGGCAGCAACACGCCACACTCACCTGCTCAAGCCCAATCAGGGGTCGAGGGGGGCTGGGAGGAAGGGGGGGACCAGGAAACAGGAACAGAGCCCAAAACAGGGTTCAAAACCCTGAAACCAAGGCACAGGAGAGTGTTGTGAATTCTAAAAATGGCAAATTACATTTTTAAAGCAACTAGAGGCCTGGAAAAGCACTAGACTCACCTTCGAGGCACAGATGTAAAGTGTGCTCGAGGAAGGTGCTGCAGGGCTGGGCCCCTGCCATACAATACCGGACTGGGAGGCCAATCAAGGGTGGAGGGGGGTTGGGGGGAGGGTGGGAAACAGGAACAGAGCCCAAAACAGGGTTCAAAGCCCTGAAACGAAGGCACAGGAGAGTGTGGTGAATTATAAAAATGGCAAATTACATGTTAAAGCAAGTAGAGGCCTGGAAAAGCACTAGACTCACCTTCGGAGCACAGATGTAAAGTGTGCTCAGCGAAGGTGCTGCAGGGTGGACCCCTGCTATTCAATACCGGATTGAGAGGCCGATCAGGAGTGGAAGGGTGCTGGGAGGAGGTGGGGGGGAACGAGGAAACAGGAACAGAGCCCAAAACAGGGTTCAAAGCGCTGAAACCAAGGCACAGGAGAGCGTGGTGAATTCTAAAAATGGCACATTACATTTTTAAAGCAACTAGAGGCCTGGAAAAGCACTAGACTCACCTTCGAGGCACAGATGTAAATTGTGCTCGACGAAGGTGCTGCTTGGCTGGACCCCTGCCATTCAATGCTGGATTGAGAGGCCAATCATGGGTCGAAGGGTGCTGGGAGGAGGGGGGGGACCAGGAAACAGGAACAGAGCCCAAAACAGGATTATAACCCCTGAACCCAAGGCACAGGAGACCATGGTGAATTCTAAAAATTGCAAATTACATTTTTAAAGCAACTAGAGGCCTGGGAAAGCACTAGACTCACCTTTGAGGCAGAGATGTAAAGTGTGCTCGATGAAGGTGCTGCAGGTCTGGGCCCCTGCCATACAATACCGGACTGGGAGGACAATCAGGATTGGAGGCGGTCAGGAGGAGGCAGGGAAACAGGAACAGAGCCCAAAACATGGGTCAAAACCCTGAAACCAAGGCACAGGAGAGAGTGGTGAATTCAAAAAATGACAAATTACATTTTTAAAGCAACTAGAGGCTTGGAAAAGCATTAGACTCACCTTCAAGGCACAGATGTAAGGTGTGCTCGACGAAGGTGCTGCAGGGCTGAGCCCCTGCCATACAATACAGGACTGGGAGGCCCATCAGGGGTGGAAGGAGCGGGAGGAGGGAGGGAAACAGGAGCAGAGCCCAAAACGGGGTTCAAATGCCTGAAACCAAGGCACAGGAGAGCGTGGTGAATTCTAAAAATGACAAATTACATTTTTAAAGCAACTAGAGGCTTGGAAAAGCACTAGACTCACCTTTGAGTCACAGATGTAAAGTGCGCTCGGCAAAGGTGCTGCAGGGCTGGACCCCTGCCATTTAGTACTGGATTGGGAGGCCAATCAGGGATCGAGGGGTGCTGAGGGGGGGGACCAGGAAACAGGAACGGAGCCCAAAAGAGGGTTCAAAACCCTTCGAGGCACAGGTGAAATTTAGGCCTTGAAATTTCTATTGTCCTCATATTTTTTGATGTAATTGGATGTAATTTCGCTAAATCTATTAGTTGATATTTACCCACTGGCTTATTCACCCTGGCCAGTTTACCTTGTCTCAACATTTTGCGCTTTGTGAGACGTTTGCCTTTTGGTCATTTAGGCCTTTTGTTCCTTATGGGTGAATTACCGGGCTTCAGCCATCCTCACATTTTTACCTCCAGTTTGGGAACCTGCCCGTGTGGTTTGGTTACTTTGTTTTAGCACATGTACCACTGCCCTATTGTCTGAACACGTGACCAACTGCCATTCCATGCCACTCCTCATTGTTCCAACAATTTGAAACAACAATGTAATTCTTATACATAAACGGTGAAAACGTGAAAATGTGTGTTGACAATACATACATAGAAACAATTCATCATCAACTTTCAATTAAACAAACAGTAACAAATACTAAAAAGATACACAGCAGGTTTAGGGCCTCCACGTCTGTCCAGTTCTCATAGGCCCTGAATCTTATCAAACTGTAATACCTTACAACTGGAGTCACAGGGTTAGCTTGTTCTGTCTCAACCCAGATTCATTGTAACACATTATAGACAGAATCTATTTGTTCTACAAAATTATTCCTACTGCTAAAGTCCCTACATATAACTAAATGTCCCTATACAGATCCTCGTTATCCCTATATGTGATGTACTGACCCTAGAAGGCGCTGTGGTGCTGCCCATCTAGGTTGGTTGAGGAGCTCGCCCTGACCTCTCTCACTACTTTCTCTAAATTCTAAAATTCAGTAAATTTTGAATTTAAGGTCAATTCTTTACTTTTTAATATTATCGCTTCTCTTTTGTGTGTCTTATCAGTTATCAAATGGGCTTGTGCAGATCGAACAGTCTTGCACAAGTCCAATATAAAAAATACAGTCCACCTCCTGGACTCACTTGTGTATGTATTTATTTTACACTTGTCTAAAAATGATGTAATTTTACCGAACTCACAGATGATATTGTGTGTTTTGGGAAACAGGTCATCACCCTGAATCTTGATATTGTCAACCGGTTTCAGCGGATTATGAACCCTCTCCGCTTTCTTCAGGACATATATTATGACATTGACTGATCATATTATATTAAATTAAAAAAGTCAATATTCTTGTTCCTTGTCTTGGTCTCCTTTCTATGGTCTGGGGAGAGAGCTTCAACTTTTCTCTAACGGACGTCTTATTTCTTTTCTTAAGGCCATAGAAGGTAATACACATAAATAGGCACCATCAGTTTCTATCTCTAATTGAATGTTAATTTGACATCCGACAGGTAAGTGAATCCTTACCGGTCTTCATTCAGTTATTCACACTTTCTTCTCGTGCCGTCTGGACTTCCTAACTGCATGAACTGTAGTCCGCATACATCCTGTGAATCAGTGATCCAAGGTTAATCTAACTTGCATTAGATCTCTAATTTCCAATATGGTATTGCCTGCTACCGAACGTTCCTACCCATTCTGGGAAGGACAGCCTATTTCATGTGATCGTCTTAGTAGTCTTCTATGTGATCTCTAATCTGGTTGTGCCGTTGCTCTCAATTGTATTCCAATGTATGCGAGGTCTTCCGTCTCTTTTGATTAAGCGTCTTGCAACAGAGATAATATTGTGAGGCATTATTTGTTATTCACCTCACACTGACATTTGTTATCCAATTACCTAGTAATGTAGATATTTTAATGTGTTGTTACAATTCATAGGTAGATCGGTGGCCAGAATGTTGCTCGCCCCCTTACTTCTTAAATTAGATGCTGTTATGCCGGCCCATGTCCAGTTTGAGATCACCCCACACGTATCTCTATTTCGTTTCCAGCATCATTTCTGTACCCACATTTCATTGCTTACCTTCGGCAGCGTTGTTCAGTATTCTCTTCTCTCTGGCACACAGTTGCCAGTGGCCACGGCCATCTTGGAACGAGTGCTTTTGTATACTAGCGATCACGTGACCCAGATCGTGGAAGTCACGTAATGCTGTTTGTTTAGTGTACAGCAGCTATGGTTTTACTGCTCACTATCCACAATATGTGTGTATCTAATTACTGTTCACTATTGATGTATATAGTCATGTTTTATTTATTTCTTTAAACTGGGTGCAACTGGTACCGTTCCAGGTTTTATGGGTAATGTAGTTTCGCTCAGCCGCAGCTACAATCATCTCTTTAATTAATGTGAAATCTATGTAGCCCCAATCTTGTTAATCACACGCTTCTCTCACTCCCTCCAAATCTTAAAGATATGTGTGAAGTAGCAAGACAATTACTCTGTGATGGTCATACAGATCGGTGACTGACCATGAATGCACTCGTAGTGATGGGCTGTAATTGCATGGTCTATTGCCCCAGGTGCTCACGTGCGAGAATATTGTAATGCAACTGTACTTATCAATATTACCTCCTAGTTTCCATTACTGAAGACGCGTATGTAATATCTTCAAGCAGTCAAATCATAGTTCTTCTTGTGATGTCATGCTTGCGTGGCTACGATCAGCCCTTTCGGTGTTGGATCAACATAGTACATCACCTCACCTTGTAGATCCCTCTTATTTTCATGTCACTGGATCTGAACCATTGGTTATTTTATTTTGTCTGTTTTTTCACATTTCATAACTGTCCTGAAGTCTATCCTTTTAATTTAAGGTCAACATAGCTCATCTCTACATTATAATGTAGCCAGCGTTTGCCAGCGTATCCCTTCATTTAGACCTTCTAGGTGGCTTTTAAGCCTATAGATCCAGAGTTGTTCTCTTCTCAGAAGGAGAGCCCCTATATTTCCACCTCTCCTAGGTACCACTACCTTTTCCAAGATCGTCCAAGTAATATCATTCTCTGAGTGTTTCTTCTTTATAAAGTGTTCAACAAGTTAATCTAACTGTATCTGTAGTAGACCAATCTTTTAGTCTAAGCAAACTGTATACCATAGACCAATCCTTTGGTCTAGTCTAGTCAAACTATATCTGAAATAGACCAATCCTTGAGTCAGCAGCTTCAATCTGACCACCTCTAATGTCATGGTGGCAGAAAAAAGTACGAATTTCTATGATGGAACTACTGCCGATGTAACAATGGTCTTTGAAGCACTTATAACCTACATAGAGATTTCAAGTGTCACCATTACTACCAGTTTCTGTCTGAACATAGTATTTTACAAATAATTATCTGTTAAAGGCACCATCCTCTAAATGGCGGTCAACAGGTTCAGCAACAAGCAAACCATGCCACGCTAACAATTGCACTTCCTAAATATAGCAATTTTGGGAGGTTAGGTGCCATCCATGAAAAGGAAGAGACCTCAAAAAGAGAAGGGAAAACTGCTACCCAAGAGGCCAAGAAATGTCTAGTGCCTCCAGAGAATACAATCTTCTTCACCACCAAGGGTAAATTGCTGTGTGTCTCATATCTTTCATGACTATTAATCTATTACAAAGTAGTACATTTTCAATTGGCATTGGAAGAGTTTGACATTGGGTGCAGAAGTATCTGTTCATGAAAGTCTCATTACCATTTTCTATTGGCATTGGAAGAGTTGGTAATGAGGTACTGTCCTGCTGTTTGTTTGCCTATGTTTGAGAGACCATGAAATAAACATGTTGCATATTTCATTTTTAATACTAACAGCTAGGCTGGCCCCTTGTCTCCCCCCCCCCCCTTGACCACACCAATTCAAATTGTCTTGGAGTGGGCACTGCAACTGGATAACAACCTGGAATGGGAGAAGGGATAGAGGCCAGAACGCCCTGCTTAAGATTTCACAGATGGAGTGGAGGTGCAAGAAGTGCAGAATAAGCTGGTGGCCAACACCATCGTGTGACGAAAGGAGATGGGGTCAGAGCTTTCCTATGACCTTGATGATGAAGCTATGGTTCAAGATTTGCAGGAATGTCGTTCAAATTAAGAACAAGAACATTCAGGTGCCCAAAAAAGAAGCCTATACCATGGTTCCCAGGAATCAATGCCCCATTTCCCCACTATGCATTGCAGGCCATTCCTGCCCATGATGAACATGTTATTCAAACATTAGATTCGTTTTGAACAGTATCAAGAATGGTTGCAGAAACAAGCACATTTGTGTCGGTCAACAAAGCATCTAGCCAACACACACATTTCCCTGAACTTCCAATGCCTTTATCGAGCACACCACGAAAAGCTTCATCCAGCCAAACACTCCCTGATAAATGCATTTTCATGCATATATGTAATTTGTATATTTATAGCAACATTCCTGGTGAATCCATTCATGAACAAAAATAATCAAGCAGACAGTAAACCTCTGTTTGTGTTCTCCATCTGCCTTTCTGCAAATATGATTGCCCGGAAATAGATCTGCAGGAAATCAAAAGATCTTTTGTCATGTGGCATTACTAAACATCAAGGACGCACTAGGAAACCTGTGGACAAAATGGTAACCTGGGGGCTGTGGGACTTCACAACCCCTTACTAGAAAGAGAATGATTTGATGAAATACAAACAGCTGCCACAAGTTCCAGCATCCCAAGCCACTGGTGCCAATGGAATGGGATGATGAGGATTGGTGAATAAAACACCCGGAGAGCAAACAGAGATCTGCCCATAGCACCATGCCAACCAAAATAGAAAGAATACATGCTTACTGTATGTAACACAAATTATCTGGTCAGAGCATCTGAATAAGGGCATTGCTTTTCCAAATGTCGGCCCCTCATGGCAACTCGGCTGTTAACACATCCAAGGTGAGCAGGACTAACAGGTTTCCCATTGGCAGGTACTAAAGTAGCATTGTGGAGAGCATGTCATCAGCGGGTGGGTAAATACCAAAGCATATTTACTTATTTATTTTTACATTTATAGCAGCACTCTAAACCCTTAGGCATCAAGGCGCAAGTTACAGTCGAGTCACAACGCAGGACATTGTGTGTGCAGTAGTAAGTCATGAGAGAATACATGTCAGCTTGTGGTCAAGGGAAAAGTTTACATAGGTCCTTGTGTGAAAAGCCAGCTTTTTAGCTGTTTTCGGGAGGTACAATAAGATTGCTCAGCTCTTAGTGCAAGGTGTAGTTCGTTCCAGCATTTCACTGTGATGACAAGGAAGCTGGTTCCCCCAGACTCTGGTTCGTCTATATCTTGGGATGATGAGACGGTGTGTATATTGTGATCTTGTTGATCTCAGTGTTTGGGCTTTAGAGACTTTCTGTGACAGATAAGGAGGGCAGTGTTAGACAGGCACTTGTTGGTGATAACAGCATTTTGAAGGTTATACGTTCTTGATTTGGCAGCCAGTGTGCAGCTATTCTGGCAGCTCTGATGTACTCCCATCCCGGAATGTTAACGGTGGCCCGGACGTCATTGTTTTGGATCACTTGCATTTTATGAATGTTCTGCTTTGACATGCCTGCAAAAAGAAAACATAACAATAGTCTAGCCTTTAGCCAATCAAGACTCGAGCGATGGTGAGGTAGCTGTCTAGGGTTAAGAACTTCCTGCTTGCATTGATGATGTTTTATTTGTATTTATTTGTATTTATTAAAATTATAGAGCGCTGTAATCCAAAGCGCTTTACATTACAACAACTCGATACACAGAATAATTGGAAGCATAAATGCAAAACATGAGACAAACCATCAAAAACAAAATATAGAACAATTTACGTAGGACCGTAAATGAGAAACAGAACAGAGTATGAGTAGAAGAGAAGTGATGAGGTTAACAGGACGGGGAAGGAAGAAGATTAGATTTCAAGGAGGAACGGAAGGAGAGGTAAGATGAAATGGAGCGGATAGAGATAGGTAGAGAGTGCCAGTGTAGGGGGGCAAGGAGCTGAAAGGATCGGAAAAGGGAAGGGGCACAAGGAGGCGGGGGAACAGTCAGTAGGAAGAGATCATCAGATCGGAGGGAGCGAGAGGGAGAATAGAATGAGCGGAGAGAGGAAAGTTATGGGGGGAGCGAGATCATGAAGAGATTTAAAGATGAGACAAAGGAGGTTAAATTTAAGTTGACAATGGAAGGGAAGCCAGCCAAGAATTGAGAGCGAAGAAGAAATTGAATCGTGAGGAGAGAGAAGGCAAAGGGTACGGATGGCAGAGTGATAGAGGGATTTGAGGGTAGCAAGATGGGAGGCAGGGAGGCCAAAGAGGAGAGTGGAGCAATAGAAAAGACAAGAGGAGGGAAGCGATTAAGACCTTAGTGGCATGGAAGGTGGGTGAGGAAGGGATTTTATGAATATATTGAAGAGGTGATAGAGACAGGCGCGGGAGGTAAGAGAAATATGGTGGGTAAAGGAAAGGGAGGAGTCGAGGTGGAGGCCTAGATTGCGAGCATGATCAGATATGGGGAGATTAGAAGGGGGGAAGAGAACGAAAGGAGGAGTAGAAGGAGGTGGAGGCAAGGTGGGGGGAAAGAATAAGACTTCAGTCTTATCAGTGCTGAGGGAGAGAAAGTGGGATGACATCCAGTTTTTGATAGCAGTGAGACAGGAAGAAAAATTGTGGTGGATGTCAGGAGTGAAAGACAAGAAAGAGAGAAAGAGCTGGGTGTCATCAGCATAGAAATGGTGTGAGATACCGAAAGAAGAGATGATGGGGGCAAGAAGGGCAGTGTAACGTGAGAAAAGGAATTGTGCATTTCTGAAAACGAAGCCTCGTTAGAAGCAGAAGCGGCTTTCCCTACCCGGCATTGCGAGGTTCCTGAAGGAGGCGGGGCCGCGGCGCACTCGTGACCTCGCTCACATGACTCTGGGCAGCCTCATAGGATAGAGGCTGCCGCCCGCACAGTGAATTGTGCATTTCTGAAAACGAAGCCTCGTTAGAAGCGGAAGTGGCTTTCCCTACCCGGCATTGCGAGGTTCCTGAAGGAGGCGGGCCACGGCGCACTCGTGACCTCGCTCACGTGACTCTGGGCAGCCTCATAGGACAGAGGCTACCACCCTTGCGGCGTTAAGCCCGATAGGGGTAAAGGGCATCGGCTGTTGTGCGGCTGTTTGGCGCTGAGGCGCCTACTCATACATGCTGTGCATTTAAGGAAAAGAGCCACCCTGACTAGCCCTACCATCAGGCTACTACCCCATAATAGACACTTATAGTTTTGGGCAGGAGCTGCGAGCGAAAGGGGCTCCCTGCCGAAAACAATCCGCTGCAGACCCGCAGTCAAACCAAAATGGTGCCAGAGGTACGTCCTAAAATAACCTCAAAAGACGTCCAGGTAAAAAATACATCTCAATCAGGAGTAAAACTAACTCCGGAAAAGAAGAGGAGGAGCAAATCTGATTCGGCTCAGATGGTGTCTCCATCTATCTTACAACTCCTGCAAACACTTCATTCAACCACCAAAATACCTGTAACTTCGGCTAAGACAAACATGCTAGCCCTATCGCAAGAGGGTGAAAAGATCCCCAAAACTGGCATTTCGATCACACCGGATTCACAAGGAGAACTGGGGGAGCTCTAGGATGGCTGGGGACTTGAGACCAGAGGAACAGTCCATCATGGCGCGAGCTCGCTTACCGGAGCACACGCCTGCCCCTAGCACTGTCCCCACTCCAGGGCAGGTCCCCAGACTTCGAGAGGAGCTCGACTCTTCTGAAGCAAGAAACTCCAATGTCGATAACAATGCCCCATATGGGAGAGAGGCGATACCAAATGAAGGAATCAAAACAGTGAGAACGAACGAACCTGAAATAACTAAAACACCCACACAGCAAAAACATACTGAAGGCAAATCACAAAGCCTCGTGGAGGAAGGCAAAACGGCGACAAACTTGCTAGCTGAAAGATTACAAAATAACTTCATCCCGAATGCGATATCGATTAAAGTAATGATTCATGATATTAGCGAGAATTCCAAGCAAACCCTGGCTAATAAACCAGCTAGACTTTCCAAAGACGCAAGAGAGAGTGAGATTATTGCAGTCCCGGACAAAGACTCAGAATCGAATGAAGATGCGCTGGAGAGTGATAACCTTATAGAGGTGGACCCAGAAGATTCAGAAGACTCCAATAAAGAAACAGACGGCGAACAACTGAAAACCAGCTCTGGTGTTAAAAGGAAAAAAAGAGGCAAACTAAATATTCTGGCTAAAAACAGGCCTCAAGGAGGGAAAAAATCCACAAACTCAAGAACAACAAAAAACACCATGCAAAGTGAACAAAAAATAAAAAAATTAAATAAAAAAGGACTGCCAAACCCTCTGCTATCTCGACCATTAAAAGATTTCTTTACACAGCAGCATAAAAGAAAACAGAGCATTGACACCGAAGTGTCTGACGCAGAGATGTTGGAAATAGCAACCCAAACCGAGCCCGCACAAAAACATAGAAGAACACAACTGTCTGAAATGGAAAGAGACAAACAACCTCAAACAAATGACCTTTTGCAGGAAAAAGCCTCGCTACTCACCAACGATGGACGGTCGTATATTGAAAAAACAAAAGGCCTTGTGATCCCCTCTCCGGATGCTCCGAGCAGTCATAATCTTCCGGGTACCAGGACTGATATTTCCCAGATCCAAAGCATGCTAAATGGACCCCCACAAACTATACAGGAGATCCTCGTTTCAGACAATGACTGGGAAGAAGAGGAGACAAGAGCAGCTAAATCAAATTGGGAACCAACCCGACCAATTTTGAATCACCATGACAAAGATGATCGCCTAGCATGGACAAAGCCCCATCTACCAAGCAGATTATCCTCTGTTCCACCCTTATCCTCGACGAAATTTGGATCATCGACAATCCCGATAGACATAGACAGAACTCCAAGAAAATTAGGAGAAGGAACAGATTCCAACTCATCTACATTCCTGAAAAAACCGGACAAAACTCTACCCTCCCCGAAAAAGAGACGACTTAGTGAAATTGCTGCAGCGCTACAAAACGAATCTCCCAATAAGAAACTGGAAATGATTGCCATAATGTCGGCTATGACTATTGTTTTGGCGCCCTTCTGCAAGTTATATGAAACAATCAAAGACAATGGCCAAGACAATACAGCAATCCTCTCCAACTTAATGGCGAAACTGGTCCAGATGGACTCTACCTTATCAACTAATGCGGAAAAATCGTTCAACCAGAAATTGAAATATGAAAGGAAAATTGAAGTATTGGAAAAAAAAATCGAGAACATGGAAAAACCGACAGATGATGAACAGAAACTGCTTTATCAGAAAACAGTGTGGGAAACTAAAATAGAAACACTGGAAAAAAAGATCGAGAGCTTGGAATCCTTGAATAAAAGGTCCACAACAAAATCAATGGCCATCGAAAACGGTAGACAGGAAAAATGAAAAAAACAAAACCGTGCTATGTCTGATGCACGATAATCTAGAAGGAAGGCCTTTGGTCATAGCACAAAAAACGCAATACCCGATAATTGACTTGATGGAAAAGAAAACTAATCTAAAGAAGGTTTCCAAAACATCTGCCGAAGATGTTAAGAGGGGATGTGGCCTGGGCAAATCAGTACGCAACGAAAATCCACAAGTTCCACGTCCTAAACCGGAGAAACCTGGACTCCTAAGATCGCCAAGAACAACAGAAGAATTTCTAGGAAGCTCCGACCTAATGAATATGTCAACGCACTCAGAAACAGGGCAACTGGACTCAAGTGAAGCCATCACAGAAGTGAGGGAGATAAAATCCCCGGATCAAGCGGAAATGCCCTCAGTGAAGTCCAAAAGGTACAGCGACGGATCAAGCCAAAATGACAATGCGGCTGCAAATTTGTCAGCCACACAGGCACCAACCACCCAGACAATCGTGGAAGATAGGAAGAGGCGGACGTATGAGTCTACAATAAGAAGAACTCCTCCCAATCCACGATCTTCGCGTGAAAGAGGAGACGCTTCAAGGACCCCACGAAAACACCACCCAGGAAAAAGTAATTTGGAAAGTCGAAAGGATCCCAATGAAGAAATTCGAGTCTTCAAGCTGGAACAAAAGAAAGTGGAGAAAAATGTCTTCATCTTAAATAGACCAACAATACTCAAAATAACAAAGACAATGAAAACCTTGAGAAAGATCAGAACAGATGACTTGGTGCTTGTAGAACCGTATCATAGAGAAAAAAAGGTGAAACCATTTCTTCACCTGAAAACAGACGCCATCAAATACATTGACAAAGCAGTCCATGATGAATTCGACCAATTAGGCTTCTCCCTGATGGAATACAAAAGGAACACGAGGACCCAACCCTCCGAATACGGAAAGACAGAAACATCAAAACGTCAATATCACTATAGATCTAGAACAGAGGATCTATACCATCAATCCCAAGGATATATGACCCATGAAAGGCAGGAGACACACAGACGCCTTGCCCATCAAGGTCGAGGAGATAAAGACCCCGTTGATAGGTTGGACAACGCGTACACAAATGAAAAACGCAATCAACGTACCAATGTCCTGCCCGATGGGACAGGGAACTTCACAAGAAACAACAAAGAAGAACAGATGGGCAACAGGTCTCGTACCGGATCTCATCGTGAACGCCCAGAGATCTTAATGAACAGACGCGACGGGCATCAGGAACAAACAAAAGATATAAGTCAACCGAAAGGTCCCTGGAAATGGCTTATGCCAAACTGGTCGAAAAAAGATGACAAATAGCAACGACCAGGGTTAGCTTGCCGCAAGGATTCCATCTCTAACACCATTGACAAAAGCAGCGAGCTACCCGATAAGAAATCCTACACCCTGGGCTCATGGAACACGAGAGGCCATAGTCACCTCACTATACCAGAAGATGTCGATCTCGGCTCATATGACATTCTGTGCCTTCAAGAGACCTGGCTCGTTCACCAACCAGTTCTGGATGGTTTTACTGTCCTGCTCTCCCCTGCAGTCAAAGGCCTACTAGGCAGACCATCCTCGGGTCTGCTTACTGCAATAAAAACAGGCACGGGACTGACTGAACCGAAAAAATGGAAACAGGCCTACAAAATGCTAGTCATCGTGACTTCGCAAATTCAGGAAAAGGCAATAATGAAAAATAGCTTCCAGAACACAGTGGCTATACTTAATTGTTACTGGAACCCCCAGCGAATGTCGACCAAAACCTTCTGTGATAACATCTCGGAAACCATTGACCAGCTGTACACGGAATTTGAAAAAATTGAACTTATCATATGCGGCGACCTAAATGCTAAGTGCACTGAGCCGCTCTGTGAAAACAAAGGTCGCTGCCCACAGTGGGGAGGTGTAGAGTCCTCCATCAAAAGAGGAAAAGCCTGGAATGAAGTAATCTGCAAAAGAAATGTGCAAAATGTTGCATCATTATTCCCTAATCAAACGAACAGTCCAACATGGGAACGCAACGGGTCCAAAGCAACTTTGGACTATATTTTCATCTCCAATGGTCTTACTCTCGGAAAGTCAAGCTTTAGGGTCCAAAACACGACCCACAGCGACCACAATCTACTCAGTTGCACTTGGCATACTTCTACTATGATATCAAAAACGTACGACTGGAAGATTGAGATAAATTTACAACAGACTCGGCTAAGGTTAACCGAAGAAGACATTGGAAAAATGTCCCAAGCCTGGGAAAAGAGAACAAGGGATGATACGAAGAACGAAAGGAAAGAAAGACCAAACTACCTGCCTCGACTCCTAACTTTCCAGGTGAAGGCCCCCAGGAATTCGAAGAAGCCCCTAGAAACCAAACATACGTACGACAAGATGGTGGTGGAAAAAAGAAAAGCTGGGCGTCGTCTCCTGAGAATTGCTAAGAAATCAAACAGTGAGCCTGATTGGGAAAACTGGCACATGGAAATTAAAACCTACAAGAATTGGCGAAAACAATATCGAGCCATACAATATCAAAATGACGCCGAAGCTATGATGCAAAATCTACAAACTAAAAAATCAAGTGAATTATGGAAGCTGATCAAGGAGACAAATGGCACCCAGCTGGCTTCTATGTCCAATGCATTAGCAGAAGAAACATGGGTTCAATATTTCACTGAAGAATTTCTGGGTCCAACCATCGATCCTCAATTGTCGAAGCAGAATCCGCTATCAGTGTGGGTGGATCTGTCCAATACTACGGACATCGAAGCAGCCATACGAAACTTGAAAAGATCAAGAGCAACAGGTCCCGATGGACTAACTAATACAGATTTAAAAATGTATGCCGAAAAGTGGGCAAAAACAACAAGTAAAATCTTCTTGGAATGTGGCAGAACGAATATGATCCCTGAATCATGGCAAAAAGCGGTGATTGTCCCAATTTATAAAAAGGGACCGAGACAAGAACCTATGAGCTACAGACCTATTGCTCTCCTGGACATTCTTGGTAAACTCTATTCAGTCAGTCTTCTGGCTTACTTTCAAACATGGTTAAAAGACAGCCCAACGAATGACCTACTTCAAACAGGTTTTCAAAAAAACAGCTCTACTACCATCATTCTCATAATCCTAAACATCTTGAAGGCTAAAGTCAAAGAGGGGGGGCCAAAGGTCTATCTAGCCTTTGTCGATCTCTCAAAGGCGTTTGATAAAATCGATAGACAAAGCTATGGAGAAAGCTGCAAGTTTGGAAATGCCCCATTAAAATACTGGAACCCATAAAAGCACTCCATGCAAACACAAAGATCAGAATTAAACTCAACCTCCAAGGCGCGCTCTCCAAGGAGATCAATGTCAACCGAGGAGTAAAACAGGGATGCCCCTTGGCCCCCGTGCTGTTCACAGCCTTCCTGGGAGACGACCAACACTCCGAACAACAAATCCGCTCTTTTCCCCCCAAAATCGGGAAAATGGTGATTCCTCGATTACTGTATGCGGATGAAATTATTGTGATCGACCAAACGAAGGTCGGCTTACAAAGAAAACTAGCCAACTTGGAGTCCTATATATCTGAAAACAATCTCGAACTCAATAAATCGAAAACAAAGGTTATGGTTTTGGAGAAAGTCCCTACCAAAAACACGAAGAATCTAAAGATCTACCTGGAGAAAACCGAAATCGAAATTGTAACCAGCTTTAAATATCTAGGGCTACAAATTGATAGCTCTGGAGTCGAAACGAGTCTCGTCAATCAAATATGGGAAAAGGTGAAAAGGTTAACTACCCAAACCAGAGCAGTGGATCGCAAATACGGCAAATTTTCCCTCATTCCAGTAATAACTTTTTACAATACTAAAGTAATTCCAGCTTTGATCTATGGAACGGAATCCGCCTTATATCTCAAATGTAATATCTGGAGAAAAATTGAAGGACAGCTCTGGAAATCAGTACTAGGTCTTCCCAAATCCACTGCCATGTCGGCGATAAGGAGGGAGCTGGGGCTGATATCTTTGGCATCAAAGGTCGATCAGAGTGACTTACGTCTCTATAGACGAATTATCATGTCAGACACCCTTCCTATCTACAACATCGTACGGGAAGAAATTGATGCGTGCAAATGGGAAGCCTTGAATAAATGGGTCAAAGCCAGAAAAGATGACTTGAACAACATCGAATGCTCCGAGAAAGAGCTGAAAGAAAATCCAGAAAGAATTAAAAAAAAATGGAACAATATGATTGGATCCTGACAATAGAACAAGCAACGGGGAACAAACTTTTGAAGCATCTCCTGCCTACTTTCAACAAAGGAAAAAAACCTTTGCAATACTGCGCTAAGTTCCCCAACAAGAATCTGAGAAATAGTGTTAAGAGAGCAAGACTCAATCTGCTCCCTACTAGAGAGATTATAACAATCAGAAGATCGGGTCCCGAGAAAAGCTGTCGCTTATGTAAGAATGAGCAAACACTCGAGACTCTAAAGCACTTAGTGATAGACTGCCCAAACACGATTGAAAGCAGAAAGCTATACCTCCCCTCTTTGGCTGAAGACTTGTGGATCTTCAAAACGGATGATCTGTGGTACAGATTAATCTCCAGCGAAAATAGACGATGGTCCCAAGCTCTGACAAAACTGATAGAACTAGTGTTCGCACAGATTAACAGCACTCGGCGAGAGGGCGATAACATTATGAATTCAGAAGCACACTAGCTCTGACTACCCTTCCTTTGCCTTTTGGAACTAAGGTTCCCGCCCTTGACGGAGGCCTGGCCAGCCCCGACTGGGGAGGTATTTATGTATTTATTTGTTAGCTCAACGCCGGAGCTGCAAAGGTTTTGACAAAAGCGGTAAGGAGGGAGTTGAGAACAGAGTTGAGGGCAGTTTCAGGGGAGTGCTTAGGGCAGAATCCAGATTGAGACGGGGCAGGAAGAGAGAGCTTGGATACAAAAGCTATGAGTTGAGAGTAGACTAAGCGTTCAAGAAGCTTAGAAAGGAATGGAAGAAGAGAGATTGGTCGATAGTTGGAGGCATGGAGGGGGATAGCAGAGGGTTTTTTCAGGACAGGGATGATAGTAGCATGCTTGAAGGCGGAAAGGAAGGAGTCAGAGAAGAGACAGATGTTGAAGAAGGAGGTGAGGTAAGGAATAAGAAGAGGGTAGATTTTAGAAATAAGGGGAGTGTGGATGGGATCAGAGGGGGCAGCAGTAGGGTGATTATTGGACAGGAGGAGGAAAACATCGGAAGGAGTGACAGATGAGAAGTTAGACATGTAAGATCTAGGGGTGGTGAGAGAGGGGGAGGAGGGGAGTAAGAAGGGGAGCGAAGAATGTTTTGGCATAGAGTGAGTATTTTGGAAGAGAAGAAGTTAGCGAAATCGGAAGGAGAGAGAGGAGAGGTAGTAGAATGGTCAAGGGTAGGCGGGGAGAGAAGACGAGATAGTGTCTGAAAGATACGACGTGGGTGGGAGGATTGGGATTGGAGGAGGTTAGAGTAATAGGAGCGTTTAGCAAAGCTGAGGCAGCATTCATAGAGGAAGTGGTATGAGAAATAGGAGGCTTGATTAGCAGGCGAGCAAAGTTTGAGCCGGCATCGCTCAAGGCAACAGAGGAGGCGGCGCATAGGCAGTAGTTGAAGGGAAAGCGAGGGCTGAGAGAGTTTGCAGGTAGGGCAGGAAGAGGAGAGAGGGTGAAGTTGATCGAGGCTGCAAGAGATAGAGGAGGACAGAGAGTATAAAGCTTTGTTAGCCGAGAGAGAGGAGAAATTAGGGAAAGAGGGGAGGGAGGAAGAGCAGGTGTCAAGGAAGAAAGAGGGGTTAAAGTTACGGAGATCCCATCGAGAGAAGGAAATGGGGGAAGAGGATTGAGAGGAAGGAGGGAGAGGGGGAGGGAGGGAGAAAGAGAGTAAGGCATGATCAGAAAGATAGTTCAGAAGAGTAGAGACTGGGGAGGAGGAGAAGGTAGAGATAAAGATAAGTTCAAGAGTAGAACCTGAGGAGTGAGTAGAAGAAGTGGGGAGAGGAGTGAGAAGGTAGGAGTCGAGAATGGAAAGAAGGGAGGTAAAGGTTGAAGTCACCAGGTACTGTAAGGGGAGAGGGGGAGGTGGAAATGAGGGAAAGAAGGTGATCAAGTTCATCGTAGAAAGAGGAGAGGGGGCCATGAGGTTTGTAGATTATTAAGAAAGAGATGGCAAGAGGGGAAGTGAAGGATTTGTACAGGTATTCGAAGGAAGGGAAGACAGGAAGAGGACGTGAAGAGGAGGAGGAGAGACAGGTAGGGGGATTGAGGAGACCAACGCCACCACCACGGCCAGAGGGACGGGGGATATGAGAGAAGGTGGAGGAGGAGGTGGTAAGGGAAGCAGGTACAGTAGAGTTGTGAGGGGGAATCCATGTTTCTGTAATACAGAGAAATTGAAGGTTGAGACGTGTAGAGGGATCTAGCATTCCAGAGGGCAATATTGATAAAGCTGGAGGGTTCAATGATAGGGGATAGATGAGGTTGGGACGATGAGGAAGGGAAGAAGAGGAATGGCGTGGACAGGGGGAGAGGTTGAGGAAGGGTGTGGTCATGAAGATGATGGAAAGGGAAATGAGAAGGGGCAAGGAGTACAGGCGGGAAGAGGGGGGAGAGCGGAGGAAAAGGAGGAAGAGGAGAATGAAGAAAGGGAACGCACATGTCAGAGGGGGAGGACAAAGGGATGGACCGAGAGGAATGGAGGGAGGGAGTAACTAGCAAGGGAGGCTGATGAGTAAGGGGGAGAATTGAGAGATGGAGCTCGGGGGGGAGAGTGGAAATGGGTTAGGGGGAGGAGGAAGGGAACTAAGGAGGTTTCAGGTGGAGTGTACGATGAGGAGTTGAGGGGTAAGGAAGAAGAGGGGAGCTGACTAGGTGTGGTAAAGGGCTGGTACAGGTAGGAGGGTAAGAGGGCAGGGACAGTAGTACTAGTATGGGCATCAGAGGGAAGGAGGTAAGAGGCAGTTGGGAAGAACACTGGCAGAGAAGGTCAGAGCAGGTGAAAACAGTGAACAAAGCAAGCAACCAGGGGGGGAAGCGGCCAATAGGATATGGAAGGTGCAGAGAGTGCTAGGCAAGTCACTGGGAGCAAGGGGAACTAGGAGGGGTCAAGGAAAACGGAGATGTGCCCAGAGGCAGTGGAGGCCAGTAGTAGGAGAACACAGATGGGGGCCAGAAGGAGCCAGGCAGGTGTAGAGGTGGGCTGCTGGAGGCGGGTAGTCCCCGGGTGGTGAGGACCAACTGAGGTCTAATTGCAGCAGGAAATTTCAGGAGAAAACTGTTGGGAGAACACAATCAGGAGAACACAATCAGGAGAACACAGTCAGGACAACACAAATGGGAGGTCAGCTTCAGGAGAGCACAGTTAGAAGAACGCAGATAAGAGAACACAGATGGCAGGCCAGCAGGACCAAGTCAGATGCAGAGGCAGGTTAGAGGAGGCGGGCAGGCCCAGGGTGGAGAGGGCTCAAGGTGGTCCAGATGCAAGGATGGGAGGCCAGCAGGAACCAGGAAGGTGTAGAGGCAGGCTGCAGGAGGCGGGCATGTCCAGGGTGGAGAAGATCCAGGGTGGTCCAAATGCAGCAGGAGACATGTACGCACCAACAGCAGAGGGCAACCAAGGCCAGAAGGACGGCGCCACAGCCCAGGAGGACAAAAGTGCTCTGCAAGGAGGCAGGCCGATCCATACGTGTGCAGCATTCACCTGTGATATGATGCTGCTACTTCATTCACTTTAACACACACCGGTCTCTCAGGTCACTTGCCAACTCACCGGCTGTGTGCGCTTCTTTCTTGTTTTGCGTTTTCAAATTTTCGAGTCAAGGTTAGTACGACAGGCTTGACCTCGCCTCCCCAACCCTGCCATTCACCCGGGACCGTCACTGGCATCCTTGAAACACAATGCAATCTTTACTTGTGGGATCTTGCCTTCTCCATGTGTTTTTTGCAGACTGTCGGAGACAACGACCTCCAGTAGGGAAGTCTTAGGGTTTTCGGCCCCCTGCTCTCATCCCTTGGTCTGTTGGTCTGCTCTAGTAGGTGTACCTTCGCCCTGGAGGTTCTGCTCATTCTCGTGTTCTACCTTGCTCACTGGGTGTCTTTAGGTGTCGCCTTTTATTCATGTGAGGAGAGATAATTGGTATCATGTATATGCACTTAGGGTAAAGTGCCTGACCTTGTCTGACCCGACTAACGGAACATTTACAGTATGATGTGAGAGAGTTACTCTGGTTACTCTCAGTCACCGTCTTCCTCTGCCTAGTGTCTGTGTAAAAGGGGGAGGTTGGGTCTTCGTAAAATCCTAAAAAATAGGATACAAAAACAAAAAAGAACAAAAAAGGGGAGAATACCGTGTCTCACCATTGGCTATCTTACCCCCACTCCCTGAAAACCCCTCACCCAGTTGATCCTCCTACATCGGTCCACCCCCAGGAACTGGATCCAAAAGCATTGGGTGTGTCCTGGCCCCCTGGATGGCAGATCCCTGAGGATTAGCGGTTGAGATACCCTTTGGTTTCTCACTCTGCCTACCATGACTTTATGGTCTCTGCAGCTGGCATTTTGTTCGCAATTGTATTGTGTTGTCTTGTCCTAGGTATTCACTGCTTACTGTGATTTTACAGCTCCTGCTCCTAACAACATACTACCAATTGCTTAATTGTGTTCCTTTTTAATCACAAGTGCTACTCACTTGTACTGTGTTTTACATATCATTGTAACATGTCATACAAGGATACTCTGCTATTATCAGCTTAATTTCACCCCCTGCACATATATAATTTGGACCGGGTGTTTGTTTGTTTGTTTGTTTGTTTGTTTATTTATTTATTTATTTATTTATTTATTTATTTCCTTCCTCTTGTCTTGTGCAACTAACCTTCATCAAGCAAGCCAGATTTCCCTAGTGGTAACTGTTGTTGTATCAACATTGTTCTGGTTAAGTGTACACAACTTAGAGTTGGTGTAGGCAAATATGTCTAACTTACCCTCTCACTTTCTCTAGGCTTCTGGTGACCCATACGGTCTCATGGGCCACAATTGTTTATGTAATCGCCGTACATGGTCCCAATTTTAATATGGAGAGACGCAGGTCTCTCTTGATGCACTGCTTGGGCTATGTAGGCTGTCGCATATTAAAAAGTCTGGTGAGGGTGTGTACCTCCGCTCTGCTTGTGATGTAATTTTGAAAAAGTTAAACAAACATTATGAGAGGAAGGTTAGGATAATTTTACAATGATATAATTTCAATGTCAGGGAACATGGTGTCGATGAGTCTATCGAAAGCTTCATAACAGTCCTTAAAGAGCATGCCAACAAATGTAAGTTTGGCTCTTTTTATGATGAGCGTCTTCACGACAAATTTATGTTAAAGGTAAGAGAAAACCAATTAACTGAAGAAATCTTGGCGAGGCGTGACCCAAGGCGAGACAAAGAATTTGGCTCAAAGTAGTCGAAAGAGTCCATTAATGCTTTAGCATCAAACAATGCCAAGAAACCTCTTCAAAAGAAATCTGAGCCAAAAAAGGACGATCATGGAGAAAAGTTTGGATACAAAAAAAAATACACACCCTCTTCTGGTCCCAGAAAATATTTTAGATATGAGAGCTACTCTCCCCTAGCCAACAACCCTGATTGTCCTGGACATAAAGCACTGTGTAGTAAATGTGAAAAAGGGGTCACTTCACTAAATGCTACCAGAACCTCTCCCGAAAGGTAGTAAAAGAAATTGATGAACATGCTGAGAATTAATGTTTTGAAGAAATACTCTATAATAATGATGTGTTATTTATATAGCGCCTTTATCCAAAGCACTTTACAGAGCACATATTTACATACAATATCACCCAACCGAAATTGGTACTAATTTATCGACCTTGGAAGGATGAAAGGCTGAGTTGGCCTTGCCGGGATTCAAATCTGCGACCTGCATATCACGCTCAGATCGCAGCAGTGAGCACTCAACCCGCTGAGCTATTTTACCGGCATCTATATATGCTGTTAGTTGGCCGGTATGCAGACTGGGCGCTTCCAATGAAGGTCTGAAAAACTTCACTCCATTGTGCTAGTTATTGGTGTGGCTGTAAAGATGCCGATTGACTCAGGGTCTGAGTACACTATTATTAATAGAGACACGTGGCAAACATTTTTTAGCAATGGCTGCTTAAAACCCTCACACATCAAGGCTAGTGCATATGATGGATCTAAAATCACCATGCTAGGATACTTCATGGCAACCTTGAAGTGAAAGACCAAGACCACAAAAGCTAAAGTTTATGTTTGAGACGGAGGACAATGTCTTTTAGGGTGGTACCAGAAGAGAGACATTGGCCTAACTATCAACCGTAAAGTTCCTGGCTGTGTTTCGCCACCATAACATCATCCTGTGAAATCAAGATGAAGTATTTAGAGAAAAACCTGGATGCTTCATGGGAAGATGTCACAAGATCAAACTTAAAAGACAAACAATTCCAGTGCCTGCCAAACTCAGGTGTGTCCCGTGTGTCCCGTTTGTCCTTTGGAACGAGGTCTCAAAAGAAATCAAGAGGTTGGTGGAAGAAGACATTATCGAATCAGTAGAGACAGCTCAATGGTGTTCCCCAGTGGTGGTTGTTAGAAAGCCAAATGCTAGTGCTCGCCTCTGTGTGGACTTAAGGGCACTAAACAAGTGTGTGGTTGTAGATTAGTTTCCTTTTCCAAACACTGGGGCAAAAACTTGACTTAGCCATGGCATACCACCAAATTAAGCTAAACCCTGAATCCAGGGACCTCAGCACTTTCATCACTCAGGAAGGCACATTCATATCAAACAAATGCCTTTTGGACCCATATCAGCTGCAGCGTTCTTGTAGAGATTCAGGAAAGATGTTCTTGGTGACATTGAAGGGGTTTTCTATCACCAAGATAACATCATATTCATAGGCTCATCAGTTAGCGACTATGATATCAAACTAAAGATGTTTTAGACAGACTTGATGAAACAGGCTTTAACTTAAAAAATCCATATGTTGTTTTGGGCAACGCAAATTGATTATTTGGATCATCGCCTGCCTGGTGATGGGATAATCCCCAAGGAGGGATTTGTGAAAGCCATTTTACAAATTTCACCTCCAAAAAATAAGCATGATGTGATGTGGTTGAATACTACTCGAAGGTTGTAAGAAACCTTTCAGATAAATGCATAAACATAAGATCCCTTTGCAAAAAGTCTGTTGATTTGAATGGACCAGTGATTGTGACAAGGAATTTAATGAGATCAAGTAAGCAATCTCTGCTGCCCCAACTCTTTCTTGTTTTGACTGGTCCAAAGAAACCTTTATGATGACCGATACAAGTGGCACTGGTCTAGGTGCTGTGCTCATGCAAAATGATAAAGATGATGACAAGATTGTTGCTTTCGCCTCTAGATCTGTAAGGAGGCTGAATGTAGGTACTCAGTGATTGAGAAGGAAGCACGTTCGGTAATCTGGGCTATAAAACAATTCAAAGCATTTCTATGCAGCACAAAATACTCAGTTCTGTCGGATTATAAACCTCTGGTTGCTGTCTTCACATCTAAGGGTCTAGATGGGGTATCCAGATGTATTGTTAATTGGGTTACCTCCTTGCAGGGGACTGATTTATTATAAAACATTTTTCTGAAAAGGAAAACATTAATGCTGACTTTTTATCCAGGAACACCATCTATAACAATGAAGATCATGGTGAGGAACATGTCCAGGATGTGTTTGTGGTCTATGGGCAATCTATCTTAAAAGAGGACTGGGACACAGGAAATGGTTAAAGTTAGGGAATTTATTTTAAACAATTGGTCAGGATGGGCTCCTGATGCGGGCTTAGCATCCTTCCACAGGATGAGAAATTATCTTAGAATTGAAGATTGTCATGTACTGAGAGCTGGTTGCCTTGTGCCACCTGTGGTCGTAAGGAATAAGATGTTAGAATCAGCTCACAGTGGTCATTTAGGTATTTCCAAAGCAAAGGGCATATTGCGTGTAGACTATTGGTGGCCAGGGTTAGACTCTGATGTGGAATAAATGATTAAAGACTGCACGTCCTGTTCATCATCTGATAAGGTACTTAAAACACATGTCCAACCACTCAACCCAATAGAGTTTCCCAAACTTCGATGGGAATAAACTCTCGGAACCAGGACTAATAAGTAGTCAGAGGAACTCCGAGGACACCCCTTGTTAATTTGCATATTTAAGTAACTTTGGGTCTCAAGTTACTAGGGGAATCCAGACGTGGACCCCTTTCTCACTATTCTTAGAGAGGCACAGCTCCACCCTCCTGATGAGGTCCAACCAGACCGAAACACGTGTCTGGGGTTGCTGTTGGTACTCTTGTTCAGAGGAGAATTGCCTAGCATTTCGGTGCTGGACTGCCCTGGGGCAGGACAAAGACTGATATGTTTGGGATATTTCTTCTCTGTGAAAGATAGTGAGCTTAAGACTCTGGGTAAGTCTCTCGTAACCAGGGCTAATGTCTGGCAGAGGGACTCCCAGGACACCCCTTGTTAATTTGCATATTTAAGTAACTTGGGGTCTTACCCTAAGTTACTAGGGGAATCCAGACGTGGACCCCTTGCTCACTATTCTTAGAGTGGCACAGCTCCACCCTACTGATGAGGTCCAACCAGACCGAAACACGTGTCTGGGGTTGCTGTTGGTACTCTTGTTCAGAGGAGAATTGCCTAGCATTTAGGTGCTGGACTGCCCCAGGGCAGGACAAAGACTGATATGTTTGGGATATTGTATTCTCTGTGAAAGATAGTGAGATAAAGACTCTGGGTAAGTCTCTCGTAACCAGGACTAATGTTTGGCAGAGGGACTCCCAGGAAACCCCTTGTTAATTTGAATATATTGGACTTGACATTCTCAGTCCTTTGATGGCCAAAGACGGTACTAAAAATGTAATGGTAATGCTACACCTATATTATAAATGGGTGGAAGTACAATGTATTCTTGAGGCTGATTCAAGGGTGGTAGTACAATTTATGGACAACATAGTTCAGAGTAAAGGTATTTCACTGAGGATCCTGACAATAGGGTACAATTTGCCTCCAGAATAATGAAGACCTTTCTGAAGAGCATGGGAGTGAAACATGACAGGACAGCCCTGTTACATCCCTTTACTAACGGGGTGGTGGAAAGGTTCAACAGGACACTAATGCATGGGGTGCACATGTCTATTCACTCTGGGAGGAGTTGGAAAGATGAAATAGGTTCTAATCCTGTTTGAAGTATTGAGGAGAAGAAAAGTTGCAACACATGTGTGTCCACCATTGTTGGGAAGGATATGTTGAGCGGCATTAGAAAGGTTTGAGAAAAAGAGTAAGGGTAAAAAATGAAAGTGGAAAATTGTTGCATGACAATACATGTTAAAGCCAAACTCACGAGAATTGAGAATGGAGACCAAATCTGAGTGTGTAGGCCATGTGGCGTGCTTAAGGGTGTAAGTACATTGCTTGGACCTTTGATTGTAAAAAAGGTGTTAGATGATACTGGCCCTCATTACGACCCTGGCGGAATTCGGAAAACGATGGCGGAAATGCAATACCGCCATCGAATAGCGCTCGGTGCGACTATGACCCGTCACCGCAAAGTACGATGCCATTAGCGACACCGTAGTGAACGCCAACGCTAACTGCACCAAGCACGCGCGCGCGCGCCATGCCAAACCGTAAACACCACCATGGCGCAAGGGTACGCCAATTCCGACCCTAGCGGACATGTACCTAACGCCATCAAGCATGGCGGAATGCACCATTCCGCCATGGTGAGAAGTACGGCATCGCGAATCAACCGTAAACGGCCCCACTGAGTGCCCGTACACCGCTCCCTGCCCACAAAGTACAACTCCCCGTAGGTGCAATGAAGTCACAATGCAACCATTGAAATGTACAAGTCACCCATGCATGCCAACGAACAAAAGAAACACAACAGGGGCCAATGGGAGCTGCAGGGCACAGATGGCACGAATACAGAAGCCATCCCAATGGACATGACCACAGTCCCCCACCAAGAAACGCACGCAAACACAGGCACCTGTGACCAGCAATATTCCGAAAATCACATCATTCCACCAGTCCACCTGGCTGACCGGCATCTGTTACACAAAACCCAATCCCCCGCCCCTGAGCATGACAACATTCAAACTGTCATATTGGCAGCCCCCATCCCTGACCTCACGGGCTTCGTAGGCAAACGCGCCCAGTACAGTACCACGCAACTAAACTCCGAAGCTGGAACCCAATGCAGATCTCCTCACAATACATCGCCCCCCAAATAGGCATATGCCACATCACTTGCAAAGAAGAACGCTACACGGGCCAAATCAGAATAGAAATTTAATGCACATCAAAATCACCAAGCCCATACAGCCATCAGGCCATGAACTCCAAAACACATTTCACCATTGTGGGCTGCATCCGCAAGAAATGACCAGCCACTACTTGTGTGACGCCCTGTTCCCTCATGGTACACAGAGCCACATTCACGTACGAAAAGGCAACATGGGAGCGCACAGAACCGCAGGGCCGTCCCAATGGGGAGGCACTAGTCCAGCTGAAAGGCCGAAATGTTGCTCCGAGCCACCAGTACTGCGTAAGGGCATGTGGCCCATTGGCGATCGTCCCATAAGATCGTAATGCTGCTCCACTGATTAACACGAAGCAGCAGGTGTCGGGAGTAAAACCCATCTGCAGGAGTGGCATACAGATGGCAGTGGCAAAAGGGGAGGAGATACCTGTCAACCAAAAGAAAAGAAAAAGAACAGAATGGCCATCAGTACTACATTCCAACAACTCACTGCAATGATCACACTAAATCCACAGCCACATGCATGCTAGCCCACTCCAAAGGTCCATCACCACCCAAAAACCACTTGCGACTCATAACTATCCATATCGAGGTGTAAACACCATCACAAACGAGTGTACCTGTGCATGCGCCTGTGAAAACAGAATCCATCTGATGGGATTGGTAACGTGCATGGACACAAGTGTCTGAGGGCGCGTCGAGACAGGGAGGGCTCAACAAGGCCAGATAGACGATGGTCCCACTATGGCAGCCCTGCATCACATAGCGTAGGGGAGGCGGATAGATCCCAAGAAGCCCTGTACATGGCAAACTCTGTATCAAATCACCTGCCCATGCATCCATTCATCATTCCCTCATCCCGGGATTAAAACGCCTGAATATTTACTCACATAACATTAGAAATATCCATTGAGTCTGTGCGTTATGCAGCCTGCAAAATCCACAGTGCCCCAGCCCGTAATTCCAGTGTAGTGAAGTAAAATGTTTTTGGGAACGTCCGGCCTCATCGCCCACGTCGCTATTGCGCATCCCAAACCATTCATATCAATCATTGCATTCTCGCCATGGCCCCTGTCCCAAGGACATTGAACAATAGAACGTTATATTTGCAGTCAGACCTGTGGGCATCTCCTCGCCGCTAGCTGGAAACCGAAAGCGCCGCCCTTCGAATTCCTCATTTGCAACATCACGTCGAAGAGGCATCTGTGGCCGTTTGAATACACTAATTAATCCATCGAGTGCGGCTGTGTGTGAAAATGGCAACTGCCTTCACCCACGAATGGGACGCCCCGCCCGTCGTTGCAACTCGGTACAGTGATGAATGAGGGCCCACCGTTACTCGAGTACTACGTTCCACTGACCCTTCACAACTCTGTTAGCGACTGCACAGATAGTATGTGAACCAATGGGACCACAGCAGAATGAACATATCAACCAATGTTACACGGCCATCGGGTACAAATACATGATTGCAATAGCAAGATGCCATTCCACGAATTGCAGCGTTGTGCGCGGGACGTGCTCGGCCAAAGGGGAGAGCAGTTTGCACAGGTGGAATGAATCACCACAGGTGGAGGCCATTCAGCCTGAAAACACATAAATTGCACAGCCAGTCTCCTCCCACAACCACACCGAAATGCTACCGGCAGGACTCGCGATGTTGGCCCTGGGGGACCTGATAGCACTGCAAGTACTCCAACTCCAAGAAGAAGACGAACACCAACTACAACCGGCCGCACGGAGGAGACGCAGGAGGAGGAGGAGGCCAAGGCAGGGCCAGCAAGGGCCGCCAGCACAGCCACTACCACCACGCAGGCAGCCCGCAATCCCACGCCTCCGAGCACATCCGTTCAACCTCACTGATGAGCAGATCCACACCCTCTACCGTCTGGACCGGGACACCATAGCCGCCATTGTGGACATGACACAGGCTGACCTTGTCAGCATGATAGATAGCCCAACCGCCATCCCACCCCTACTGCAGGTGGTGTCTGTACTCCACTTCCTGGCCACAGGCACCTACCAGCACACAGTCGGACAGTTGCATGGCATTTCTCAGCCACTGTTCTCACGGACACTATTGCAAGTGCTCGATGCCCTCCTGCAGCACGCAGACGACTACATCTCCCTACCACGCTCGGAGCAGGAAATTACCAACACAAAAGTGGGATTCCATGCACTTGCCGGCATACCGGGTTGCATTGGTGCCATCGACTGCACCCATGTGGAATTGGTCGTCCCACATGCCATGGAGGCCCAGTACCGCAACCGAAAACAATTTCATTCTCTGAATGTACAAATGGTGTGTGACTCCAACAGGATCATTACACATTGTTGTGCCCGATTCCCTGGATCAACCCATGATTCTATGGTCTTGAGGAACTCTACAATACCACGCTACATGGAGCGACACGCAGGGAACAGATCCTGGCTACTCGGTGAGTCTCATTTCATGCATGATAATGTGGGGTATGTGATTCTGCAATGACCTGGCAGGAAGGGGGGGGTGTGCGTACGTAGCAATGGCATTCCACATCATACGTTTCTCGTCCACATACAGGTGATGCTGGATATCCACTGAAGAGATGGCTCCTCACACCAGTCCGGAACCCACGGGACCAGCATGAGGAGGACTACAACCATGCCCACTCACGTACCCGTGTAGTCATTGAACAGGCATTCGGCCTACTGAAGGGTCGTTTCCGCTGCCTCAGCAGGTCTGGCGGGGCACTCCTGTACCGCCATGAGAAGGTTGCAAAGATGGTGATGGCATGTGTCATGCTCCACAACATGTGCGTACGTAGAAATGTGCCCATGCCCCCTGACGCAGAACTGCAAGCACCTGATGATGGTCATGATGAGGGTGGGGATGTGGCAGCACCTCAAGGAGTCTGCGAGGCACCGGAGGGCCGTGACATTCGTCAGCATCTCATTGATGTATGCTTCTAGCACTCACGCCTGGTGGCTGATACATGGACACGGGACTCGTGGCACTGTGTGTTTCTGGGACATGCACAATATGGACTGTTCGCCTATGATGGCCTAGTACACAAAGATCAATGTCCACACATCTCATTGGTTGATCGTGCACTTTTTATGGCATATGTGATATCATGTTGTACACCCTATCGACCCGCCTCCCAAGTGAGCCCAACACACCCCCTCCACCCTCCTACCTCCCCCCCGAACACCAGTGTCCAAAGATGCTCATTGTCAGTGGGCAGTCGCTATTGCAAGCCCCCTCTGCGGGTATCAGGGGCACCCCTGCCTGTGGAGCGCAGGTTCCTCCCAGATCTACGTTGGGGGCTGCCCTGGACGGAACTTGCAACGGATGATGTCTCTGCCTGCTCACGTCCATGCATGTCCCTAAGGGTTTGCGAGAGCTCAGTGAGCACACGGCGCACTGCGGCAAGTTCGGCACATACGTCCTTGGACGTCGCATGCAGTTCCCCCCTCAGGCTCTCGGTGCTTCTCTCCATTTGTGCCCTTAGTGTCTCTGTACCTCTCTCCATTTGTGCCCTTAGTGTCTCTGTACCTCTCTCCATTTCTGCCCTAAGTGTCTCAGTTGATGTTTCTATGTCTGCCTTGGTGCCCCCACATTCATCGGCATGGTCCTTGAGGAGCGTGGCCAGTTGCTGCTGTTGCACGATTAACTGGTCGAGGGACTGTTGCCTCTGCTGGGCCATGGCCATTTGCGGGGGTGTCACAGAGGGGCTGTTGTCCTCATGTTGCCTTGCCACAGGGCTTGTGGGGGATGGCCAGTTGTCGTCTTGTGGGTGCCCCTGCGTGGTATCCTCATGTTGTACGGGATGGGACAGACAGGGGGATTGGGACAGGTCATGGATGGATCTGACTTCGACATCCCCGTCTTCTGTGTCGGAGCATGCTGCCATCAATGGGGTGTCACCTATGGTGCTGCTGCCACCGGAGGCAGTGCCTTCTGTGGCATCCGTTGGGGGGACCTGTGGTGGTGGTGTTGTGGGCATGCTGGCTGCTGGGGTGCCTGTTGATGTTCCCTCCTCTGTGCTGCCACCTGATTTGTGCTGCTGCCGTGTCTTGATGCGTGCAGCTGAGGTGGAGGGTCTTTGGCCGTTGGTCTTGGCCCTCTTTGCAGGTGTGCTGGTAGGGGTGTCCTGGAGCTCGTCGTTTGGATCGGACCCTGTGGTGGAGTAAAGGAGGGCGAGGGTTATTGATGGGTCTGTGGGAATTGGAATGGCATTGTATCACATGCATTGGGGTGGTACCTGAGGGTGATTTGGGTCGGGGCCTTGGAGGTGCTCTCATTTGTGTGTGGAGTGAGGGTGCAGTTGTTTGGCAGCCTGCAGTTAGGGTGTGCCTGCTGCACGTGTAGTGCGTGTTTTAGGGGTTTTTAATTATTTATGTATTTATTGTGGGTTTTAACGTGCGCTATCAGGCCGATGTGTGTGGACGTTCTCCTGGACATGTGTTTCTGTTGCACTATGTGGACGCATGGTACTTCACATGGATGGACTTTGTGGATTTGGCATTGTTTTATTTGGGCCACCTACCTGAATCTTCGGATGTCTGCACTCCTTTCTCCATCCCTCCGACTCCCTCTATGCTCTCCATTCCGATGGTGGAGGCACAGATTTCTTCCCAGGGGGTCAACTTGATGGGTGATTCAGGACCTCCCCCGGTGGCTGTGGCAATGTTGCGGTTGGCAGAGAGTATGCTGCGGACGCGTATCCGCAGGTCGTCCCATCGCTTACGGCATTGCTGTGGGGTGCGGGGTGCGGTCCCCACCGCACTTACCCGCTGTGCCACCAGAGCCCATATGGCCTTCTTGTTTGCAAGTGCCGTCCTGGTCATTTGCGTGCAGAAGACGACGGCAGCATTCTCCTGGAGGGTCTCTGTTAGCACGGTGAGTTCCTCACGGGAGAAGTGGACCTGCCGCTTGCGGTCGCACGCTTTCTTCGCTACTTTTCCCATTTTTCTTGGTTTCGCTAGGGTGGATGACGGGTTGGGGTGTGTCTCAGGGTAGTGATTTTAGTGGTTGTGTGGTTTTAGTGGTTTTATAGGTGTACGGCGGGATGTTTCCCGTTCCGGGCCCATGTTTTAACTTCCGTTTCCGTATATTTCCGGTCACCGTACTTTCCGGTAGGCGCACACTGCGGTGTCCGCTGTGATGGGTGGCGGTATTGCACCTAGGGCGCCGTACGGCGGCGGTGTGGGCCGTTTTGGGGTCATTTCCGCCATCGCGGACTTTGCACTTCCGCCATGCCGTGGTGCTCGTGCCCGATGGGTCGGAATGGGCCGCACTTTGCTCCTTCGTGCAATGGCGGAAACGCTGTTTACGCTGTGGCGGTCCGGTCAGTCACTTTCCGCCAGGGTCGTAATGAGGGCCACTGTAATATTAACAATGGCTGCACATGGAATAAAGGCAGGATAGCCATTTGGCCTGTAGTGAATGTTAATTTACTCTTTTAGCTCTACTTGTATAGAGAGGGAGGTGTGTTATATATGTGCATCTGTTTCACATAAAAACTACTGTGTGGATCTGATTTTAGCATTGGCATTGTAATTAATAATATATTTGTATTGTGATCATCAGTTAAAGAAAGTCATCTTTCGATCATAACATTGGTAACTGAAATAAACACACATGTTTTGTTCAACTAACTGAATAGGTAAACACGTTGTGGTCAGTGCCATTTTTAAAGTTATTTGTTTACTCTGTTGCCATCCAAATGGTCAGTGCTACTTTTAAAGATGTTTTTTGTTTATTCTTTTGAAACTCAGGTGGTCAAGGTATGTCAATATGTTATGACACCCTGTTCAGGAGTGAGATTCATCTTGGACAGGAGGGCCTCCTTTTATCAGAATAAATAATTTTATTAAACTTACCCGATGTTGCTGGGACTCCATCACTTCAATTGTATTGCCCCTCAGTAGGCCAGGTCCTTGTACATTAGGTTTTTACCTAGTACCTTAACATTGGCACATTTGATGAATACCTGGGATAGAAAGATTGTTGCTGATTGCCCATTTATGGCAAAAATGGCTGTTGGAACAATTGTTTATTAGAATGGGTGTGGCCAAAGTCTCAGAAACACTAGATACAAACCACACAAAGCACAGTAATACAACTAACTATCAGGCAACTATCCCTGCACGCTACTTTAGCACTGTGTGCTCCCCTTTCCGTGGGTCCACCTTTCCCAAACAGATGGTTTTCTGTGTGTTTTCAGCCTTTGTCCATCTTTTTTTCTTATACCTGCCGCTTTTTGGCCTCGTTCTCCTATCCCCTTTCCCCGCTGTTTGCTTCTTCATTTCCCTGCCCGCCCCCATTGGCTGCCAACCTCGCTACTGTGAGGCTAACCATCAGGCAACCATCCCTGCACTCCACTTTAGCTCGGAGTAAGCATGTGAGTGTGCTCCCCTTCCTGAGTCTCCCTTTCCCAAAAAATAGTTGTCATTGCTTTTCTCAGCCTTTTGTTCATTTTTTTTATTACACCTGGAGCTTTTTGGCCTCTTTCCCCTATCCCCTTGCCCGCTGTTTGCTTGTTCATTTCCCTGCCCGCCACCCCCTCCGCCCATTGGCTGCCAACATCCTCCTAGTAGGCCCACCCAGGCAGCCTTCCTGCCTGGGCAGCCCGATTCGGCTAAGGGCCTTGAGAAGAAGGGCAGCACCTGCACAAGCAGCTCCAGACTGTGTTGGCCCGTGTTAGCCTGTGAGACCTGCAGCCTTCAAATAGCAGCTACTGACAAGGTAAGTGCAGTTCAAGAAGGGGCTGCAGCCATTATTGCTCCCTACTAAATTGACCAGTCCAATCGAATTCTACTTACTCTCTATTAGCTGGTCCAGACCACAGTTTGTATAGTAATCCTATCTCACATTTTTCCCGAGTGTGTCAGCCATATCAGCCATTGCTGTCCTCCATTAACTACCCCACCCATCTTATTATCGTTATCCTACTGCCCAGACACTCAGCCTACTTGTTGCTTATCCGCCATAGTCATCATTTACCCAACTTGTTTAAGGTAGCCTTTCTGATACTAGCCTCAATATGTAAGGTTACCATACATTGCATCAAGCCAATTAGGTTAGTCGGCCCCAGTTTACATTTTGGGCAGTTATGGATGGGGTAGAATTGTGAATATTAGCTTGCGTCACATCCAGACAGAATTGTGAATAGTAGCTTTTGTCACATCCACACAGAATTGTGAATATTAGCTTGCGTCACATCTAGACAGAACTGTGAAGATTAGCATGTGTCACATCTAGACAGAATTCTGAATATTAGCTTTCGAAACATCCAGACAACTGTGAATATTACCTTGTGTCAAATCTAGACAGAACTGTGAAGATTAGCCTGCGTCACATCTAGACAGATTTGTGAATATTAGCCTGCGTCATATACAGATATAATGGTGAATATCATTATGAATCTCATCTAGATAGTGATGCCACTAACCACCCCTACTAATAATGAAACTCAGCCCTCTGCGTACACCTGCCAAACTCTGAACTAAACACAACCATATCTGTAAACCACAACAAAGCGCACACACTTCACAACACTGCAACAACAAAACAAACCATACATAGCCTCGCACAACAGCACATGAAGGCTACCAACAGAAAAACACACCTAAGCTCAGGGAATGTGTAAACTGAAATAAAGCTGCCAACAGCACATCACAGCTCTCATGCTCTTTCTCCCGCTCAGTCCTACTAACTTACCCTGCCCTCTTGCTTTTCAGATCTGCCAGAGTGCCAGGGGGCCACTCCGGCGGTGACAGTGTGTGGTATAAATATCCTTTAACATAACATAGCATAACATAACTATAGGTGTTGTTGTATATGAACACATCCCCTGGATGTCCTTAAATTGGTGGACGACCTTAAGAGGCAGGAAAGGAGATCAGATGGGAGAAGGAGAGGAAGAGGAGGAGCGAACCGGAAAACATCACTTTGTAGACAGAGTTAAACAAAGTTAGTTTGAATGCAATTTTTTTCTGTAAGTCTTTTGTTAAGTATTATGTCACGGCCTGTGAGCCAAAACAGAGTGTGTGAGTCGCACATGTCAATTAAAACAACTGGTGATGAGATAGAAAAAACTCACACATGCTCCAGGAGTCAGAAGAAGACGTGTTCCGGTGATCCATTCCTTGATGCGCCCTCATGGCAGTCTGCAAAGCGGCGCAGCGCACCTGCACACCACCGGAGTCATCATTGTGTCAGCGAGGGGAAAACCCACATGCCCACAAACTGAAAAGGGCACAGGGTGGG
The DNA here is from genome assembly GCF_040938575.1 of Ambystoma mexicanum. Lineage (NCBI taxonomy): Eukaryota > Metazoa > Chordata > Amphibia > Caudata > Ambystomatidae > Ambystoma > Ambystoma mexicanum. Next base: position 842,105,184 of record NC_090927.1, read on the forward strand.
GGGGGGCAGACCGGACGGAAGAAGGAATCTCCTGTTCTAACGCCATACCTAGCTACAAGTAAGTGGCACAAACTTGCGGCAGCCACCCTGGTGAACAGACAACCCCAGTACACCCAACACAGCGTAGCGCTGGGCACAAGCCTACACCCACACACTACAGCACTGGAAGAAAAAAATGAGAATGATAATGAACACATAATTACAGAAGAATATATAAGCCATAAGGAAAAGAGAAAAAGAATGAACTGTAACGTGCACACCAACATCTTGCAGGAAAGGGAAGATAGTAAAGAACTCACAGACCTGGGAAGAGGAAATAACTATAAAGTGAAATAGCTGGTTACAGAAGGGAAAAGAGGGACATTTGACTCACTCACCAGCATCTTGAGTGAAGCCATAGGAGCACAACTAAACCTGGTACAGAGAATACATAGACTGCAAAGCCGGTGCAAGACACCGAGAATCAGCCTACAACCACAGTGTCAATGGCATCACTTAAGTGCCACAGAAATACACTAGGAGGAGAACAGTCTAAAAAGGGACACTACAACACCTCAAAAACATCCACACCACCATGGCAGATGATGCGCTACAAGGTGGAAAACAAGCCGCACAAGCAACGGCCCTGACCATCCTCTAGGGCTGCATTCTTAAGACAACCACAGCAATTTTCCCTTAAGCCGCAGCAAGACAGAGGACCAAGATGTGAAGAATGGTTGGAGGAGTTCAATGACTTTGTCAAAGCAATTGGCGACAGCAACTCACTGAAACTCATTGACGTGTTAACTAAGCTGACAGGCAAAGAGGTCAAGAGCATTCTCAAGACCATACCACAGCAGGAGAGGGTCCCCTTTGCCATGACCATCACTGCCCTCTACAATAAGTTAATAGTTCTCCCCAATATAGATTTTGAAAGATACTCATTTAATGAATGTGTCCAGAACCACAGGAGACGATTGACGAATTTGTAATTCACCCCAAAAGGAAATAACATATTGTGAGTTTGCAAACTTCTCAGATGAGGAGGCCATACAATTGATGATTATACAGTGGTGCACCTTATCTTTTTTCTGGAAAACCTGCTAAAGAGACCAATAACATTACCCAAAATCCTAGGACTCACACGCAACTACGAGAGGGTGGTGTCATGATCACCTCCAGGGTTCCTAGCCTATATTCAGGAGTTCAGGCCAGGCAGGAATCATTGTATAGATTAGCAGCCCTTTGGTGGGTGTTAGCTTGGCACACATGGCATTCACACACTTCACAGCATTAAATCACCATAGACTCTGAATGTAAGTGTCCCCAGAAATGCACCCCCCTTAGTGAGAGGCAATAATGGACACACCCCAGAAGAGGAATGAGGCCAGGACCAAGTGCGGGTAAGATCAAAAGAGCTTTATATAATTCAATATAGGGCATGCAAAGGACTCTGCAAACTTCGAGAGCGCTCTGTCTGACAATAGCAAAGACAGTTAGTTATAGTACAAATACACTTCATGCATGAGGTAAGCTATAGGGGCCACAGAGTCTCAGGGATTGGGTGGTGATGGCTAGGTGGTATACATTGTATACAGTCGCTTCTCCAGGATTGGCGGACGTTGGAGCTGCGCCACGTGGGGCGGGAGGTCAGCTGGGCTCATCGGGATGTAGCGCTGGGCCGGACATGCCTTGTAACAATGATTGATAGCTAAACTAACATTGGCCCTTTTGGCCACACATTCCCACCCGTTCATCATACTTCATGTGTCCTGTTGAGTTGCAACTCTTGTACGCGCTGACCTTAGATCAATACATGGCCAGGAACATTGATATGTGATCTGGAGTGTCTTAATACATCAGTTTGGGAGGCGCCTTAGGTTCAAACAATCAGGTCCCATGGGCGTAGTCAGGGGCATGGGAGGGGGTGCTTGACTAACCATCCTTGGCAATTTCGGTGAGGGATGGTATTAAGATCTGTTGGTACAAGTGTGTGCGCCCCCCTTTCTAGGGTCATTAACTCGGGGTCGACGGAGGTACTACTGACCCGTGGGGGGGGCATGTGACCGGTGCCTGAAAGGCGGCAGGATTTAGGACCAGGTAGCTCGTAAGTCACGGAGTCAGGCTGTGGCGGCCTCTGACACGGGGGAGGGTGGCGGATGCTTGAAACGGGTCCAGCTGGGTCGGGAGGGAAGGCAGGGCTGTGCCGTTTGAACACCGTCTATCTCGAGAGGGCCTGGGCAGGAGGAGGGGGAAATGGCCTTGCAGCTCCGTGCGTGGCTTCTTGCATGAGGCGGTTTTACTGTAGTATGGGTGAGGGTCGACTAACAACACATGGGGTTTCTAAAAGCACTCATATGTATTTGTATTTACATGGGATACTAGCTGCTGATCATACTTTTTTACATAGCATTTCACATTTGCAGTTGACATACGAACATGAGGTAGTGTCAGGCAGGTGTGTGCAAAGAGTGTATAAAGAGAGCAACACAAGTTATTGTTCACAGTTATCAGCTGTCTAGTCTTTGTATATCTCTTCATTACATATAATATCGGTCGCACAACTTTCTCTTTACCCATTCTCCTTTATAATAGCAGCGAACGTTAGTCAACAAGGCACGTATTCCCTAAATGGTTTCTACACGTTGCAAGGGCTTTCGGGGTGGGAATGGGTGCGAGGCGCCATGTCGTCTATAGCTGGGGGCTTGGTACAGGGGTCAGGGCCTGCAGTGTTTGGGCTGATCTCAGTTACATCCTAGTATTTTCGTTCATAGCTGTGGCAATGATGTACTGCGGAAGGTTAACAGCTACAGTGTTTTATTTTGTTGTTCGCTCGCGTCTGGTGACTCGTGAGAACAAGTCTTCAGCGGATCTGCCTTGCAGTGGGAGGTGGGGGAAGCCTGGGCCTCTGTGAACGCAGTCAAGTGGGGGTCACTCTGCAGCACGTTTCTAGCAAGATGGAGATGGCTTAATACAAGATGGCGTCTATTCTCTGCCACATAACGTGGTCGTGCAGCCCCATGTGTCGGCCAGCAGCCACCTTGCCGCCTGGGCCCGGGAGGCCGGGGGGCTGCCGACGAGTCATAGGTCTCAACCAGGGTGGGACATGTAGTGGGAGGGGGGTCCTATTGACCTACCCTTCCCTACATTTCCCCCCTTTTGTTACTTAAGTAACTAATACCTTAGCTCCCCCAGTCTTTCGCTCTCTTTCTCAGCCAACACTGCCTCCTCCCAGGCTGGTGTTCCCTTTATTGGCCTCCAGGCTCTGCACACCACCTGGAGGCTTTCCCCCTTCTGGCATACTCATCTGGGGTGCAAGTCATATATATACATCCCATATCTCCCTCCAGGTCCACCCATACCTCTGTGTACCATTCTAGCTCCCGGGGTTCCTTTATCGTGGTATGATATAACCTGTCCACTATGTCCCCGTCGTAGTATTTGGGCACCATTCTATATTTGGATTCTGAAGCCTCTCCAGTTTGTACGTGTGCTTCCTGTTGCGCCCGTGTCCTTCCTGCGGCGTTGCCCATTGTCACCATCATCATTGCTCCATTGGGGACTGCATTTGCGCAGCATCGAAGACCCAACTGGCACACACAAAAAATCAACAATAAAAACACAATGAGGGGCATTAGTAATTTCACTGCGAGCTCCATCCAGGAAGGTACCCAGGAAAAAAGGTTGTCGAACCACGTGCTTGGGTCAGTGCCACCTTCCGTATTCATTCGTTTCCCCAGGTTGTGGACTGCGGCGATGACGTGTGATAGTGTCCCGTTATCAGCATCTTAAGAAGGTACAAAAGTGCAACAGGCACTTCCTATTTTTCGGCAAACACCTCGTCCATCGCTGTCAACATGTCTAGGACATACCTGTTTTGCATTGTCATCAGTCTCAGTTCCCTTAGTTCCACTTTGAACACGTTGAATCCTTCTTCAGTGTCGTTGGCCAATTTAATCAGCTCCCACTGTGTGATCTGCAGCCATTTTGCATTTGCTCGGGCCTGAATGCTTGGAATGAGGGTGGCAAAGAAGCTTTCTGCTGAGCTGAATAACCTGTACCTGTCTGGGATCTGTGCCAAGAGTTCTGAGGAGGCCTTTGAGATATAGTTTGATGACCTCTGCTTTCTGGACAGGATTTCGTCAGCGGTTCCTTCTGATAGGGCGTACAGTGGTGGCTCTTCAGTAGGTGAGGCGTTGGTTGTAACTTGAGTTGTTTTCCGGCCCCCCTGGCCCAGGTGGCTCTCCGGTATAACCATTAAAGCTGAGTGCAGTGTCGCCAGGGAACACGTGCCCCTCCATGATGGTGGGAGGTGCATGTACACCCGCTTGCCGCAGACCCAGTAAGTGTCCATCAGGGCTGCTGTTCCTTTCTTCATGTCTGGCATCATTAGGCTCTTGCTGCAGTTTGTGTTTCTTCCCATGTCGATTTTCCCTTCTCCTAGGAAACAAAGTTCACTTGAGATTTCTTTCTGTAGTTTCAATGCTTTTTCTATAGCACTCACCCAGGTCAATTTTGCCACATGTTCTGACCACACCGTGGCACACGTCTTTGCAATCCATTGTAGTTTTTCGGCTGGCAGCCCTGGCAGTGCTTTAGCTTTGCACATTACCACGACATCTTTCCATTTGTTTTCTGAAAATAGTGTGCCTTTTATTACTAAAAATGGTTCCTTTAAGCATACCACTCCCTTTGGTCTTGAGTAGCACGTTTTTTCGTTCTGCAGCATTTCAAAAGATACCGTGTGTGCCTGGAAGGTGTTCGTAATCCTGCACAGAGTGAGATGGAGCAGACATGGGCGTCTGCAAGAGGCAATTCTTGCGGCATTACGACTTTAGGTGTGCCTGAGGCATGGGGGACCAGGGAGCACTCGTAGCAACTTTCATTAGTTGTTTGTTTGGCTGTGGAGCTCATGTCTGCATACCATTTATTCCACTGGTGTGGGTGTCTGGGATCCTCTATCGTGTCAAGCCCCATGCCATAGTATTCGTCATATCTCTTTCTACATATTTCCCTCTTATTCCTGTTGTTAAGGAATGTTTTAGCATGCCTGGCTGCGTTCAACATGGACTCCCTCTCCCCAGCCCCCTCCTTCTCCCATTCCTCATACAGAGTAATGAGTTTGTTAGCCATTTCAATATTTTCCTTCATTCTCTCTGTGGTGTATTCTTTGTCTTGGGGAGGACTGATTGTTGTTGCGGGCGGGGTAGCAGTGGTGCCATATAACCATCATATAACAGATGGGTGTCGATCATTTAGTTCATTTGCGCTAAAATTTGTGGTGTGGCTTTGTGGTTTCAAATGGATGGTCGGCTTGTTGTTAGCATCGTTCTGACATTTCGCCTCGTCTGGATGCGGGCCATACCCCCATACCAGCTGAAAGCCATCCCATATTAAATAGTTATCTTCCTTAAATGGTTTGCTTACATTTTCCATATTAGTTCCATTACCTCCCCCCTCATTTATCTCAATGCAGATAAATGCTATTAGGTAATATGTTGCCAGGCCAAACATGAGTATAAAAAATATAATAGCACAGACAGTCAACCCACATTCATATGAATATGTTCGTAAATCAAAAACATTTCTACTCCTAGTGTCCCTATTGCTAATCGTTGCAGGCTGCCTGTTCGTTGCCATGGTTACTCCTCTATGTTGAAACATAGAAAAGGGCGCATTAAGCATGCAGTGCAATCATTTTTGCATTTTTCACTTTTCAGTGTTACTTTAGAGTAAGAGAGAGATAGAGAGATATAGAGATAGAGAGATATAGAGGTAGAGAGATATAGAGATAGAGAGATAGAGAGATAGAGAGATAGAGACATATAGAGAGAGATAGTGCAGCGTGAGGAAGGGGAGAGTGTGAGTGAAATCATTTTATACTTATTTACACGCTGTCATAAACATTGTTATAATACAGTTGTCAGTTTATTTTTATTTTTTTTAATTTACTTGTGTGCAATCAAAAGCAATTTGATTTTTACAAGACGTTGTTTCGTATAGGAACACATTTTACAAAATGAGTAGTATCAGTATAAAAGAAAAAGAAGAAGCAGAGGAAAAAGAAAAGATAAAGAAGCAAAACCAGAAAGCATGATGCTCGAAAAACACATAGTGTCCAAATTTACAGGAAACATCAAAATTCGTTTAGTCATACTCGGTTAATTTACAAGTTCTGGTTTAAACTTAGTGCTGCTTCTAAAATCTTTTCTGCCGCTGTTGACCACTTGGTTCTATCTCCTGCGATCAGACGGCACCACCATGTGTTTTCCTCTCGGAGGGATACATCGTGCATCAAAAGCAGCAAGTAGGCATCCCGCAAAAACGCGGTTCTGGTGCAAGACAGAAGTAAATGTCTTAACGTTTCCACTGTTTCCGGGTCCGAACAAAGTCTACAAGTTCGTGCTTCAGTTTTCGTACGGATGGCTGTAATTTCCTGCGTTGGCAGTTGATTGAATCTTATTCTCATAAAAGTTTTTTGCATTTTTTTATTAGGGAATTTTATGCAATGGTTCATCGGTTGATTGAGTTTGTTTGTTGTTGCTGGTAAATGAGCCAATAGCTTATTTCCTATTGCTTTCTCGCCGGTTTGGATCCAATCTTCTTATGCTATTTTTTTCTTGATTTTGTTGGGGTTCAGAATGAGGTCTTCTGATAAGCAGGCCAAATCTGATAGTTTTTTTGTGAGTTTTTGTTCCCAGTTATTTAAGGCCCTGCTGCGGCCTTGGCTGAGTTCGATCTGGACCAGCTTGTAGATCGGGAGAGCATATGGGAGAATAATTTTCCGAAAGAGTCTCATCTGACTTTGGTTGACTGATGCTTGGAGTGATAGTAAACCCAATTCCTGTCTGACAGCTGAGATAGATGAGGATTTTGGCAGACCTAGCACGGTTTTCCATAAATAACCTTCCAGCTTTGTCCATATGGTGTTGTCAATGTTCAGCGCAGCGTCCATGCCATAGATTATTGATGGCACTACCTTTTGTTTGTAAAATTGGATCGCCAGAAGAAGCGAGAATTTACCGTATTTCCAGTCTACTAGTTTAGTTTGGGTTGTCAAGATTTTGATTTTTGACCATAGGGCTGAATGGGTCGCACTTTCTGACCTTTTTGAATCTATCATGATTCCCAAATATTTCATAGTAGAGACGGTTTCAACTTTTATGTTATTTATGTACCAGTGGCCTTGGTCTGTAGTTGCTGAACGACTATTCCCCATCGTCAATATTTTCGATTTATCAATGTTTATCTCCAGATCGTTATCGTTGATGTACTTTGCCAAGTTGGTGAGTTGGCGCTGGAGACCAATTTGGGTTTGATCCATGAGGATCAAGTCGTCTGCATATAGCAGTCTAGATATTGTGGTGTTGCCCAGTTTGGGCGGGAAGGCTCTGACCGCTGGTTGTGTATACTGGAAGTCTCCCATAAAGGCAATGAATAGGGCCAGAGCGAGCGGGCATCCCTGCTTCACGCCACGTTCTGATGGAAATTGGTCCGATAACATCCCTTGCTGGTTTAGACGAACTCTGAGTTTGGTGTCCGTGTGTAGTGCGATCACCGGGCCTAAAATCTTTGCAGGGCAGTTCCACTTTGTTAATTTCGCCCACAGCTTTTGGCGGCTGATCTTGTCAAATGCTTGTTTCAAGTCTATGAGCGCAATGTAAACTATTGGAGCACCATTCTTAACATTTTCTTTTATGATGTTCAGAATCAGTATGTTGATGCTGGTGCTTGCGTTCTTAACAAAGCCTGTTTGAAATTTGTCCAGACAGGGCACAGATCTCGCCCATTTGTGAAACCTGGTTAGTAACAGGGTAGCAAAGATCTTGCCCATGATGTCGAGGAGGGCGATAGGGCGATAGTTTGCCGGGTTTTCTCTGTTACTATTTTGAAAATAGGTACTATAACCGCCTCAGTCCATGTTTTAGGTATTTGCCTAGTAATCATACATTGCTTGAAGATTTTTGTGATTAGGGCGGCCCAATCCTCACAATGTTGTTTCAGGTCTACGTTGATTAAACCATCTGGACCAGGTGCCCTAGAAGTTTTTAATTTCAGGATTGTTGCCAAGATTTCTTCGTGATCTGCCAGATCTTCCCACAACAATGTTATATCACATCTGTAATTACTGGCAGTTTGCGGTATAGGAGCAAATTGTGATGAGAAGAAGGTTATCCACGCCTGTTCCGATACAGCGTTAGACAATTGATTGTTTCTCTCGTCATTTTTATCTTTGATCAAAGCCCAGAATTCTCTAGGATTTTTTGATGTTAATGTCTTCAGCATTTGCTCCGAGTCATTTTGGTACATTGTTCCTTTATGCTGTCTCAGCCAGGATCTATATGATCTGGTTGCCGCTTTGGCGATGGCTTTTTGCTCGAGGTTATTGGAGACTCTGGCTAAGTGATTCAGTTTACGCACTTGTTTTCGTTTCATAACCAGTTCGATGTCGTACTCGTGTACACCTTTCCCTTTAGGTCGGGTACAGATTCCATTTTCTTTCCTGTGTGGCAGAAACAAGGGAATGTAGATTGGTCTATTTGGTGGGTCCATCGTGCTTTTGCTGAGTGCATCAAATTTCTTGGCGATTTCCTTGATGTTGGTCGCTGTGAGTTGAATTTGCGACGACTTCCGTGCTACCTCCACCTCGAATGGGTAGACTTGCTTAGAAATGGTTTCTGACTTGAGAGTCATTATCAAAAGGTTATGGTCACTGGATTTAGTTCTGTATACCTCAAAAAAGTCAACACAATGGAGAAGAGAATATGAAATAAAAATGTGATCCAGCGTTGCTGACGTTTCCGCTCGTTCCCATGTTGGAATCCATGGGAGCTGGCCTCGAGCTGATGCAACTTTGTAGAATTTCTTGTGTCCATGAAATCAGACCATAGCGCGCCTCTCACAGCGGAGGGCCAAAGATAGAGGGTAGAAGGAGGATGATCGACTCTAGCGTTCAAGTCGCCACAGATTATGATGTGGTCAGTTGCCAATTCAGTAGTGAAATCGTCTATGGTTTCTGCGATGTTGTCGCAAAATTCCGTGTTGCTTATTCTCTGCGGATTCCAATAAACATTAATGATGGCGACGTTAGATTTCACTTTACTCCTTGGTGCAGTCTCTGTATGGAACCACTCAGCTAAAAGAGCTAACATACCGTATGATTCGGCCACTTTCTTTTTAATGGAAATACCCGATCCAATTTTAATTGCAGTTAGAAGGGCTGAAAAGGGTCTTCCAAACAAACCTTTCACCGCTGGAGAGATGTATGTTTCGTATCCATCAAGGACTGGAGTTTCCCTTAGCCACGTCGCCTGGAGACAAATAATGTCAAAATGGCTCAAGTCAAATGCGTCTGGCTTTGTCAAATGGTTGTGGCCCCTCGTGTTCCAAGAACACATGATACTCCTTTTCTTTGGAGGACATTCAGGTTGTAGAGCTACAGTAGACGTTGCTGAATCTTTTAGTTGTTAAACATTGTTATAATACAGTTGTCAGTTTAATACATTTCGCATGCTCTTTTTTTAAATTTGATTTTTTATTCATGCACATTTACCCCGTCGGGGGCTTCTGCAACTTCTGCTGACCCCACGTTGTCATATGCTTTTCTGACGTCTGTTAAATGTATCCAATATCTCAAGCCCTTCAATTTCACCGCTGTGGGTGTGCAAAACACCACCTCGTATGGGCCATGAAATCTTGGAGCATTCCACCTACGCACAAAGCTCCTAACGTATATCATCTCCCCTGGTACCAGCTGACCTGTTGGGCTTTCTTTCTCTAGAGTGTGCGTTTCATTTTCCCCATCACTTATGAATGGTGGTGCAAGTTGTCTCGCTATCATTCGTGCTGCCTTAGTAAGTTTAGTCAGGTAGTCATTAAATTCTTCTCCCAGTACAGTTGCACTTCTCTGTGCAACTGAATGCCTACGGAGGGGTGAGTGTGCTGTGTGCATTAGTCTCCCTGTCACAATCTCGTGGGGCGACAAATGGTGGTCCTTGCTTGGCTGATTCCTCAGCTCAAAAAGGACCAAGGGGAGACAGTGTACCCAATTTTTCTTAAGGGTGAAACATAGTTTTGACAGCCTTCCTTTTAGTAATCCGTTGATCTTTTCTACTATTCCGTTACTTTGCGGGTGATAAATCGAGCATAATTTATGCTTTATCCCTAGCAATGATGTCACTTCTTTAAAGAGATCGCTCACAAAATGTGTGCCGTTGTCAGAGCGAATTACGTCGCAAATTCCCCAGCGGGGGAATACTTCTAGCGTGAGAAACTTTGCAGCGCACTTCGCATCTGGGCGGGCACATGGACCTGCCTCTACCCAGCGTGAAAAGGGGCACACTACCACTATCATGTACCTCGCTCCGTTGCACCTCTCACCCATATCTGCATAGTCGATATGCAGTTCTCTGAAGGGTCCTATTGGCTTGGGTATCGTTCCTCTCAGTGTTCTCAAAGTGATGCCAGTGTTGTATATTTCACACGTTGTGCATTCCATTGTTAGCTTGGAGAGTTGTTCCTGCAATCCTGTGATAAACCAGCTTCTTGTATCTCTGCTGCGATGTGCTGCCTTGCGTTGTGTGCTGGGAAGTGTAGCTGCTGGAATGCTACTTCTAATAGTTTAGTTGGCATCACTACTTTACCTGTGTTGTTTTGCCGCCATAATAAATCAGTTGCTGACTGGCTGCATCCTCTTTTTGTCCACAACTCTTTTTCGTCCTCAGGTGCCTTTTCCTGTAGTTCCAGTATTTGAGACACTGGCATGGTATTGTACCCGTCCGGGATACTTTCCTCCGCTTCTCTTCGCATTAAATACTCACCTGTGTTTTCTTTCCTCAAATATGACGCCTCCTTGGCAGCTGCGTCTGCTGCCGCGTTTCCCAAAGAGACAATGGCCCTCATTACGACCCTGGCGGATTTTTTCCGCCATCGACGGACTTTTCCGCCATGGCGTAAAGTCCGTTTACGCCATGGCGGATGGCGGACTTACCGCCCCATTCCGAGGTTGGCGGGGCGGTAAGTCCCCATTGACCCATTTACCCTTCCCCATTCCCATTTCGGCCCCATAGGGCTCAATGGGAGTGGGGAAGGCGTTAATTACGCCACCGTACGTTACGGTGGCGTAATTAACACCAAGGTCCCATAGCGCCATGGATTTTTACGCCCGCAAAAAGCGGGCGTAAAAGTGACCATGGCGCTTTGGGAACTCGTAGTTGGCGGTAAGGGGTCGGCGCAGCTAACGCTGGCGTAAACCCCTTACCGCCAGGGTCCTAATGAGGGCCAATGTCAGTGTTATTTGTATGGGCCTGGCATTTCACTATTGCTACCATTGTGGGTTCTTTTAATGCTTCTATGAGTTCCCTCAACAAATCTGCATGTTGTACGGGTGAGCCATCTGCCCTGTTCAACCCCCTTCTTCCCACCTGGCAAGCCCTCCGTGTACTGTTGTGGCCATATATGCTGAATCGTGTAAATCGTTACTGCGCATCCTTTTGCTGCTCGTAAAGCTTCAATTAATGCTACTAGTTCTGCTGCTTGTGCTGAGAAATGAGCCGGTAGTCGCCGCTGTATTAGGACCTCGTACTCACCTTCTTCCATTCGCACTACTGCCACCCCCGTGTGTTTTTCTCCATTTTCTGAATTTATGGATGCTCACCCATCTATGAAAAATACCTCTCCTTCCGTCAGTGCATTTTTGTGCCATTGTCCTCGCCCTGATGTGTTGCACAATCATGTGCCTGTATATCCTTTACAGTGCATGGCTCTGAGATGAATCTTGCGGTGTTAACCACCTTGCATCTTACCACATGTATGTTAGCGCTTGATAATATGACCTCATATGCGGTAGCTCTCTGTGTAGTTAATGTGCTTTTTGATCGCTCAAGTATGGCGAACAATGAATGTTCTACATACAGTGTCAGTGAGCATCCCATTACTATGGTAGGGCTCTCCTCAATTGCGAACGCGGCGGCTGCAAGAGCCTGTTCGCATGCGAAATGACCTTTCATTACACCAGTGTCCCACTGTAGTATGCAAAAGGCTTGTGACCTAGTGACGTTTTCTGTGTTGTGACTGCTGTCATGAGTGCCCCCTTACAGTGCGAGAATAGGTAGAACTTGCGTTCATAATCTGGGGTCGCGAGTACTGGGGCGCTTGAAATGAGTTCTTTTAGTGATGTGAATGCATCGCATGTCTCTCAATCCCACTGTATTTCTGTTTTTTCCTTTTGTGCTTCCTTGAGTGCCTGGAGCAATGGCCGTGTGTATGCAGTATAGTATAATATCCATGCCCGACAATAGTTGCATATCCCTAGGAATTTTTGCATGTCTTTCACTGTCTTGGGTCTTCCTACGACTGAAATAGCCGCTACTCTGTTTGGGATTATTCTTTTGCCATCTTTTGATATCAATTGCCCTAAGAACAGCACTTCACGTTGACAGTATTGTAATTTTTCTTTGTCTACTTTGTACCCCTTTTGCGATAGCAATGTTAACAGGGCTATGGAGTCTTTTCTACACTCTTCCTCGTTTTTGCTGCAAATCAATAAATCGTCCACATACTGCATTATTGTGCTGTCGGCAGTCATGTTCTCAAGATCTTCATGCAATATTCTAATGATTATGATGGGACTTTCACAATAACCCTGGGGCAATCTGCAGTGTTCGTACCTCCTCCCCACTAGGGTAAATGCTGTCAGGTATCTGCATTCTTCTGCGAGTGGTATTGAGAAAGATGTGTTTTTTAAATCCACTACAGTGAAGTGGGATGCGTCTTTTGGTCTGCTGCATAGGATGGATGCCGGATTTGGGATCAAAGGGAACTCTTTCTGGATGACGTCATTTAGCGGGCGTAAGTCCTGGATCATCCTCCAGGCCCCTCCTTTCGCTTTTTCGATTGGGTAAATACATGTATTGCACGGGGAATTCGAGGGTACTATTATCCCCTATGCGAGTAGAGCATTTATAGTTTTTTTTATACCTTCCTCTGCTTCCCGTGACAGGGGGTATTGTTTGACCCGGGGCACAATTGCTCCAGGCTTGAGATTGATTTTTACTGGTGTGACCCCGTGTAGTAGCCCTACGTCATGGGGACTTGTTGTTCACAATTTCCAGGGTACTGACTGCATGTCATCATTAAACAATGAAGGTGAGGTGCCTACCACTGCCATCAGCTGTATTAGCACCTGTCTTTCCTGTATCATTATTTCACAAGGGATGGCTATTTCCATTATTATTTCTCTGTCACTCTCTGAGTCAGTGAAAAGCTCCTCATCTGACAGATCTTGGAGTGCAATGTCACCGTTTATGCACAATACCGTGCGCCACTCGCAGCCGTGCATATCCATTGCAATTACAACTATTCTTTTGGCTATGATTTGTACGGCATTTATGTCCACTGACATCACTGTTCCATGCATCTCGGGGCTGGCTATTGGGCGAAAGACAAATTCTGCTGGTACTCTCCATTCTAGCTTTTTCAACTCCGGGACCACCCTGGCTAATGTTTTCAGCCCATCAATAAACATATCTGGGTCCACGGGTATGCTGCGCACCTCTGGGCACTTTGCTCTTGAATATATCACTAGTATGGCGCACATAGAACACATCCCTGGGGTTGAGCACACAATTCCTCCCCTTTTTGTGAACAAGATGGTCATGTTCAACTTACTGAGGAGATCCCTTCCCAGCATGTTCACGGGTGATTGTTCATAATACAATAGGGGTGCCCTCACTGTTTTTCCCCCCACTGCTACGTCCAAATCTTCTGTGTAAGGAACTTCGACCACCGCCCCAGAGAACCCCTGCATCTCCAATTTACGATTAGATAGCGTAAACCGGCCCTCGCGTATGCACGATTTTTCGGCTCCCGAATCTACCATAAAGATGAATTGTCTGTTTCCTATCTCTGCTCCTATCAATGGTTCCTCGCTTGCAGTGAAGGTTGTCGATAGCATTGGACACGCAAGTGCTCTCTGTGGGCTGTCCTATGCTGGATGCCTAGTTGTTCCCCCTTGGCTGAAAACGTTACCTGAAACTACCGCTACTCCTCCATATGGGGTAGGCGCGCCGTTAGGTGTAATTCGGTCTCCCCACCCCCCGATGTATTAGTGGGAGTTGTAGTCGCCCCTTACATCCTCTACCAATAATCACCTTTGTTCCCTTCTTTCCCACCATAGCTACCTTTCCCGTCCTGTTTCTTAACCTCCCTGTCCATTCTGGTTCTAGTGTCCTCCCCGGTGGTGTTTCCTCTAATTCCACTAAACTTCCACCTGCCGCTATTCCCAATCTCCCAGCTTCCTGCTCATCTTCATCTATGTCACACCACAGCTCCTCTCTCCCATCACTTTCCACTCCTTCTCCCCCTACACTTCCTCCTATATTGTTCGCTCCTAGTTCTACTATCTGCGTGGGCTCCTCTTGTATTCTGAATAGTATCCCCCCTTTCTTCCATCCTTCCTCATTTGACTTATCCAAGGGGTGTGACCGGGACAATCGTTCTGACCTTGTTGTACTTGGCTCACCTTGTTTGCATAGGCTTTGTATCCTTGACAACTCTTCCCTTGCTATTGAGAGTCTGGCGTTTAAATCTTCTGTCAATTTACATATGTTTACCGAGGGGGTACTCACCTGCCCATTTGATCGGGGGCACTCGTATGGCGGTGGCGCAGTTGGTCTTGCTGTGGGTGTGGGGGTGCTAGTGGGCACGTATGTGGGATCACTGTAACCTTCAGCGAGTGGGGGTTTGTTTATAAGTGGGTACAACCGAGTCACCTCTATCACTCCCTCTTTTCCCTCGTCCTCCTTGCTGCCCTCTGCTCACGCTGATGGGGTAGCCGTCAGGGCGGGTTGATCAAGTGTGGTCTCTATTTTCTTTGGTGGGGGTATTTCCTCAAATAATCGCCATAGATCTAGTATCTCTCTCCTATTGTGAAATTGTTTCCCCTTGTATTTTAGTAATATACAGGTGGCTACCATGTCCAGAACGCTTTTATCAAAGGACTCTCCTTGTGGCCAGACCTGGGGGAGACCCTCCCCCTTCAGTTCCGTTACCCATTGGTCATGGTATTTAGTTATTCCTTCTGCATGACCTGGTAAACTCTTACAGATGTGCGCTAGGGGTGTCCCCGCTCCCATGCCTAAGTCGGTGTTACTCTGTTCGTTTGTACTAATCTGTTCTGTCACTATGTGTGTGTTACTGTGTACATGAGGCTTCAACCCCTTTCACGTTACATTAAACAACTCACTTTGTTCCCATACCCCTAAGATGGCCGCCTGTGTGTCATGGGGCAAGTTTCATCAGTGAACTAGACTTTGGACCTTGAGGGCTATATAAGCCCTTCCTCCGCTGTAACACGCACTTCGCGTTTGGTCCATTAACAGCTGTGCAACGCTACCGGTGCTTCTGCTCACAGAACCTGTGAAATAAAAGAAAAAGAATATTAACCATTCAACAGTTTTCACAGAATTACCTAGAGACCACTGACAAGAATTACCTGGCCGAAGTTTTCTGCCGCCGCAGTTTTTTCCAGTCGAAGAATTCTTCTTCCGTCACAGTTCCTCTTCAGTCCACAGCAACGCTCCGCAGTATTCCTTCCTTTTCCGAAGACCTGCAAACAAAAGGTACATTAGTTAAAGAACGAACATTACAGAATTAATAGTGAAGATAAACTCCTATGCGCAAACTTACCTGAAGCTCCATAGAGTTATATCTCACAGTTGAGAACCGCGCTTCGCAGTAAGAGATAACAGTTTTCTCTGACAAGACGAACGTACGCTGTGCAGCATTTTTCTTCCTGAATACGCGCACATACTAAACTCAGTCAAAAGGCCTTATCAGGTTACCAAAGACCTCTCCATTTTTTGTGCCCTTCACCGATAGCAAGCGCTTAAACTTACCTCAAGAAAGGGTTTTATATTCTTTGCCTTGAAACTCAAAACTCTTCTATTAAAGCCTTTTCTTCTGAGAATCTGATAAAGAAAATAAGAATTAAACTACAGCAAGAGAGATCTCTCCAACTAAGAAAAGACATTAATTTCAAGAGACATCAGCTTATTTCTCTTTAGTTCTGTCAAGAGACTCATTCACATCTATGACACTTGCATTCAGATCAGACATTTCCAGAGTCAACAGCACCTTAGTCTTCAGAACATCAATATCAACGCGCCCCTGTGTGATAGAAGGATGTAGAGCTCCCTAAACATAAAACACAAGTGAGGAGAGTGGGCCTTAGAAAATAAGGGGTGTTCATTCAAAAGAGGAAGACAGACTTAGAGTTCTAATAGTTCTCATCATTCTTATCAATCACAGCACCCCCTATTCTTGCTATTTCTTTTTTCATGACAGGTAGAAACATTCAAGGCATCAGTTTAGCAGTTTAGCAGGCTTTGGGATCATTACGCTCCTGTGGAGTCCAGGTAAGTGTTATAGAACGCGAAGCCATACTTAAACATTTCTGCCGGAGCGTAATGGAAACCAAAGACATGGATAATTTGTCTCAGCTTTTGGGGGAATTACGGGCAGAAGTCCATGCAGCACGGTCAGAAACCACTTCCCTGAGGTGGGAGTTAGTGATCAATAGGCAATGCACTGATGAATTGGGTTGCCAATTATTACAAACACAAGCAGGGCAAGCCCCACTTCCAGGTGGCCTTCCTCCAGTTCAAGGTTCCTCTACAGGCCCTTCTCTTCAGGTAATTTTGCCTGCAAACATTCCATTAGACCCTCCAGAATGATTTATGGGGGATCCAAAGCGTATTGAAGTATTTATGAATCAATGTGACTTGCATTTTTTGTGTAGACCCGGGGTTTTCCCCTAGGATCAGTCTAAGGTGGCATTTGCGTTATCCTATCTGGGTGGGCATGCTGCGGACTGGTCCATTCCCTTGGTCAACCTGGATGACCGTGTACTAAGAAACTTTCCTGGCTTTCAGCAAGAATTAGATAAGCTTTTTGCCCATCATACAAAGGGACAGGCTTCGGATAATGAGTTGCTTTCATTAAGACAAGGCAGTCAAGCACTGCTGGCATATGTAGCGTCTTTGAATCGGTTAGTAGCAGAAACTAATTGGCCAAAAGAGAAGAGGACAACAATCTTTTATCAAGGTTTACAAGGAGAACTCAAAGATATATTGGTTCAGGTTGTGAACCTCCTTACAGGTTGTGCGGAATTCATAGATCTCACTATATAACTGGACCATCGGTTGCAGGATCGACAAATAGACTGTTCCCGAGCAGAAAATAGATCATTCTATGTACGTCCAAAAGACATTGGTAATCGCCATGTAACTAAAGGTCATCTAGAGCCAATGCAATTGGGAGTTGTTCGGGGCTCCATTTCAAAAGAGGAAAGAGAGAAGAGAAGACAACAAAATGTATGTCTCTACTGTGGTTCAGCTGCACATTACCTTCGTAACTGCCCAGTGAAAACACCTTGGAAACCAGTGGGATCCTTGGACAAGGCTAAAAAAAGAGAAAAGAAAATAGAACTGACGGAAAACTCCAACGACCGACAAGCTTAGAGGTCGACTAGTAACCTTCAACCTTCCAAAGTGCATGCTCTAGAAGCCTATGTGGACAGTAGTGCGATTGGGAACTACATGGATCACAAACTCGCAAACAAGATTGGTATTGCTATGAACCCAAAGCCTGTTGGGGAAAGTGTCACAGCGGTAGATGGTACTCAGCTAATATCAGGACCAGTAACGATGTGTACTGAAGTTTGTACCTTGTTTTGCCAGGATGGATATCGAGAAAAGATCTCGTTTGACCTAATCAGTTCTCCGCAGTTCAAAATAATCTTAGGAATTCCATGGTTCGAGAAATATAATCCACAGATCGATTGGTATGCCAGGACCTTGGTATTCACGGAAGAATGCAGAAGCTTGCGTTACAATCAAGAGGAAGATTCAGGAAACGAGTTCTAGGTGATTTTAAAGAAGTCCTTGCATTAGGATTAATAGGAATTTTACCACCAGAGTATCAAGACTTTCAGGAAGTATTTGAAAAAGGGAAGACAAATGTTTTGCCACCACATCGATCCTACGACTGTCAAATGTATCTAATTCCAGGATCTCAAACTCTGTGTAGCAGGATTTATGCTTTAACCGAGCAAGAGAACATGCATTTGAAGACTTATCTCGATAAGTACATTGCAAATGGTTTCATTCGACCATCAAAGTCTCCTGTAGCCTCTCCTCTGTTCTTCTTGCCAAAGAAGGAAGGAGACCTTCGCACTTGCATAGATTATCGTTCTTTAAATCAGATCAGTAAAGAACAGATACCCACTTCCACTTAGTCCAGTGCTAAAGGACGAAGTCAAAGATGCAAAAAGTTTTACAAAACTAGATCTTAGGGGAGCTTATCATCTGGTGAGAATTAAAGAAGGAGATGAATGGAAAACCGCTTTTTGTACAAAGTATGGATTATATGAGTACCAAGTGATGCCTTTTGGTCTATGCAAGGTCTATGCAATGCCCAAGCTGCTTTTCAAAATTTCATGAACGATGTTCTACGCAAATTATTAGATGTGTGTGTTGTGATGTAGATAGATGATGTCCTAATTCATTCAGCCTCTGCCCTGGGACACGTAGCCCATGTTAGAGCAGTACTTACAAAGTTGCGGCAACATCAGCTGTATGTTCAATTGGAAAAATGCTCATTTCATGTAACCTCAGTGGAAATTTTGGGATTTGTTTTGTCACCATTGGGAATTCAGATGGACAATAGAAAAGTAGATGCTGTATTCAACCTGGCCTTCCCCTACATCGGTGAAAGGACTCAGAAATTTCCTGGGTTTCACCAATTTTTATCGCCGCTTTGTTTCAGGTTTTTATCAGTTAGTCCACCCAATAACTTCAATACTACGATAGCATAAGAGATTTGCCTGGACTGTGGAAGCAGAAGAGGCCTTCCAGGCTTTAAAGAATACATTTACAACCGCTCCAGTGTTAAGACATTCACAGCCAGATTTGCCGTTTGTGGTAGAGACTGACGCTTCCAGTGCCGCTATGGGAGTAGTATTGTCCCAAAAGGCTATGGAAATCGGGCAATTGCACACAGTGGCTTTTTGGTCCAAAAAATGTGCAGCAGCAGAGTTAAATTACACCATCACAGATAAAGAATTACTAGCAATTAAGACTGCCTTTAAAGAATGGAGACATCATTCATTAGGGGCCTGTCACTCTATCACGGTTCTTATTGACCATAGAAACCTACAATATTTACGCAAAGCAAAAGCTCAGTCCTCACAACAACTCAGTTGGGCATTGTTTTTCACAGAGTACATTTTTGTTATAACCTACCGCCCTGGAGTGCGTAATGGCAAAGCAGATGCCTTGTTAAGTATCGGGGAGGGTGAGGATGTACATGTCAGTCAGGATCCAGAGAGCATTATTCCAGAAGAGAAGATGTTGGGAGTCACTGTATTTTCTGAAGAAGATCTGAAGTCACAGATTCAACTTAGTTTGTCCACTTCAGAGTTAGAGGCCTGGGAGTCAAAAGGTTCTAAGTTTTCAATCCAAGAGAGTCTGTCATGCCTCCATGGTCATCTGTATCTACCCACACAGGAATTACAAACATGAGTCATAGCAAATTATCATGGAGTAATGATAGAAGGTCATCCCGGAATTTCTAAAACTATAGCTAAGGCAAAAGAAATTTTTGGTGGCCTACTTGGCGAAAAGATATCATAGATTTCATCCGAACGTGCAGCATTTGCACCCAAAATAAAAGTTCAAAACAGAGATAAGCAGGACTCCTTCAACCCTTACCTGTTCGCCCCGCATCATGGCATACCATATAAATTTATTTCATCACATGGTTACCCCCTTGCTCAGGTTATAATACAATTTTGGTGGTGGTGGATTTATTCTCCAAAATGGCCCATTTTATTTCTTTGAAAGGACTTCCATTGGCATCAGTCTAAGCTAAAGTTTTTCTGGAAAACAATGTATGTCTTCATGCATTTCCATCAGCAGTGATCTCAGATCGAGGGAGCCAATTTGTATCCCAATTCTGGAAAAGGTGTTGTGAGATGGCTAAAATAGAAGTACGTTTGTCTACTAGTCACCATCCACAAACTGATGGTCAAACTGAGAGAATGAATCAAACCTTAGTACAATACCTCTGGTGTCTTCTCCACCAAACAGATCACTTTTGGGTGGATGTGCTCTGGATAGCAGAGAATGCTTATAACAATTCTGAGCACACTTCCACTGGACACACTCCTTTCTACATTCTTAATGGTTGTCATCCACCAACCTCTACCTTTGATCCACCAGAACCTTTAGAGATGCCAGCGGTGCAACGTCTGCATGAAAACATTTCACAAGTGCAGAAGGAAGTCTTAAGTATTTGACTGTTTCAAAAGAGAGCCAAAAGAAATTTGCGGACAAACTCTGAAAAAAAAACCCTGATCATCAAGTGGGAGACAAGGTGTGGTTAGCGTCCAAACACATTGCTCTTGCTCTTACATTTCAAACTAGATGTCTGGGTCCACTTCCTGTGGAAGCAGTCATTAATCCTGTAGCACTAAGATTAACACTACCAGCTCAAGCAGATTCATCCTGTGTTCCATGTGTCCTTGTTAAAACAAATGAGTCCAGGAACCCGGCTACAAAAATCACCCACAGCTATGATTGTAGATGGGGAACCTGAGTTCCAAGTGAAAGAAATTCTTGATTCAAAGATTGTTAGAAGAAGATTTTTACTTAGTGGATTGGAAGGGTTGTGGCCCACAAGACAGAACTTGGGAACCCAGTTCTAATATTCATGCTCCCCAGTTACTTAAGCGATTTCAGCAGAATCATCCAACCAAGCCAGGGCAGGAGGGTCCATCCTTAGGAGGGGCTTTGGGGGGAAAAAACTGTCATGAGCACCTCCAGGGTTCCTAGCCTAGATTCAGGAGTTCAGGCCAGGCGGGATTCATTGTATAAATCAGCAGGCCTTTTGTGGGTGCCAGCTTGGCACACATGGCATTCACACACGTCACAGCATTAAATCACCATAGACATCCATAGGATCCAATAGGATCCAAAGGATCCAATAGCATACCCATACCCCTAAAATGGCCAGCCTGTGGATCAAAGCCGTAGCAACGTTTCGTAGTATTCCTTCGTTTATGAAAGACCTGCAAACAAAAGGTACATTAGGTAAAGAATGAACATTACAGAATTAATAGTGAAGATAAACTCCTATGCGCAAACTTACCTGAAGCTCCATGGAGTTATACTTCACAGTTGAGAACCGCGCTTCGCAGTAAGAGATTGCAGTTTTCTCTGACAAGACAAACCTATGCTGCGCAGCATTTTTCTTCCTGAATACGTGTGCATACTTACCTCAGTCAAAACGCCTTATCAGGTTACCGAAGATCTCTCAATGTTTTGTGCGCTTCACCGATAGCAAGCGCTTCAACTTACCTCAAGAAAGGGTTTTATATTCTTTGCCTTGAAACTCAAAACTCTTCTGTTAAAGCCTTTTCTTCTGAGGATCTGCTAAGAAAATAAGAATGAAACTACAGTAAGAGAGATCTCTCCAACTAAGAAAAGACATACATTTCACAGAGACATCAGCTTATTTCTCTTTAGTTCTGTCAAGAGACTCATTCACATCTATGACACTTGCCTTCAGAGGTTTCCAGAGTCAACAGCACCTTAGTGTTCAGAACCTCAATATCAATGCGCGCATGTGTGATAGGAAGATGGAGAGCTCCTTATACATAAAACACAGGTCAGGAGATTGGGTCTCAGAAAATAAGGGGAGCTATTTCAAAAGAGGAAGATAGACTTTGGGGGTCATTATGAGTTGGGCGGTAAGGGATACCAGACACCGATAAGGAGACCGGTGCCGGTAATCCTTTACCTCCCAATTCTGAGGTCCATTAGCGGGAACAGTAAAGGACGTGTGGTCTGACCACACGTCCTTTACATGTCCCGCTAAGGACCAGGGCGCTAATAACGGGCCTGCAATTCGCGGGCCTGTTATTGGCGCCTTCCCCATTCCCATTGAGCCCTATGGGGGCTCAAATGGGAATTGGGAATGGTTGGTTGAATGGGGACTTACGGGATCCGCACAGGTCGGAATGTCCTGGTAAGTCCCCATTCAACCAGACCGATGCCGGAACCGGTATTGGAGGCAGCCATGGCGCAAATCGCGCCATGGCTACCTCCAATCTCGGAATGAGGGCCTTATAGTTCTAATAGTTTTCACTGTTCTTATCAATCACAGCACCCCCTATTCTTGTTATTTCTTTTTTCATGACAGGGAGAAACTTTCAAGGCATCAGTTTAGCAGTCCAGCAGGCTTTGGGATCATTGCGCTCCTGTGGAGTCCAGGTAAGCGTTACAGGTGGTTGTTGAAGCAGCTACAATAGAGAACCTGAAGAAAACTGAGTGTGTAGCAGTAATTCAAGGATCATGTGCACAAAATGCTGAAGTCAAGTTGGGACGTCAAGGCAAGCATATGGCCTTCCACACCAACAGAATCAATGGGGGAGAACATGCTACTGGTGCAGATTGGCATTCCCACACCGACGGCTGTGCCCAGCAATGGGACAAATGTACACCAGATGTGTGAAGGAGAACAACTTTCATTTGATGTGCAGAGAAAGACCACAAATTGTTCTATGATACAAACCTACCACGCCACTTGGTCAGAGCTTCATGGGACAATGTACACTTAAAAACATCAAATGTAAGGCCTTCCTCAATCACAGTCAAACCCTGAAATTACATGTCAGTCACATCCCAGAGAAAAACCATCTGGGCGATGGAAGAAATGCAGATGCATGATTCACAGGAACAAGATGGTCCCACAGAATATCCCCAAAATACAAGAGATGCATATGAATACCAGAGAGTTACATATGATGCAAACCACTGCCGGGACCAAACATGAAGACCTGCCTTACATCTATGAGCAAAACGACCAGCCTTGAAGGTTACTGTGGCCCAATGGACAGATACAGCAGAGAATATATGCGCCTCATCAGCGTAGAAGTAGAAGACGACATGGCACCAAGGATAACGCTACACTTTGGAAGCTGAAATCAACAATTCATTCTTGACACAGGAGCCACCGTCAATGTGATTAACACAGAGGACTATCAACACATCAAAGGGGCATATCCCCTGATGCAATCCAAAGCTAAAATATTTCAGTATAGAGCCAACCAACTGCTAACATCGACAGGTCAATTTACATACAGTCTACACCACAAAGGTCTCATTGTTCAATCTACGATACACTTCATCCCGAGCCCAAAAGCAGGGAGATGTCTGCTGAGCTACAGAACAGCATGCGCCCTAGTGCTTATAGACATCCATTATGATAAATCAGAAACTTTTCAGGGCCACACCATCAAACATGGATCCATCAACACCACAGAAGAAATAGGAGAAGACACCCTGTCCATACACCACATCAAAAGACAATTTCCCAATTATTCAAGGGAGTTGGCCTTCTCAAAGGCACCATGATAACATTACACAAAGACCCATTCATCTGGCCAGTGCCACGGCACCCTCTGAGAGTTGGGTTCCACCTACAAGCGCAAATGTCCACAGAACTACAACTCCTCCTCAGAAGTGACATAATCAAAAGGGTTAGCAGGCCTTAGCCCTGGGAGTCCTCAATAGTGGTTGTACTGAAAGACAACGGACAACGAAGACTGTGTGTAGAAATGCACATTCCCAATGCCGCCATCCAGCGATACAGACAAGCAGAGTGCAACAAAGAGGACATGATTATCATACTCACCCCGGTGGTGCGGTTCTCCAAACTTGACCACTAACAGGGATATAATCAGGTTGTCATTCACCCAAACTCCAGAACCGTCACTACATTTGCCATACATGACAGTTTGTTCTACTATAAAAGACTACATTTTGGCATATCGACCTCCATGGAGATATTTAAAGAAACCATATGATGTCTCATCTACCCAGTAATAACGGCATTCAACTACAGCAACACTATCCTTATTTATTTTATTTATTGGTTATTTATGAGGCACTTGTAGAAAAAAACAATGTTTCAAAGCGTCACAAGGCAATAGGGGAGGGGAACAAGGGAGTGAATAAACAATGGAAAAGACAAAGAATAAATAATAAAGCAAACAGCGTTCCTACTAGGCCTTGTGACATTCAGAAAATGCAAGTGCAGTGAGAGAGAAAAGGAGGAGGGGGGTTAAGTGGTATTAGGGTCCCCCAGTGGGGGAAGAGCAAGAGGGTGCTGTTGAGGCGACCTCGCCATAGGAGCACGACCAGACACTGACGGAAGTCTGCGAGATACTCCATGAGGCAGAACTTACCCTAAATGGGGAAAAATGTGTCATAAATAATCCCTTACTAAATATTTTCGGTCACATCTTCTCCAACTAAGGAATGACAGCAGACATGGGCAAGATACTTTCAATAGTGAAATTGGCACCTCGTGTAAATGTCACATACCTCAGATCATTTCTAGGGATGGCAGAGTACTGTGCTTGCTATCTTCCCATCTATGCCACCCTCATCGAACCGCTGGTGAAGCTCCAGGACACCTCATTTCTGTGGAACGCTGAATGCAAGACATCAAAGAAGGGCTCATCAACAGTCGCCAACTGGCTTACTTGGACCCAAATGGTACACGAAGTGAAAGTGGACGGCAGTCCCATAGGACTCAGAGCCATCCTGGCGCAGGGAGATTCAGAAACATAACCAGTAAAACACATTGTGTCTCAAGCTGTCAGGGCCCTTTCCCACACTGAGACAGCATACTCGCAGTCAGAGAAGGAAAGCTTGGCCGCAGTCTGGGCCTGTGAGCGTTTTCAGAATTTTATAAAAGGACAACAATTTACATTTGTGACAGACCACCAGGCCTTACTTTCACTGTTCAGCAAATCGAAGACGAGAATGCCACCATAAATAGAATGATGAGGCATCAGATTCCAGGAATTCAACTTCAAGATCATTGACAAACCTGGTGGAGACAAAAACCCAGCAGACTACTTGTTCAAGCATCAAGGGATGCAAGCAACCAACACTCTCGAGAGTGAAGCTGAATACTACATCCAATATATCTTGGAAAATGCTCTCGCGCTAATTGGTATCTAGTGTTTCCATCGAAAAGGTTTCCAACTAAACATATCCATCAAAAATATATGCATCAAATGCATAATGTGTAGGGTAAAGGGTTAATTTTTGTTGGGGTGGGTTTTAAGGATAAAAAAAATGCATTTGATGCAAATAATTTCAATGGATAGGTTTTGATGCAAAAAACCTTTGTTGGAAAGTTTTCATTGGAAAGACCATAAACCAGCTAATACTCACACTAATCACATTTGCCGACAAAAGCAAAGATGACCCGACCATTAGAGTGGCTGTACACTGCACAAACAGAAACAGGTGGAGGAACTACAAGAGTGAACTGAAGTCTGTTCAAAGAGGTGACCTCAAGGAAACAGACAGGCTAGCAAAAGTCCATAGCGAACTGTAATAATGTGTATCCGCACACCAGGTAAGTGTATAACACTGCTTTATTGTCCAGTCCTGAACACCTCTTAGGACCACACAGGATGGTAGGGAAGACACAAAGACAAGTATAGAAGAAGGAAAGACACTGGGTTCCCCACACCCATCCAGCTCTCTCTCTAAGCTCTAACTACCAACGATTCCTCTAAAAAAAAACAAGCCCTCAAGCACACACATTCCACTGCCCATTATGACATCACCACACCTAAGCAGACCACTGCACATCTCCCTCCCTTGGGAACTTAACAACTGCGACATCACCACCTGAACAGACCCAGACCACTACACATCTCCCTCCCTTGGGAACACACAAGAAAAGTGAAAATGTGACCCGCACAGATTCTACCAAACACCACAAAGACACATGCCACGTCATCGCCACAAAACGGCCTACAATGTGACGAGAAACACAGCACCATACACCAGGAAACTCCTCCACAGGACACCGGACCACCAAAAATGTCAGCATCCCAAAACAAACTCTGCAAAACCCAAACAACTTACAATACATCCAAACATGCTACACTCGCACAGAAACACAACTCAATCGCAGGGTCCACCGACATGTAAAAAGGACTTAGCCCACCATCACAACCATCCCAACCTGCAACCCGTGATGACAGAAAACAACAAAACAAGCACCACCGCCTGTCCCAAGCTGCCACCTCAGAACTTCAAGTCTGCCACACCCGAGCACTACTAGGACATCCCTAAGAATGTTCACCAAAACTAACAAACCAACCCATCACGGCCCTTAAACCTTCCGCTCCGGGCTGCCAACCCAAACCCTCAGATCTCCCACATCTGAGCGCAAACCCAGCTCAACTATGAGCAACAACAATGCCACAATCGCCAAATTGGGGAAAGCAAAAAAGAAAAACAGAACAATACCTCATACACCTCTACATCATCAAATGCCATTAACCGTTGCGACACACCGCTACACCTGACCCTGCCACACCACTGACACCTGGCAACCATTTAGCCGAATTCCCGACTTAACTACATCTCCACTACATGGAAAGTGATAATTGGGAAGAACCCTAATGGGAAGAACACCAAAAGTAGGACACCTTGAACAAAATTCACTATCAGACTAGGCTAAACCACTAACCAGTATCAACCTTAGATACTATGTTAGAACCCACAGAACTGCGAGCATCCTATTCTCCCATTAGTGTACATCAATATGAAGTACACACCGACCCAACCTATATTGCGCTGCAGATACCACACAGGCACCCCACCTGACACACCGCGCAACTCCACACAGAACACATGTGCGCCACATGCTCACCCAGAATGTTAAGGTTGGCACATAAACGAATACTTCACAACATATAAAACATTTTATCAACATTTCCTCTTTGAAAAAGGTAAAAATGTCCAAATGTAACACCAACGCCTCAATCTTTACATTTCCTTTTAAAAACAAAACGTTTCACCCGACGCACCAATATGGGACATCTAAAATGCCCACAATGACGTAAAAACCACCCAAAACAGTGTCCAAAAATTCAAAAACCCCGGCAACTCCTTGCCAATCTGGGGATTCTTCTGTCTTCTCTTGACATTCCTTGCTGTGTCCAGGACACTCCTTACTCCTTTCCCAGCACTCCACACTTAGTTGACCTCCTTCAGCACCCTGGTTGGCGCCCTGTGAACCTCCATCATAGCGCCCATATTCGCTGCGACCCCTGTTGACTTCATGGTCACGTTCTTTTCAACTTTGATGACGCCGTGAGCAGGGCACGCTCTACAGGCGCACCAACCGTCACCCACATGACTGCACCGCAACCCCACACTGGCCCTTGACATCACCAGTTTGTTGGGAATACCTCCCACAAACATATCTCCTGAAGTAACAGCGCCAACATGCTGCACGGCACAGCTGTCAGTCTCACTCACATGCCAGATCGTATACGCAGTCCTGTCCGCCTCCTGTGGACACCTGTCTCTGGTCCTGAGTCGGGGCACCCATGGACGGTTGCACCTCCCATCGTGCTGTCCTGATCCCCCAACAGACCATATGGAAAAAGAAGCGATGTTCTGCCCTGCGTCCCAGAACAAGAGGACATATGCACCTTGCTCAGCTCCTCCTCCAACTCTGGGACCTCTGCACTAGAAAACCTCATGACGCCGCCTACCAGAACCATACGCCCCTTAGCCAGGCACATCCCCGAACAGCACTCAAACCACTCTTGCTGCATTTTCTCCTCCACGTCCGATGCAGAACAGTGAGTCGGAATGAGATGGGAAGACAACAGTCACAATCAACCTACAATATGCAGAACTCTTCCGGCATTTGAAACGGTTGACGAGGCTTGAACTCGCTGGACTTCATTGCCTGAATGCTACCAGGTACTTGTACAGTGCCTAGACCCGATTTCACAACGGCAATAGCTTGCCGGCCAGCAAACATCCCTCTGGGTGTGGGGAAACACGTTCGGGGGCAGTGTCCTTCACCAGCGGCACCCCCCCAGCAGCGCAGATGTTCCAGTTCATCACCTAGCATCCCCTTCCTCATCGCCAATGTAATAATGTGGATCCATACACCAGGTAAGTGTATAACATCACTTTATTGTCCAGTTCTGAACACCCCTTAGGACCACACGGGATGGTAGGGAATACACAAAGACAAGGATAGAAGATACAACCAAGGCATCCTACTATGGGGCAGTGGGATAGTAGTTCCCAAAAGTCTACGGAAAACCATTTTAAACCTGGCCCATGAAGGACATCGGGGTATCTGCCATACCAAAAAGATTCTCTGCATCCAGGTCTGGTTTCTGGACATGGGCGCGTTGTGGAAAACGGAGTAACACACTGCACAGTATGTCAATGTGCAGCAATGCCATCACCACCACCTCCACTGCTAATTACATTACTCCCTCGAGAGCCCTGGCATCGCGTAGCTCTTGATTTCTATGGACCCCTGGGAGAAATTGGATGCCTAGTGGTGGCTATGGATGAGTACTCCAGATTTCCTGTCAAGAACATGCAATCCACAGCTTTCCAGAAAGT
Organism: Ambystoma mexicanum; assembly: GCF_040938575.1. Taxonomy (NCBI): domain Eukaryota; kingdom Metazoa; phylum Chordata; class Amphibia; order Caudata; family Ambystomatidae; genus Ambystoma; species Ambystoma mexicanum. Next base: position 842,133,695 of record NC_090927.1, read on the forward strand.
CATCGGCACACTAGATGAAGTATTTAGCGAATGGGGGATTCCGGCAATTGTAAAAGCAGACAACGGACCGCCAGTCCAAAGTCATGAATTTACAAAGCTCACAGTTCATCTGGGTTTCAGACACTAAAAGGTCACACTGCGATGGCCCCAAGCCAATAGGATGGTGGAATGGTGCATGTGAACCATCAAAAAAACGAGACAAAAGGCGATCATCGATCACTCACCAATCCAACAATCCAAGACGATCACGTATGACCTACCACATCATCTGAAAGACTGACCCCCATCTCAGCGATGAGACCACCACCCTACTAGCCCAAGCGTACTAACACAGCAACATAGATAAAAGAAAATTAGCCATGCAGCGACCATCCTGTGCGCTAATCTATATCCTAACCTGCCTCATCTACTGTGATCCAATTCTACTAGTAGCCACCGCTGTCCATTCTCATCCAATTGCCATGGATATCCTGAGTAACACCAGGATACCTGTTATCCGCCTCACCATGGAATCCACATTCCCGGCCTCAGTACTCATGCCACCCTCGACCTTCCTACAAATAAGCCTGTACCAGGATTAACACTGTCCTCAAAGGCTATCTCCAGCTAACTTGCTCTCAAAAAATCCATCTTAAGCTCATCCCCTGACGTCCTACCTGCTAATGCCAATGCAACATCATATAAGCCTGCCTCCTAGTATCAAACTGAACAAACAACACCAACCTAATATACCCACTAGACTGCCTACCACCCCATGCCCACTACCTCTTAGAAACTACAGACTTGGATCCTGCATCACACAACATTACAACCAGACCAGTAACAAACGGTCTACTTCAGAACCTACCACCACAAGATAGCTCACCGGGTTGAGCACTCGCTGCGGTGATCTGAGCGTGATCTGCAGGTCGCAGGTTCGAATCCCAGCAAGGCCAATTCAGCCTTTCATCCTTCCGAGGTCGATAAATGAGTACCAATTTCGGTTGGGTGATATTGTATGTAAATATGTGCTCTGTAAAGTGCTTTGGATTAAGGCGCTATATAAATAACACATCATTATCACATCATACACCTGGCCAAACAAAACATCACCAATCCTACCATCAAAGCTGGCCTCATTAATCCTAGATCACTACCCCCACATGACATCGCTGATTTCATTACACTCCATGACCTTGACTTCATGGCCATTAGGGAGACATGGCTCCACTCAGCATCAGGCCCGTCGCTGGCCCTAGCGATCCCAGATGACAACTCAATCATCCGAGCGGACAGAGGCTAACAATACCAACAATACTAAAGGAGGTGGCACTGCGTTTATATACAAAACTGCCCATAACCAACATATACCTTCAGCAGAATCACTCTCTGTCAAACTGCCCACTTATCCCACAACCACTATCACAATCCACCTAATCTACCGACCACCTGGCCCAATATCCTTATTTGAAAACAATATCTCAAATCTACTATCTACTGATACGAAAAGCAACTCCCAAGTCATTATTCTGGGTGACTTTATCCTAGGCCTCCTAGACCCAAAAGACCCTAAAGCCATTTCTATTACGGAATTGGGCTATACACACAGGATACATGATCCAACACATACTAAAGGAAGAACGCTAGATTGGTTAGCAGACCTAAATTGCAATATTGACATACTCTCCAACACACCTTGTGCTTCGACTGTCCACCATATTATCTCCTTCTCCATCAAAACCGCCAAGAACCAGACTCCACCCAGCCTTGCACTCGCCATGATGACGAGAAACAAACGTAATCTAACCTTAGAGAAGCTACTTCCACTACTAAAACCCATTGCTTACCCCACTGTATCGCATTTGGGCTCTTGTACCCTAGCTGACTTGTAAACCGAGACAGTGCTCAAGGCGATTAATACTATAGCAGCCCTCAAGCTATGGAAAGGGAAACCTCACGCACACCTCAATAATTGGTATACTCCGCACCTAAAAAGTCTCCGAAAATTGAAAAGAACTGCTAAATCACATTGGAAGAATAACCCCACACCTATCAATAAGGATATCTTTACTGCAGCTTCCGTCAATTATACGGTAGCAATTATCCAAGGTAAAAAAGATCATTTTAATGAATGCATTACAAAAGCGAAGTCTAGTACAAAGGAGTTATTCAATATGCTGAAAGAGCTGGAATCTCCGGCACCGCCTCCTGACACCTGCATTAAAGACACCCAATGGTGCACAAATATACAAAACGTATTACAAGACAAAATATCCTTGCTTCAGAAGAAAATAGAAAATAAAAAGCCTCATACCTGACTTGGACCCGAGCCCTGAGGCTCCTAAATCCACTATAAATGACCTCCCGCAATTCATCTTCACTCCCCTTACTATTAAAGATGCTGAAACCATTATGTTGTAACTTAAACCCTCCAATTGCCAAGGAGACTCTTGCCCAGCCCCTCTCATCAAGGAGGCCACGAAAGAGCTAGCCCCTTTCATCACTGATGCCATCAATGCATCCATTAAATCCAGCACAGTACCAACTAATTTAAAGGACGCTTGGGTACTCCCATTGTTAAAGAACACAATCCCTAGACCTGAACAACCCATGCAATTACAGGCCGATCACATCAGTGCCTTTCTTGCTAAAACTTTTAGACCGAGCAGCCTACCTACAGATACAGCGACACCTTGAATCCAACTATCTTTTAGGTCTACAACAATCAGGTTTCAGACCCAGACATGGGACTGAAACAACACTCATTGACCTAAAGACCCAAATCCAAACGCTGAAGGACAAGGGTAAATTAACCCTGCTTCTCCTTCTTGACCTATCAGCGGCTTTTGATCTGGTGAACCATGAGCTCCTATGTAAACACCTTTCAACTGCGGCACATTTCTCGGATCAAGCCAACGCGTGGATTAAATCCTTTCTCAATAACAGATCTATGAGGATCTTTGCCCCATCAGCCTCTGCCCCACCCTACTCTCTATAATGTGTTCACCAAGCCCCTCTTTGAAAGACTCGATTATCTGGGAGTCATATACACAAACTACGCTGAAGACACCCAGATACACATTCCTATCACTGGTGGGCACACTGTAGACAGTAAGACCCTTAATAACATCTAAAGCATTATTCAAGCATGGTTGACGATAAAATATTCAACGCCTTTAACATCAATGGCAATGCTATTGAAGATGCAAGGCAGTGAAAACATTAGGGATCTACATCAATTTCACACTCACACTAAAAAGACAAATTAATGATATGATATGATATGATAGGTTATTTATAACGTGCTTAATACCCAGAGGTTTCTAAGCGCGGACCGGGGATCGAACCTGTGGTGCTCTGTGTCATCTTGCTTCCAAGGCAAGTACAATGCACTGGCATCACCCACTGCACATACATGGAAGCACATTACAGCCTGCCGGCCTCATGTGACAACACCCAACTGTACCACAATAGCTAGAGCACTAGTATTTTCCAAGCTTGACTATTGCTATGGTTTATATCTCGGAACCTCCCAATATAATCTCAATAAAATGCAAGTCGTACAGATAATGCCGTGAGAGCAGCATTAAACATTCCAAAGACTCAACATATTTCTGCAGCCAGACAGGCCATCAACTGGCTTAACATTAAGCAAAGAATCGACCTTAAAACACTGTCCCTTACTCATAAATGCTTGCTAACGAAGCACCTACCTACCTATCTAGCACTATCAGCAGACAGTCCTCCACCAGACCTACCAGATGAGCCCAATCACACTGTGTCACCATTCCACGTTTTAAACAACAACGCGCTGGAGGGGTTCGTTTTCCAGTCTAAGCGGCCAAAGAATGGAATGCATTACCGGCCCCCTTGAGAGAGGAACCTGCATTTCTCCTCTTCTGCAAAAAGGCAAAAACTTGGTTGCAGGAGCCAGACCTCACTAGGGTTGTATAATATGTAAGCTCACATGGTATATTTGTAAATTTAGACTCTGTCTCTGTTTCAGCATCACTAGGTTCTACTGACACAGTTAATCCTTGATGTAACTGAACATAACGTTTGCAGATTTGTACATGTCTGTATGTATGCAACCAGATTGTTACTTTTCTATCTGCTTGCTTGACTGTAACAAGTGAAAAAAGCGCCCAGATGCCTTCGGGCTGGGTTTTGGGCTCTATAAATAAAATAAACTTCAAACTACTGGGAAGACTCGTATGGAAATCATGATAAAGTACAAACCGAGAAAATGCCTGATACAACTTGCAGACTGCATGAGTGAAGAAGATGAGGAAATAAGGAAGAGAGACAATGAAAAGAAGAGGAAAGCCAAGCGTTGGGCTAACCACTGAAGAGGGGCAAAAGAGAAACAGCTCAAAGTGGGAGAGGAAGTCCTGGTGTGCCAAAGACAACAAAAGAAAACAGACACGTGATATAACGCTGAAGCCCTCACAATTGTGAAAGTGAAAGTGTCCATGATAACTAACTGCTTAGAGGAAGAAGGATGGGAAGTAACACACAATACATCCTTCTTCCAGAAGTTCAACACAGCCTCTGGAGAAACCGAGAGGCAACAAGAGCAAGAAAGTTAGCCAGCTCAAGAAATAAATGGAGAAGTGATCTCTCATGAACAACCCAAGACAAGCGAGCTGATCACCTCAGGGCAATCGATGACAGACCCACACAAGAACCCAGTTGACTAAAGAGGAACGTGAGAAAACCCAGAGACTGATAGCACAAATATAGAGTGGTCTCATGGTAAGTGGGGGAGATGTTATATATGGGCCCAGGCCCTGGACGTCCTGAAGTCGGTGAACGACCTTTAGCGGAATGAAAGCAGACCAGGCGGAGAAATAGGAGAAGCGAGAGTCGGAAAACGGCAGTTTGTAGACGGAGTTGAATAAAGTTGGTTTGAATGCAATTTGGCTGCGTAATTCTTCTGACAAGGATTAGGCCATGACCCGCGAGCTGATACAGAGTGTGCATGTTGCACGAGTCCACTAAAACAGATGCTAACATTGGTGAACACCTGCACCTGAACTCTCCTGTTCTCTGATCTTTGCAACAAACTCTTACAGAAGATGTCACTTCGAATCCCAGTATCAGAGGATGGCAGTCTACAGCACTGCGGGGGGGCTCATGCTCACTAGAACGGCCAGATTAAATCCCAGGCAGGAGACTGCAGTGTGCCATTAATAGCTATACTGCAATGCAAAAGGGATTACCATACTATTTTCATTATTTTCAAAACCGAATGCATTTTTTTTATTGTTGTTTGGGTAGAAAAAAGAACAAACTAAACTTTAACAATTAAAAAAAATAATCATTAAACAAAAAGAAAACACACACAAACACAAGGAGAAAGAAAGCCAAATTAAAGAGAGAAAAAAAATAAGATCTTGATCTCAAAACCGAATACTTCAAAAATGAAATAGTTAGTTGCCTAACGGCTTTTCTGTCCACTGTATCCTTTCTTAGGCATTTTATCCCTAATGGTAGCTGAGAAAAACTATATCTGTGTACATCAGGCATTCGCCGAGGAATCCGTGGTCCCAAGTTTCTGGTCTTTCGTCTTTATCCGAGATGCCAGAATGCCTTTTGAAGTGTTTCTCAGTAAAAAGGGAAAACCCAGGGCTGACAGGAGAAGAGGGAAAAACCCCTCTTTTGCTATTAATACCGAAAATTATGATTACAAAACAAAAGCTGCGCTGCTCCGTCCAAAGTGATGTCTTTTTCGTGCTGCCTCAGTGATGGCCAAATAATTGGTTGTTCGCTTGTGTCCTTGTCTCCCCCGACAGTTCCACAGATGCCCTGAACAATGCTCCAAAGGCTGCTTTCAAAGGGGGCCGGGCCTCATTAATCATTCCTGGCTGACAGCTCAGGGGAACACCTGCATCTGGCGCCGCGCGCGCCACTGGCGTCTGGGAGCGTGCGTTCAAAAGGCTGTCCAATTCAAGATGCGCGAGTCGACTGCGGAAATATAAGAGGGTGGAAAGAACGGTCTCACGGTGGGCTTTCGTGCTTGTTAGGCATCTAAAATTAGTCGTGTTCGTCTTGAGATTAACAGCAAGACAAATCCTCAATTAAGTGCCTGCATAACACAGAGTGCACATACCACAATAGTCCTCTGAAGTGTCTCGTTAATGTTTACCATTAAAGCCAGCCTGAATGGAAGCAGCAGTAGTATGTTTACGAGAACACCGAGGGATCCATCATCGTTTTTAGTTTTGGCTCTCAGGTGGCGCTGAAAGCACTACCTGTAAAGCCAAGAAACTATTGTCATTAGGGTCGGACTGGGGCATGAAAATGTCTCGGGCACGAATAAAAAAGTGGCCCACAGTTACAAATGGCATTTCATTCCTTTTGTGACAGACTTATTTGAGTAGTACTCAAGGGGAAGATTTTTGATACATTCAGCAACACTGGTCAAAACTACTAGCCGCAGAGTGAATTAACTCATAAAACTGGCTTAAATTGGCCAAAAAAGTGTCCCACTTTGAACAAAACAACTGCCCCACACCCGAATTTTCTGTTTTTGGTTCGGCCATGGGCCTATAGGCCAGTCCAAGACTGATTATCATTAAAATAAGAGCTTTAACATGAGAGCTTGAAATAGCAGCTTTAGATGCAGGTTTGTAATCCTTTTCAATGCACATTGACATATGAGGATGGATATTATGTAGTTTGGCTGTGTGGCCCACCCATTTAACGCCCATCGGCAAGTGAAATCTATAGGATTTGCCACCCATGCCCGCCCACCCTTTGCCCCTCCAACCACACCTCTTTTTGCACTTTTTGGCTGATTTTCTACTGTGTGGTGAATTTGTCAGCCATTTTTCCTTCCAAAATGGCAGCCGCCATGTATTTTTTCTTAAAAATAAGCAAGGTAGTGTACTACAATGTTTTGGTTTAAAATGGCACTGAAAAAGTACATCTAGTGATTTGTGTGGTGTTGATGCAAGCAGCACCCGATTGGCGATGCAGTGAGTGTTGTCAGTATGATGTGGGTGGTTCTCCTGTCTCAGTGGGTTTACTCACTGCAGTAATGTTCTTTCACCATCTGATATTAAGTACGTTATTTGTATTGTCTTTCACCACCAATCTGCCAGACAGAAACATTGCTCTATAGGCAGTTGGCCAAATAATCTGGCTCTATGGTTGGAGGTTGGTTTGTGCGCGCTGGAAGAGGCCTTCATGTCGTGCAAGTGCGTGGAGAGCCGTACATGGAGAGCTGTGCACGTGACCTGTAGTTTTCATCTTCATTTCGACCTACGAAAATGAAGCGCTGTTCTGTGTACTTTTTTAAGGGAATACCACATTCCAAGCATAACCATTCCTAAGCAAGAGTTTGTCCCCTATGCGCGCCATTGAACGCTACCATGGTAGCAGTTTCTTGTTCCTTGTGTTATGGATGCCTTAAGCACTGTGTGAGGAATTCATCATCTGGGCAAGCATGAACCAAAGCCTGGCAGAGAGCGGTAACAGGCTCATATGCCCTGGTGGCCGTGGCCAATGCTTTATACTCTTAGCTCCTAAGAAGTCAGTCATATTTGGGTACACAATACAAAAAGCAGGTGTTACACATTTCAGGAGGAAATGACTTCCAGGAGAAAAAGAGATATAAGTGGCAAAAAGCAAAATGAGGGCGCAATGCCTGGTGGAACTACAATTCTGCCTATCGTTTCTCAAATCTTAAAGAACGAAGCAGGCAGCAGAGCTGCCAATTGTTTGTCAGAGACTGGTTTAGTGCCTGTTGGGGGTCTCTGGGTGCCCCCACGCGTGCCCGTGAGCCCCTCCACCCACAGACTCAGACCAGACACGTCTGTGTGCTTCGGGCTCCCCGGTCGCTCTGACGCGGCCGGGAACGCCCCGTTTATTTAAGACGCACGCGGCGACGTGCAACGTCACGTCGCCGCGTGCGCGTCTCCCTCACGGGGCAACGCCACACTCCTCCTTTTTCCGGGAGGAACAACAACAACAGACACTTCCAAAAATTGCACTGCACACGACATAACAATTACAAACTCAGAGCCCATGCCCCTTTAATGTCAGCCTCCCGATTCCCCTTACTCCGGAACACAGTCAATCGGCCCCAGCACATAGTCTCCGAGATAGGCAGGTCTCCCTCGCCCAGCCCTCTGGGGGTACCTCCCGCCTACCTCAGCCGCAGGAGTCCCAGCTGCTCCAGTGCCTCGTTCTGGCGACCCCACGAGTTCCCCCCGGGGGGTATCTTCATCCGGGAGGACAGTCTCATCCGGGTCAGGCGGGAGCTCAGCTCGAGAGTCCCCCAGTTTCTTAAAGAAGCTCACATTCCGAGTGACAGCCGACTTCCCGTCCGAGGCCGTTACCATCGATCCCTTTACTGCCACCACGTCCAGCGGCTCCGGTTCATATGGGAGCGAGAGTTTTCCGTGGGGATGCCGATTCCTGATCAGCACTTCGTCGCCCGGTTCCAGCCGCTGCGGACGAAGACCCCGCCGTATGTTCTCTTGATGTGTCCTTGCCTGTCGCTCCGCTTCCACCCGTTGGTCATCTATTACGCCGGGTTCCTTTTCATGTACCTCCGGGAGGAGACCTCGGGGGCACCTTCGGAACAGGACTTCAGCCGGGGCCACCCCCGTTGAGGCGTGTGGGGTGGTGCGGTACACTCTCAAGAACTGGTATAGCGCCCGCTGGAGGGGCTGGCCCTGTCCCTGGGCTATCCGGAATGTTTTGTTCAATGTCCTCATCAGCCTCTCCGCGTCCCCGTTCGCACGGGGCCACAGCGGGGACACCTTCCGGTGCGCCACTCCACAGCTCTCCAGAAATTCCGAGAACCTAGCGCTCTGGAATGGGGACCCATTGTCCGAGCACAGAGTCACGGGAAACCCATGGGTGGCAAAGATTTTCTCCACAGCGCCCACCACGTGCTCAAATGCCACCGACTCGACGAATTCCACCTCAGGGTATCGGGAGTATTCATCCACAATGGCCAGGAAGTGAGTGCCTACGGCCGTGGATCCGAAGTCCGCATGTACGACCTCCCACGGCCGGGTCCCTCGTGGCATTACTTCGATTTCAGGCTCCCGCTGGACTGGGGAGGCCGCCTGGCACCACACACAGGCCGCTACGAAGTCGTCCACTTTTTTCTCTAGCTCGGGAAACCACACCTTCAGCCTCAGTCTCGCCTTCGTCTTGGCGGCCCCTTGGTGTCCCTGGTGTGCCAGGTTGATGACTTCATGGATCTTGGAGCCCGGCACCACCAGGCGATCGCCCCGCAGCAGCAGGCCCGACTCCGTGAAGGACAGTTCGTCCTTTACCTTCCAGAGTTGCTCGAGGGTCACTTTAGCTTCTTGAGTGCGCCCTGCCACCAATCCCAGCACGGACTTCCAGGACCCCGACCGCATCGAGCTCCTCAAGATGCGGAAACACTCGTCGTTGGCCGCAGCACTCTCCAGTTCGGGTAGCGGCATTGCGTTGGGGGTGGCACCCTCTACCACCATCCTGATGTGGTCATCGGCTTCCTCAGCACACGAGTCTTGTGCGGGTCCTCCACCGCCCACCGGGTGCCTGGACAGGTAGTCAGCCGCATTGTTGGCACCCGGCCGGTAGATCAGGGTGACGCTATACTCCAGAAGAGCCAACATCCACCTCTCGATTCTGGCTGGTGGTTTTGAAGATGATCCGGCCATGATCGGAAGCAGCGGCTTGTGGTCCGTTACCACTGTCACGGGTCTCCCCAGCACATAAAGCCGAAAATGCCGACAGCCCCACAAGACAGCCAGGGCCTCGCGTTCAATCTGCGAGTATCTCTGTTCGGTCTCGGAGAGGGCTTTGCTGGCATATGCCACTGGCCTTATCCCCCCATCTCTGCCCACTTGGGTGAGCACAGCACCGAGGCCAAACGGGCTGGCGTCCACCACAATCTCGGACTCCAGGGCGGGGTCAAAAAAAGCCACAGTATCATCTGCTGTCAGGGCGCCTTTGATGTCCTCGAACGCCGACTGTTCCAACGGGCCCCACTGCCAGGTGGTATCCTTTTTCGTCAGGGCCCTCAGAGGCTCCGACCTCGAGGCGAGATTCCTGATGAAGCGCCCACAGTATGTTACCATTCCCAGGAAGCTCTGCACATCTGACGCCGACTCAGGGGGGCGTGCGGTCCTGATGTCCTGGACCTTCCTGGGGTCCGGAGATACACCGCCCTCCTTGAAGATGAAACCAAAGAACTCAATGGTCGGGCGGAGGAACTCGCACTTGTCCTTGTGGAGAGTGAGCCCCAGCGACTGCAGCCTCTCGAGGGTCTTGGCCAGACGTTTCAGATGTTCAAGTTCCGTCCTGGCAAAGACCAGAATGTCGTCACTAATGTTTAGGACGCCCTCCAGGTCTGCGAGAGCGCCTCGGATCAAGTTCTGAAATACATCGGCTGCTGACGACACTCCGAAACTCAGCCGCTTGTACCGGTAGAGCCCCCTGTGTGTAGTGAAGGTTGTGATATATCGGGACTCTGGGTGGAGGACAACTTGGTGGTATCCAGCTCGTAAGTCCAACTTAGAGAAGAACCGGGCCCCCTGCACTTCAGCAATGATGTCATCGATTGTCGGGGTCAGGTGTCGTTCTCTCCTGATGGCCTTGTTGGGCAGCTTCATGTCCACACAGATCCGGACGGAGTCCGGCTGTTTTGGTTTCCTCGCCTCTACGATAGGGGATACCCATGGTGTGGGGCCCTCCACCTTTTCGATTATATCCAGGTTCACCAGGTTGTCTAGTTCCCTGTCCACCTGGTCCCTTAGATGAAACGGGATCCGCCTGTGTTTCAGAGCCACGGGCTGCACCGACTCATCAATGTGGAGCCTCACGGGGTCACCCTTCATTCTCCCAATCCCTTTAAAGATGTCAGCATATTTGTCCAGCAGATCGTTGATGTCCTCTAAGTAGACTGAGTACGCGAAGCTCACTATGCCAAGAGCCTCCGCTGCCGCACAACTCAACAGGGTGTTGCTGCTCACCGGAGTCACGTAGAAGCGGGCCTTGATCTTCGACCCGTCATGCTCCACCTTGGCGACAAACGCACCGTCCAGTGGCAGGGGCTCCCGCCCACCAAATGCAAAAATGCGGGCTCTCGGCGTCGCCAGCCTCGGGGGTGGGTTGAGCGCGGCATAATGTCCTCTCGCCATTACGTTGACTGAGGCCCCCGTGTCGACCAGCACCGGGACCGGCGAGCAGTTCACCTCCACGACGCATCTCGGCTGTCTCCTGCTCCTCCCCTTGAGGACTTCCATGCTGGAGACGAAGAAGACATTCTCCTCATCCTCTTCCTCCGCTTCTTCCGCCGGCGTCTCCTCTCCCGCCTGTTCCACCTGAGCTACATTGGGCGGGCGGTTTTGGCGAGGGGTCCACAGACGGGGTTGTCCCCTCGGAATCAGTACAGGCAGGGTCGCCCTGCACACCCTCGAGAAGTGGTCGGGCACCCCACAGCGTCCGCAGATCTTTCCTATTGCCATGCACTCAGACGAGTGGGGGAGGTCATATCCGCACTTCTGGCATGACTCCACTGGCTTACCAGCTCTGTCTCTGGGAGCCCCACCGGGCCTTCGCACCCCTCTGCCGCCTCGCCAGACAGCGCACACCTCTTCCGGCCTCGCTGCGCGGGATCCGGCCTCCATCTTGTTGGCACGGGCCTCCGCCACCTCATGGCACCACCCGAGCTCCAGGATTCTGGGCAGGGTGAGCCCGGGCTCTCTCAGGACCTGTCGCCTCAGCTTGCCAGATGAACATGCCTGGATTAGCATGGTCCTCATCATGTCCTCCGCATCCCCCCACGCACACCCTTGGGATAGGCGGCGCAGGCGGCCATAGAAGGTGTCGAGCGTTTCATCCTCCTTTTGTCTGGCCGACAGCATGACGAACCTCTCATAGTCCACGTTGGCAAGGGGAATGAAATGCGCGAGGAGGGCGGCTTTGGCTTGGTCATAGGAGTTGTCCACCGGAGTTAACGACTCAAATATCTCCTGTACAGCTGCTCCGGCCGAATACAGCATCGTAGCCACCTTGCTGTCATTGTCCGTGACCTGGGCGGCCCGAAAGTACATGTCCAGCCGTCCAATCCATCTTCTCCATCGGGGGCCCAGGCTGGACGGAGGACCCGTAGCGTCAAACTCCGGAATGGGCTGCAAGGCCGCTTGCGCCCTGGCTTGGGCCATGGCCAGGGGTGGTGGTTGGTTCGGGGGAAGAGCGGCACCAACCGTGGGTGTAGGCAGCCCAGACGTCGCAGGACGTGGGGTTGGCTGTGGGGGATTCTGTTGAAACAAATCTGCCAGGTCTTCGTCCTGCGAATCCTCCGAGGCCGTGGCAGTCGCACCCTCCAGGGCGCCGAAATCACTCATGGGCCCAAGCGCACAGGCACCCTCGTTCTAGTCCTGAGGGCCGCAACTTGCACCTCTCCCCACACTGCCACCACCCTCGTGATGATGAAAGGGTTAAAGAAGCTACCTTGAGGCGTCTCGTTCCAACGTGGATCTCAGGAGCGGGCATGCCATCACCCACGTGATGATGAAGGGGTTGAAGAGGGTCCTTGAACCAAATGTTCCAAAAATTGAGCTTCAAAAATGGAGTGGGCTGAGAAGGCCCAGCCACCTCAGTCCATCTTCCAGCTACCACACGACGTTACAGACTGAAAATTGGCCAAAACATCAAAATTCAGGCATGGGCCTGCGGGTTAGGCTGCCCGCAGTCAGCAAATCCAAAAATTGGGCTTGGATGGCCTTCCGACTCCAAACCGGAGCTTTCGGAAGTTCCTCAGCCACGTGCGCAAGATGGCCGCCAGCCGCGTGTATGGTCCGCGGCCACAGCGTGAGACGAAACATCCGCGGATGTTTCGTCGTCGGAGAAAAATTATCCGGGATCGCTCTCACCGCCGGGCCCGGGCATCCAACACTCGTCGCCACTGTTGGGGGTCTCTGGGTGCCCCCACGCGTGCCCGTGAGCCCCTCCACCACAGACTCAGACCAGACACGTCTGTGTGCTTCGGGCTCCCCGGTCGCTCTGACGCGGCCGGGAACGCCCCGTTTATTTAAGACGCACGCGGCGACGTGCAACGTCACGTCGCCGCGTGCGCGTCTCCCTCACGGGGCAACGCCACAGTGCCCAGGAAGTAGAGGGGTGACACATTATAAAAAATTCAAGTGGTTTAAAGATTGTTCAAAAGTTTGAGCAAACGCCTCAAAGACATATTTTAAACACAAAGCAATCCCACGCACTCCTTGACTTCCTCCTTCTATTTTGGATGAATTCAGCTTTTTCTGGATATAAAACCATCCAACAGGTGCTTACGTAAAGTAATGATTGCACAGTCAAACGGTTTGTTGGCACTTTATAAGGCACAGTAGAGTGCAGCAAAGCTGTTTCAGGGGGAAAGGTCCTACCTGAGCTCTCCAACCCATTACTATTCCTTCACGGTTTGCTCAGCTAGGTCTCAGCTGGGCCTAGGGAGTATTTCATGCTGAAATATCAAAGTAATATCAACCAACCACAAGGTCAACCACTTGTGCACGTACATCATTCATTTTACATTTTTATTATATCAGCCCAATGAAGCCATCTCTCAAAGATGTTCCTCAATTACACAATGATTTTGCCCTGTTCTGACACCAGTATTTTGGTGCACTAAATTGGTAGGCTGAGAAAAAGGACCATCAAAAAGACAAAAACTAAACGAACAGCAATAACGCATGTCAGAACGAGGGTCCTTATCACAGGCTGCCGAGGCTGCACCGAAGAAGCAATGAACAGTGTATAACTTGACCCTCCAAACAAGCTGCTCTGAGGATTTTTTGGCTGGGAACAGCCCATGCCCAGGCTTTGGTTGGGAATGTACACACTTCTTAGAGCAGGGCAGTGCTGATGCTAGAATCGTATGCCGCACTATGCAGATTTCAACCCATCAAAACGCTTTGAACAACACAAGCTCCAATGGCACTAGACACATTTGAACAAAACACATTAAGAAAAGAAATGCAAATGCCAATAGAATGATGAACATAACCAGATATCAAAGAGATTCACTCATTCTCATGTGGGGCAAATCTCTGCCCTGCCAAAGCAACTGTGACTGGTAGCAGGAGAGCAAATTAAGGTGGGTCCTGCTGCAATCAGTCCACTTGATGCCCGGGCTTGCGAGTGAGAACATATATCTTCCTATCGAATTAAGTGATATGGGACTGAGGAAGGAATGGTGCAACAATGAGGCAGTTCTAGGCTGCAGCCTTGGGAGGGTGGGTCACCAGTAGAGGAGCAATAGGAAGTGCCATTTTGTTCTTAAAAACATTAAACAGGCCATTTTCTTCCCTGTACTAATTTCACAGAGAGGACCTCTAGAACCATCCCTTGCTTTTTAGGAGTCCTCTGCATGCAAATTGTATTGTTTGTACTGCAAAGATCACAACAGTGCATGGAAATTCGGTTGGACCCATGTTACTGAGCATTGTTTGGACTTGGTGCAATGCATAGGATGCAATCCATTTCTCCCATCCTTAAAATCAGATGCTGGAATCGAGGTGAGTGGGCACCACTGGATAGTAAATTCACTTGTCTCTGGTGTTTAAAGCTCATGCAACAAAAACATTCTTTCTTTAAAATGTCTGTCCGAAAATTTGTAAAGCAGCGGGCTGTAACAGCTTTGGAGACACCCAAGCCCAGAAAACACATCAAGCAGGAGACCAGGCCTGGGTTGTGGTTTATTTAAAAATACTGAAGATTCAGTTTGAAAGTGCCAAATCGAACTGCCTGACAGAAATCAGCGCAGTATATCAGCCTGTTATGCGGTAGCTGGAAACAGGAGAAACCCGTTTAGTGAGAGCGGATAACATCCGTGGTTCTCATTAATTGAAAGGTGAAGGGAGTCTTACCGTGTTGAGAGCGGGAGCGGAGCAGTTGTCCCGTAGTCTGCGAGAAGCAGAATGCCGTCGTCGCATCAGAGCGTTGCCGAGGCAATGTTTCCTAAATGCGACACGTGATCACAACGCGGCCAGGAGGGCGCGCTGTTGAAAATCAGTGTTGTAATCAGGCCAGTGGGCTTGAAATAAATAAATCCAAACAATTATCAAACCTCACAAGGAAGAATGAGGAATATTGGAATAAAGAAAATGCGAAAAAGGAAAACATGGAAATAGAAGAAATACTAGTATTGAAAACAATGCCGGTAGAGTCGGATACAAAATTAGGAAAGAATGAGAGCAGATAGGAAGATATTAGTGGTGATAAACTAAGCTGCCGTTGGTGTCGTCAGACGACGGCACCTTGGGTCCTAGACACCAGGTCCAGGATATGCAGCGTTAGAGTAGGGAATAATATCAATTATGCATACCAATGTACATAGTCCTAGAAATTAATCATATCTAGTGTTGGTACCAATGGTCCCAGACAAATATCTAGGCACTGAAGTTGAGATGAAACAACATTCACATTAAATGGGCCCAGATCCCACTATGTTAAGTGTCACCCAAGGGAATACCAATCAAAACAGTAGGGATTACATACAATTACAGAAAGCAGTGATAATTGATGTCCTCATTGAGTCCGTTGCGCACTAAGCTGCCCAGTTTGTCTATCCAGAAGGTTTCTCTGCGGTTAAGCCGCTGACCCAAATCCTCATGTGGAATGTTTTTCGTTAGTACTTCTAGAATGACAAATCTAATTTGTATCACATTATGTCCATTTTCAGCCCAATGACTTAATTGAGTCGCGACTTGGCCGCCACTCTATAATTTGCTACACTCAACTTTCCACCTACCTGCCACAGGTAACTGTTTTCTTGTCATGTAACTGTTTATTACATATACACATGATTCACGAAATTGACTTATTGGCCTCCCTTATTTTTTCCTGCTCTCTCCTTTTCTACTCTTCTGCTACTACAACCACGGCTTGACGGTATGTTTCGAATTTTATCATAATTATGAATGTAATCATGTACCATTTTGTACTGCTTGTTTATTTATGAATATGTATTGATTTCGATTAGACTGGCCCTGATGAAGGAACATTTTTTTCCGAAATGCATTGGCAAATTTGGTCTGATTGATTAATCAACTGTGACAAACTCTTCCTCACTAAGAAACTATTAGTGACTACTCATTTTTTGAGATTATTATTTTTGCAGATAAAAACTACTTTGAAAAACAACAGGATTGTATGCTTTTCTTGTTACAATTTGAAGCATATTTTTTCACTTTCGAACTGAATCTTCAGTAATTTTGAAAGAAACCACAACCCAAGCTGGGTATTCTAGAGAGCGGCTGTATGACTAGGTATCTTACCTGGTCTCCTGCTTCATGTTAAAATCAGATGCTGCCAGAAATTCATTTTTTTAATGCCAGGCAGAGCGGATGGTGATAGCGGAAACATACATTTTGTTCTGGCTCACCGCTGGACGGCTCTAAAACCTGAAAATTCCCCAAGTGGTTAGTGACGTGTAGAAACGTACATACACCTTTTACACCTGGTGTTTCAGTTGACTTACCAGA
Organism: Ambystoma mexicanum; assembly: GCF_040938575.1. Classification (NCBI taxonomy): domain Eukaryota; kingdom Metazoa; phylum Chordata; class Amphibia; order Caudata; family Ambystomatidae; genus Ambystoma; species Ambystoma mexicanum. Next base: position 842,150,170 of record NC_090927.1, read on the forward strand.
GGGGGATGGAAATTTACCAATTTCCCCAGGATTACACAATTTGATTAAGCAGTGAAGCCGGGATTTTAATCCTCTCTGCAAATTAGACACCAAACCACATATCATGGCCTATATTCTTGCTTCAAGTGGAAGTCTGCAAGTAAAAAGGTAATGAATATTAGCATTGGGTTGGATGGGGGAACTAAACTCAAACCATGTGCTGACTCTTTGCTAAAGCTAGGCTCATTTCTGAAGTTAGTGCCAAGTCTTGCATAGACATTAGGTGCTTTTATTAGTCACAAATGTTTTGACCCAACAGGGCTCCTTTTCAAGGCTGTGATGATCGTGCAGTATTGTGATGTTTTGTGGAGCGTTTAGGCCCCATGTGAAGGAACCCAGTGAACTTGTTACAAGTTGGACATAAGTGACAGTTGTGAATGGACACATAAGTGTTGGTCAAACAGTGGCGTGTATGCCCATTGCCATTGTTGGCAGTGATCGTGACCAAAGGGAATTAATGTTTATAACAGATTAGTACATTTGGATCAGGTGCACAAGAAATCGAGTTAAACAACATTTAGGAAGCAAAGGGGGAGAAAAAGAGAATAGAATGAGATAAGATAATTGGAAACAGAGATGCAGGCATACTATGCTGGTGAGCACAGTGCTAGGAGCATGTGTAGTAATGGAGGTTTACCCCATATTATTGGTGATGATAATAATGGTGATCTCATATGGTGAGCTCATATGGAAAATAGGCTGAGGCGCTATATGCGATTGTAACGTCTCTGAAGGGGAAGGCATTCAAGGTAGGGCAATCCTTCATTAGGTGGGAGAAGCAGGGAGTGGGTGGCGCTGGTGAGTTAGCAGGAGGAGAGGGTGACGGGCAAGGTGGTGCTTGGGCAAATAGAGTGCAATGTCACATCAGTGTAAACTGATGATCAGAGTTCCCGCATTAGGTACGGCATGAGGCAAGGTGGGCGCTGGATAGAAGGGAGAGTTGCTTCAGAGCATAGGGGGTGAGGCTTACCTATTCGGCCATGGAGGCCACTTGAGCAAGATGGGCAGTCATAATGATCTTTCGATGCCGGACGCCATCTTGTGTTCCTGTATAAATAACAGCCTGCTGGCAAATCACGCCAGAGTACATTCAGGTCTCTTAGGAGACTAAGCACAGGGAGTTCTGGGCACCTCCCTCACATCCTGTCCACCCCAGACACTCAGGCGCCAGAGGAGGGCTTCAGCACTGAAACCCGCCAAAGGCCAATGAAAAAAAGGACCAAACCTGGTTTGGCGCACAGAGTTGGACACTAGAAGGACCTTTCCTAAAAGAAATGGCAAAAAAAATCGACCAGAGTCTGTTTTTACAAATAGGTCTTGGGTGCCATTTTAGAAAACATGGCTGACCAGATTGTTAGCTACCAGTGTTCGCGGTTGGGAAAAATCATGGTAGTTGGTTTAAAACCACTGCCACCAGCCATTTAAAGTAGGAAAGGGTAACATCTGACTGTTACGTGAGTGTTCAGACTCAGGGGATGCTAGGCAACCCCTTCAGCACTCTATAGTAAGATAGTGTGTGCTGGGTCTGTATATTTTAAAAGACTAGTAAAGTCAATTTAACTTTACATGCTCTGGGAGACAGTAGTCAGTCCCAGAGAAGGCATTTAAACCTTGGGAAGTTTAAAAGGCACCCCTGTGCCACTGCACTGAAGGTGCTGTGTGACACATCAGAAAACGATGATGCCTATGGAGATACATGGAAGAGTGGAAAAAAAGGCTCACACTCTTCCCAGGTAAAAAAAATCAAATCTTAGAAATCCAGCAAAGTTGCGGGGGGCCTCAAAAGGTAAGGTAAATTAGCACATTTTGAGAATTCTCCCTAACACATTGGTGCTTGTGTCTCAAGAGAAGGAGGTAAAAGAATCATAGAAACACATTAAGCTCATGTTCCGTGTTAAGATCTTGGGTGACACTTCTGTATTTGCATATGAGTTTAGCTTCTCATTGACGCAGTCTCAGCTGACGGTTGCCTCCTCTGGTGTCATATTTTACTTTCACGAGGCCAATGAAGCATACGTTCCTTTTGTTATCGAGTTGGTGCTTCTCTTGCCAATGTGCAGCCAGTGGGTATCTGCTGTCCTGGGAGCTGAGAAGGCTGATGTGTTCATGTATTCTTGTCGTGAGTTCTCTTATTGTGCTTCCAATGTACATGAGTTTGTAAACACAAATTATCACATAGACATTTGCTTTTGCAATGAATGAAGTGATCACTCTGGTGCGTGTGAGTGTCATTGAATATCACTGATTTTGCATTCTGAGCATGCAGGCACATGGAGCATGTCGCACAGTTATAGAAACCTACAGAATGAACAGTGGAGAGCCAGTTATGGCTCCTCTGTTGGAGGGGCGCGATATATGATGGACTCAAAGTTGGTGCTCTCGTGAAGGACATTTTAGGTTTAGTTGTGACCCATTTCTGGATATCTTCATCTATTGAGAGCAGCTGCCAATGCTTGTTAAACACGTGTCGGCACAAGTGACTGATAAAAACACCGACAATTTAACATCTACGCAAGACTCAGCTCTAACTTCAGATATGAGCCTAGCTTCAGCAAAGTGTCAGCGCATGGTTTGAGTTTATTTCCCCTGCCTAAACCAATTTGAATTCCAATTAAGACGTCAGGGCCGCGACTTCCCTGGAACTACTCACCTGCTGCAGGACTAATTAGTGAACACTGTGTAAAGTCAGAGGTCATCTATAATTTCCAGAGCCCCCCACTTCCCTTCTTGCCTTTTGATAAAAGATAACTGAAGCTCCTCACACAGTCAGATCTTGTAACATGGTGGAAAATATCTACTATCAAGAAATGACAACATTAGATCACTATTTACCCCACAGAAATCAACCATGCATGTATTTCTGCCCAAATATAATGCACCAGTAATTCTAAGACAAAAATGTGTCAAACTCGAAAGACTCTGCATGAAAGAAATCAACAAATTCTGGGAGCGATTCACATTACAATCATATATTGAAAAAGATAGGATTCCGAGAGGCCTAAAGATAATCATCTTCCCAGATTTCAACAATCCTGGTGATGCTGACCTTGCTGGTAAATGGGAAGAAAAAATTGTCAGAGGGTCTAAAATTATGCTAGAACTACTAGTTGAACATACAGACAGGGAAGACAAAATAATTACAGTTGACATAGATACCATTTAAATGGAAATTGAATCTTTGAATGCTCCAGCAAGCACCAAAGCTAAGAACTACAGAAAGATGTACGAAATCCCAAGACAACACCAGGATGATGTGAAATTTAGGAAGTGCAGAAGATTCTCTAGAGATGAGAGAGAATCTAGGGATGACCAGGTATTTGAGTTTCAACCCAAATTTGATGACCATTACAAAAGTGCCCCACAAGAAAGCATGCAGAACATCTCACCTGCCAGCTCGAATGTGGAGAGTGACCCATAGGTCATCCCCGAGCCAAGAACAGCAGTAGTACGCAGCAGAACTCCAGATGAACCGACTTCAGCTTCTCACCGTAAGGACCAGACTAGAACAACGTTTGTAGAGCAAATCAAAAGGTACAATAAAGGCAACCGCAGAAACAACACAAAACATGTACGCTGTCTGGATCCCCTAGAGGTAGATACAGCAATGAACAGAGGACGACCAGAGGCAAGTGAGGAGTATGCAAGAAACATAAACTCCGAGGCCGAAGGGGCACTCCGACTGACAAGATCATGCACACAGTTACAGCAGAGGGAACCACTCATTTGAATCTGGTACTCAATCTCTCTGACTATGAGCTGTCTACCTCTGTGCATGCAATGCTGAACAAAGGGTTGTCTTTTGCACCTATCAGCACAACCGACTTGATGGAAGCTCACATTGATCTCTTCAAATGCACCCAAAAACTGAAACTAAAGAAATGTTTTGCCAAGAAAATACAATGCATAAAAGCCATACCATACAAACCACCGATCAGCGATGTCAACCTGGCCCACCTTGATCACACACAACTCCTACTTAACCTGAAAAACGATGCCACAAGCTACAGCATTACAAAATGAGACATCGTCCAGGACCTAGATATTGAAGAACATTACATGAGGTTGCCCGAAATGAGGAAAACATCAAAATTCTCTCCCAACCTTCAAGGCGATAACGCTATTGACATCTTTCAAAAAGCTCGACACAAGACTTGCATAGCCTGGATGACAACACCAACAAATCCAGGAATAGAAACAAGAAAAACCTTAACATTCAAGAAATAAGTGCTTTTAATAAACTCAAAAAATATCAAAATCATCATTAAGGAAGCAGACAAAGGTGGCAACATAGTCATTATGAATAGAAAGACACACATAGAAACACCAGGGTGTTATGAAAGCCTGGCCTCCGACCCTGCAAGTAATATCAAAACACATGCCAATGAGCTGACAAAAAAATGGCATAAACGGGGTCTTCTGAGCAACAATGAGTTTAAGTTCCTCAAATCGGACCAGCGACGAATGCCAACAATCTACTTTCTACCAAAGGTCCACAAGCACTTCACGCTAATCCCTGAAGGATGACCAATCTTAAGTGCCATTGGTTGGGTTACAGATCCCATTGCCCAATACATAAACAATGTCATCAAGACAGAAGTACCAAAGATCCCTACTTATCTAAGGGACACAGTGCACATTCTACTCATACTACAATCAATTGAATGGAAAAGTAGCTTCTTTCTAGTGACTTTGGTTGTTAAAGCTCTTTATACCTCGATTGAACACAAACTGGCTCTCACAGCCCATGAATATGCATACACGGAGACGTCTGCATCCTTCCACACACTTCTAGAGATGACAAAATAATTTTTGGACTTCTCCCTCGCAAACAAGGTATTCCTCTTTGATGGCACATACTACCGCCAAATGAAGGGTATTTCTATGGATGCAACATACGCTCTTCCAGTTGCTAACCTGTTCATGCACCAAATTGAATAGGTTTTTGCTTTTACCAACAAGGATATCAAATGCCATATTTACAAATGGTATTGTTACATTGATAATGTGATAATGGTCTGGTCGGGCACATTAGATCAGCTGCAGTCTTTCAAAGAATACTTGAACAAAAATACATGTGGCATACAACTAACAGGGACACAAAGCCAACACACCATTGATTTCCTGGACATACAAATCACTGCAGACACAAAAGGTCTACACACTGAAATTTTCAGAAAACCCACTGAAGTCAATTCAGTACTATTTTCCACTAGTTGTTACAGGAAGTTGGTCATTAAGAACATACCAAAAGGCAAATTGATCTGCCCCAAAACAAACTGCAGCAATGAGATGGCATACCTAGCAGAATGTAGACTCCTTGAAGATAGATTCATCAACACCGTCTACAAGGAAACAACTATAGAGAATGCTATCAAATCTACCTCATCGATCGACAGGTCAGCGCTGCTCAACCCTAAAGCTAGGAGTAAACCTGGGGATGAATAATAAGATACGTAACCCAGTACAGTCAAGACAGTTACAAGATGCAGCGGATCCTTAACAAGCATTGGCACCTGCTCTCAATAGATGAAGATATCTAAAAAGGTCTGGGCTAACCTCATAGAACAGAGGTAAGTTCAGGTGTGCCAATAAGCATGAGAACAATGATTCATTTATGAGTGAATCTGCTACAAATGCAAGCCATGTTACAATAGAGACCTGGTGAATTGTGCTGGAGCTGTACAATACGTCAATCAACATATGCACAAACCATGATAAGGCACTATTGAGGTGCATGATTACATTGGATTACCACAGGTATACAAAGGGAACACACAAGCATTGGTAGAGGATCTGTTGGCACAGTGTGAGAAGTAGAGAGTCATACGGTGCAGGGCCGCATCAACAAGATCCATATCAGAGCACAAAGGTGCAGAAAATGCTATGCGCCTGACGATCAAGAGGCGACAGAGTCGGAAAACTCTGGGGACACTGTTATGGAGCACTCACAGGAGGAGGGTGGGAAATGGAGGGGATAGTGATGGGCTATAAAGGCTGCACAGCTGGTGTGATGATCAAGGTGGCTGGGTATATCTGGCATAAGGAATGCCTGTGGAAGCAATGTTGCGATCATGGCAGGAATTGGGCTCCGATGGTCAGGTCGGGAAGCAGCGGCAGTGACGCAGCACAGAGGAAGGTAAAGGGATAGGTGGTGGCCAGGACCCTGTAATGGCAGCTGCCCTTTTACAGATGCTGAGAGGCATAGCAAAGGTGCAAGATCATGGATGCAAGATCAGGCTTACCTTAAATAGATGATAGATGGTGGGATAGGGCACCAGTGATAACAGGAGGAGGAAGGGGCTTCCAGGCATTACCGGCTGGGACCAACAGAGGCGATAAATATCGGCCTTGACTTTGGCCTTAACTAAGGCTGGCTATGTCTCCCGGCAAAGGCAACGGAAGCAAAGGCTCCATTGAGGCCTATAGCAGCCAATGTTAAGTCTGCCTGTAGAGGGAGAGGAAGAGCAGGGAAAGCCATGCGGTGCGGTGGTGGCCATCATGGAAAGATGCAGGTCATCTGCAGGCCTCATGCATCCAGGCAAGATGTTAAAGCATCAGATTTCTGCCGTGATCCAGCTGATTTCCAATCCCGGCAGAGACAATAAGTAGCTGCCTTGACTTCGGCCTTAACTGGCCTGCGCCATATAAACCCTAACTCTTGATTTGCACATAGCTCACATGAATATTCCCTGCGATATAAGGAAGGCTGAGTGAATGATTTCTCTTTGAGTTAGTGATGCTATCTCATTCCCCAGGTCACTGTTCCATCTATTGACACTTTCCAATGTACAAAACATCCACATCATCGCACAATTGAAACCGCTGAATAGCCTTAGGCACCGGGTTACCCCGCATTTTACTACTGACCAAAATAAATAACAAAACTCCTTCTGTCATGCTCTCAGGTATCATGAGATTACATCTCCTATCTATGATAGTTATCAGACCATGAAAACACATGGCTATTTTTTACAGCTGTACTGACCGCGAAGGTTGAAGTTTCTCAGTCACCTGCCTTCTACCTTCTGAAAACCTTGCCAAGTCAGTTTAAAAGGCAAAGTAAATTTTGCAAAAAACGTCCCTACTACTGTGTTTCGGATTCATGTGAGATTCATGAATTCCCCATGTATTTGTATTTTTGTACATATATTTTCTTAAATTTGGTGGGTTTAATATTTTATCTTTCTGCGTGAATGCAAGCTAATATGTGTCAATTTCTAGATCAACAGGAACACTAAAGTAACATATCTCATCCATAATTAACTACACTTTGATACCTATGAAACCCCACTTAGCCATACAGTGCGCACAACATGAACTCCTTGTTATCACTGGGACCTTTGCTGACCGCCCCAACATTACCTCCTTTAGTTAATACTTTAAATAACCAATCATAATCATCTTCTTGGGGTACAACCCCACGACTATCTCTCACACCTCTCTCAATATGGGCATACTGCTCCGCTGAACAAACCCAACTCATCCCCGCACCATTCCCGCAATCTACCCGCTGCTCCACACAAGCATGCCAATTTGGTGGAGGAAACAAGACAACTTCAGTTTGAGTACCCGTATGGGATGAAGTAGTGGTGCCCCTAGCCTTGGACGTGCTTACTTATGGTCATCATGGCAGCAACTGTTGGTACCTGGGTAGAGCAACAATGTAGGAGCAATTGACAAGGACAAAAAGAAAGCGAAAAAAGACAAAAATAGGTAACATGATCTTTGCAGTGACGCTCAACCAAGAAGGCACCCACGAGAACAGAGAGTCGATCCATGTGTCATTGGATATCTCAGCCTCTGTTTCCATGATCACTATCAGTTTATGCAGGGCAGCAATAGTTCTGGTAAGCATCATTGGGAGGCACAAACATACTCCCTATCTTCTGGCATGCCCCACCTTCCATTGCTGTTAGTAGGTTGAGTATATAGCAGTTTTGCAGAGTCATAAACCTGAGTGCCCTCAATTCTTCCCTAATGGCACTAAACGCTAACTTGGAAGCGTTCATGAAGAGGAGCAGTTTGTACCTGGTCACCTGGATCCATTTGGCATTGGCTGCTGCTTGGACGCTAGGTGCCAGGAGTAATAGAAAGAAAATCTTGGTGTGGCTAAATAGCCGATGTCGATCAGGAATGTCTGCTAAAGCCTGTGATGATGCTGCTGAAAGGTAGTTTGATCATCTCCTGCGTTGCAATTGTTTGTGATTTTCAGCATCAAACATAGTCCTTGATATGTCCATATAAGGTGGTGAAAGAGACGCAAGGGGCACAGGGGACAAAGGGGGCACAGATTAAACTTCAAGCATTGAACAGGCCAAAATCAGGTGCTCTTCAGGGATCACGAAGACGGGCACATGAAGGGTAGAGAGACTGCACACACCTCGCCAGGCTGGAGGCAACTGCCTGTATGCAATCTGTTCACAGGTCCAAAAGTTGTGTAGGAGGGCAGCCATACCTCCAGCCACGTCTGTGATGCGAATCATTTGGCTGCAGTTCCCATTTGTGCCAGCAGGCACTGTGCCATCGCCCCTAAAACACAGAGAAAAATGGGTAAATGTCTATATCTTAACAGGTTGTCTGACTCTTTAAGCCATGTCAGATAATGCAAATGATTTCTCCAAATTGACCGCACTCTTGATTTATTCATGCCACCCCTTCTTCTGAGAATCCCTTAATTCCTCCAGCTCAGCAACTCTTCACCCCTTGCTCCCATCAATTTTTTGAAAAATAGCTCCTTCCACGTTCAATTGGATTCTTTGAACACACTTAATATGTTTGTGTTCTGTATGCTCAGCAATTGAACAATCATCATAATGTATGATTGATGCCGTGATTGACTGCACTTTAAACTACCCTTGAACCATGCACAGGGCTAGGTGCACTAGACATATCACATCTGCTACCTCTTCCTCACGCTGGAAAAATACCCTAGGAACACAAGAAGCAGGGGGCATAAGAGCAGATGTATCAAAATCCTATGGATCTCTCTCCCCACCTTCCTCCTATGGCTATACTATATATTATCCACTGTGAAACCATGTATATTCATTGTAGGATCTAATTCATCATGGTCATTACCAAAAAGATTATTATCAACATTTCTTTTCACTCTTAGCATTTTCTCCTCTGACTTCATAAAACTACACAATTTAAAATGCCCCGTTTACACTACTTGTCAATCTTCAGACATGATGAGCCAAGGACCAATAAAATCACAAAAACGTTCATTTTCTACACAATTTACAATCGTAGACATACTTTTTCCCATACAAACATTATTTAAATTCCAGATCTCTATTCACATCCCCCTTTAAACTGAAAGGAACAGTGAATCCTTAGAGCATACTTAATTCCTCTGCCTGCTCCTGCACAGGAGGAGGGCAGGCGGTATCCCTTCGAGTATCCCTTGAATGGATCCAACCTTTGTTGCTCTCCACCTTCACAGCAGTCAGAGTCACGCAGATTGCTCTATGTGACCCAAGGAAACGCTACTCGTTCCAGCGACACATGACGGTGCAGATATAGATGAGGTCCCTGGGGAAAAGCTGTGTCTTGTGCTGATCGTTGGTAGTCTCGCCATTTTCTCCTGTTGTCTGTTGGTGAGAAGACACAATATGTGAAGATATAATATTAACACATTAACGGCCTAAGGTATTCCTAAACTCCTCTCCTAGGACCGCTGCGGTCTTGTGTGCATCTGATTTCATCCGTAACTCTGCACATAGTTTAGCTAAACAGGCCTGAAGGACCCTATTGAACCTCTACACGATGCCATCAGCCTGCCGTTGGTACACTGAGCACAATCTATGTTTTAATCCTAGCAGCAAAGTGATTTCTGTGAACAAGGCATTAAAGAAGTGAATTCCTTTGTCAGATTTTTGTACCTAGAAAATTCCCCATCTTGGAAATACCACTCACACCAGAAATCTCTCTGCTGATTTAGCATCAGGATGTATGCAAGGACCAACCTCAAGCCACTAGGAGAATGCACAAGCCACATCAATTAGATATCTGAAGTTACTGCACCTCATTATAATTTCTCAAAAAATCAATGTGGAGCTCCTTAAATGCACCAGAGGGACGTGGCAAGACCCCCTCATCTACCTCATGGTATTTCTGGGATTGAACTCCTTGCACACTGCACATTTCCCTATGATTATACTTGCCTGTTCCTGTAAGTTAGGGATAACCAGTCCTCCTAGAGCTCTGCTGCGATTTGTCATTGAGAAGTATGTGACGGCTAATGTAGTTGCTCTAGAGCCAAAAGAAGCAGCTCTACAGGCATTACTACCTTCCCCATCACCTCTTGTCTCAAAAGCAAATTTGTGGGTTTAGAGAACACATCCTCTATTTTTTCCAGAACTGTTCTTCTCTAGGGGCTTTCCCTTCCAATTCTATTATGTGGAGCACCGGGACTGTGGAGTACAAGGCTGGCAACTGTACCTCTTGGAGGTATACAAAAAAAAATACGATGTGTTTTTTGAAAAAAAACAGCGATGAAAAAACCTGCGATGAAAAATACCGCGGCGAAATAACATAGAACCAAAAGAGACACAGTTTCTATTTTCTGGGAATCTGTGAAAAGGAAAATACACTGCTTTCTTTGCTGCCTTGTCTGCGGCACCATTTCTTAGAGCTATTGAATTAGTGCAGTTAGTATGGGCAGCAAACTTCACTAGACCTATCTCTGCTGGCAAGGTTAACGCTTCAAATAGCCGGGATTGTCATGATGCCTACCCCCGGGGACCCAGACCAAGTCCAGCAACCTGATGCAGACCATGCTGCAAACTTACCTGATGCAGACCATGCTGTAAGAGCTCCAAGCCAAACAAGGCTTGGAAGGGACTATTTTACCTAGAGACTATTTTTTTACTCGAGTGGAGCTGGGGAGGAATACTTACCTGGGACTGCTTTGTTTTTTTTTTTAAACCACGCCCGAAGAGCAGCACACGCTTCGTGTTATTCTACATCCAGCAGCGTAATGCTCACCGTGCCTGCAAGTCTGCATCCAGTCTTCTGCCACGCCCGCCTCGAGTTTGGAGCTCCTAGAAAAAGGGAGAAAGAAGGAGAAAAGGTTAGAACAAGAGCAATACCTTTGATCCTTACCTGAATTCCCGATCCTTCGTGCCTTCGAGCTGGAAGAAAGAAGTTATTTTATGCGCGTCGCCTCGCCTGCTGCAGTGCCGTGCTGAACTCACCGGCCTTCACAGCATCTTCACATTTCACTGCATCCTCCTGCATGTTACCGCCGCACTCCGGCACCTAAGGAGAAGACAAGAACAGCAAGGTGAGTCAAGGGAATACACAGAGGAATACCCCCCATAGACTTACCTGATTTTACCACCGAGGGTACTATTCTTCTTCATGGGTCGGCGCAGCTTCCACTGCATCCTAGCCGAACCCCGGTCCCTAATGGGAAACAAAAGGACAGCAAGGAGATACAAGGGACTAACAAGGGAAACCCTCCTCATCACAAAAGACTTACCTGATTTTACCGCCGGAGGCATTATTCCCCGAGACTTCATACTTTCTCTCAGCGCCTGAATAAGGGAGAAAGCAACAGGTTACATATGGACATTATTTTATCGAACTGTGTTGGATAATACAAATCATTACCAGAACATTACCGGTTGCCACAAGGAACTCTTCAGTAGGGTCAAGCTGCAACTTGCAAGGAATCGGACAAGAGTGAAAGTCAGGCATTTGAACTCTTACGAACTACATACTTACGGCGTCTTGCCGGGAATATCGGAGTCAATATTGTCCTGGAACTCACCAATTCCTTCGAGCCAGTGAAGCAACTGGTTATCTACGCGCCCCTGCGCTCAATGCAGGACGGAGAGCTCATCTTTTCAAATCATCAGGTGAGACTATAAGAGGGAACATCCAAGGTGATCAGTGGGGAGAACAGTGGGGTGGGGGGATTTACGCTCAACTCCATGGGTGGTTAATTCCCTTTCTCCACTTGCAGAAGAATATTCCTATGGGCCAAGCAAACAAAGCTAGGTGGGCCAGTCCAGTCCGTCATCTCGGCCCTACGCGTCACATTGGTGGAGACCGCAGAAGTCCAGTCCAGATCGACGCCTCTGTGGGAGCCAGGTGAGCGTAACAGGGATAGCAGCACAGCATGCTGGACAGGGGACCTGTCAGACCTCCTAAACCCTCTTCTCTGCCATCTTGATAACCCAGAATGGGCGCCTTGCTCATTTCCATTTCTAGCACCTCTATAAGAGCCACCAGTTCTGCCGCTAGTGCAGAGTAATGAGAAGACAACCGTCTCTACAGTCTGATCCGGTACTCCCCATACACAAGACCCACAACAGCTGCACCGTATACCTCTCACCCATCTCCTGGTTGATGGTCAAAGACCCATCAACAAAAATTACCTCACCCCTCTCCAGGGCATCCTCTTTCACATTCACCCTCTCTTCCTCTTCTCCCTCATATGTGGCACAATCGTCAACAATATCCTCTGACTGTACTGGCTCTGCAACAAATGCCACTGGATTTAATAGGCAACATTGCACAGGATGGATTGATGCATTTGGCAAAGTTACCTGATAACCTGACACTCTCTGAGTCGTTAACGTGGACTTATACTTTTCTAGAATTGTGAAGATCACATGCACCACGTACAATGTCACCGGGCAATGCATAGTAATGGTCGAAGTATTTTGAATTGCAAAAGCCACTGTCTCTAGAGCCTGTTCACAAGGGAAGTGTCCCTGCACCACTGGGTCTCGGAGTCCGCTGTAATATGCTAAAGTTTTGTGGCCTAGAAATGTTTTCTGGGTCAGTACCACTGTCATCACCTGCCCATTTGAATGAAAAAACAGAAAGAATGGCGTTTTGTAACTTGGGGTCACCAAGACCAGAGCCTTGCTGATCGCAGCCTTCAGTTCCCGAAAGCAAGTCCCCAATTCCCCAGACCACTCTATCGGACCTTTGACCTTCTGTGCTTCCTTTAATCCCTGCAGTAAGGGCCTTAAATAAGTAGAGTAATCGAATATCCACGATCTACAATAGTCACAGTGCACCAAAAACTGCTGCATCTGTTTCATCGTGTCCGGCTGAGGCGTATTCTGAACTACAGTGGATTTCTCTGGAATTACCTTTCTTCATGCAGGTGATATTGCTTGCCCCAAATGTACTATCTGTGTCTGACAATGCTACAATTTTTCTTTGTCCACTTTGTACCCCTTCTCTGCGAGCAGGGCGAGGAGCAATATTGATTCTCGTTGACACTGATCCTCTGAAGTGGTGCAGACTAATAGATCGTCCACATACTGAATCACAGTATCGAACACATGTAAATTCCCCAAATCCACCTGAACCACCCTGTTAAAAACACTCTGAGATTCGCAGTATCCCTGGGGCAACCTTGTGTGCTCGAATCTCTGACTACAATACATCAAAGACTGTGAGGTACTGAGATCCGGGGTGTAAGGGAACAGAGAAAAATGAATTGTTTAAATCAATTACCATGAAGTGGGTCAACCAAGTATGGATGGTACAGA